>NW_020897690.1:22081415-22159096 GCF_003984885.1 Neopelma chrysocephalum
GGGAAGGGAAGGGAAGGGAAGGGAAGGGAAGGAATCTGGTCACTGTGCTACTG
Source organism: Neopelma chrysocephalum (assembly GCF_003984885.1). NCBI lineage: Eukaryota > Metazoa > Chordata > Aves > Passeriformes > Pipridae > Neopelma > Neopelma chrysocephalum. The sequence continues at coordinate 22,081,469 of NW_020897690.1, forward strand.
AATTGGAAAAGTATCAACACAAAACATAGCATGGTGTTAATATTCAACTCTTTATGAAAAATAGGAAGGAGAAAAGAGAAGCATACATTTTATACAACAGTAAAAAAAAAAGAATGGAGCTTTAAATAAATCTTTGCAAAGGGAATAGCTCTTGAACATATGATTAAAGAGAACACTTGGAAAGGTAGCACTCAAATATAGCAGGATAATTTAAAAGAGAGGTCATGCTTTGCAAACATAATAAGTATTATAAAGAAGTGGTAATGAAGCCTGATGGTATAGAAATAGAAGACAAACTATTATGAACCCCTGAAAACCTAGAAATCAAATTACAATAGTACTGAAAATAAGAATTAACTTGATAATTTCCTGCCTGAAGAATCAGAAAGTGATAAATGAATACAGCATTACTTGTCAAGGTAAGTACTACATAAAGATCTGTGATCTGGAATTGAATTTGTAACTGTACATATTTCCATAACATGAAGTGTGGAGATTTATGTTGGTCAGTCTTTGAGAAGTGGACTGGGACAAAAAAAGATAAAAATCAGTAACATAAGGAGTATAGAATGTAGTGAGCTACATGGTAACCTGAAGTACTCTCATAATAATTTTTAGAATGGTGTGTAACACAAATCATTAAGAATATACTATTATATAAACAAACTGAAGTACAAAGAAATAAGGATTTCTCAGTGCATATTTATATATATATATATATATTTTATGGGAAATAACTTTCAATGCTTGATCTTGTTTTATTCCATCTGCCTGAGAAATCAGGTTCCCTAGTTGCTGTAGGGCTTATCATATGAGGTTAAAACACCTCAAACAATGACTGAAATATTATATGCATGTATAATTAGTACTTAGTACAAGAATTTTCACATCTGGAAGAACTGATAATATGTTCTATTAAAAAGTTCAGTCTCTTTTCTATAATGTGTACATGTATATGTAATAGTTGCATATTTCCTGCATGACTAGGAGGCCATGAAATGTAAATGGTGGCATAATATATAAAAGCAGTAATTCTATTGGAGAACTTGATCTTTGCTGTTTCCCTCAGTTATGAAGGGAAGCCTCTAGGTTTGAGGCAATAATAGGAAAATACATTTGAACTTCATGTCCTCCAAGCAACATTAATGTGATGAAATTACTTCAAGTGTCTATAATAAGTGTAGAATCACAAAGGAAAAAAAGAAATATCCACTATAATTACCAAACCCTCCTTCCCCCACTAACCATTTAGCTAGCTCTAAATTTCTGAAACTTGTGAAATTAACTAACATTAATCGTGTTGTATGAAGAAAACCTATGTACTGAAGCAGCATATAGAAAAATGGGTGCTAGTCATGTTACATGACTTGTTTAAGCTTTGACCTGCAGCTATACTGCTGATGCTAGCCTGAACTACATAGCCAGAAAAAAAAATTCAATAGTTTATATTTTAGGTGTAATAAAAATTGTGGGGTGTTCATTTCATCAAGTTTATATATTTTTAAAGCGATGGAATGGAATCAGCAAATGGATCTTTCAATAATGTTTAGTACACATAGACTGCATCTGGAGACTTTGTATGCCTCATCCAAAGTAACTTTAGGCACTTAAAAAGAAAATAAAATCTTCCAGGATATTCTATGTTGGCTTTATTTAGAAAATAAAATTATGAAGAAATGAGAGGATAAGTGGTACAGTGAGATATGTAACTTATATTTTGTTTGCAAAAGCATTTACCAAATTAAGTTGTTAAAAAAAGTATCTACAATTTTTGCTATGTCTCAAGTGGTTTTCAAATTAAAAATAAATGGCAAACTTGAAGTTTTCCATTGGAGTATGTGAGGTAAATGTGGCTTTCATAAAGGTTTATGGTGGTGTGAATTTCAGCTGTGCAAAGGATATGGCCACCAATACAAACAGGGCTCATAAATATTTGGAAGAAATACAAAATGGCTTCAAACAGGCCAATATTAAATGACTGGAACTAGTTCAAAAAGTCCTAGGCCTTGGTTGATCTAAAAAGCTTCAACCTCCCAAAATGAATAGGCAATTAGGGCACATTCTGAACAGGAGGATCTCAAGCAATAACTGGGAAGTCTGAACACTCTCTGGAAAAAAACACAGCTGTGAGTGTCACTGAGCACACACAAATCCAGCCAACACAGGGAAGAGGCTCACTATCTCCAAATTTCCAGGTCACTGTTTATGATCTGCTCTCATCCCTCTCACAGGTAACTTTTCAGAACTTACCCAGAAAATGAAGTCTTCAAGGAAAAATTAATCCAAGTACACCAAGAGCAACAGTTCAAACATTTTACTAAATCAATTCACACATTTTCAAAATTATAAATATAATTAAGGACAACAAGATTTCTGTATATTTTTTTCTTCCAGGTTCATCATTAAGACAATAAACAAACACAAATTAGGTTTGTAGCATCTGTTCTTTATCTACCCTTAATAAGTGAAGATAAATAATTTTCCCCATAGTTTTCTGATAACACTTTTTTTTAAACTAGGTGAAACACTCTTTGTTTTCTTTTTTTTACTTTTATTTAAAGAATTTTTCACAAGAACAGAATAAAATGGAATTACTTAAGGGGTAGTTAAAAAGCAAGACAATTACAGTTTAGAGAAAGCAAAAATGTATTAATGTGATTCATGTAGTGGAATAACTTGCTTTGTCAGAAAATATAGTGTTTTCATTAGTATGAATATTAATAAGCAGACATGAATGGCAGTGAGAACAAGGAATAGAATAGTTATTGGGTGCTAGATATTTGACCTTTTCTCATGCGGTTGTTTTCATTGATGCACTCTGGGGATTCAGGACACACGCCAGTAATTGTAGCATCAGATCTGGAAGGGGGAGAACTCCTGCAGCTCTTAGATGTGGAATGATGATACACATGGTAGAAAGGACAAATCTAAATCTCTATTCCTTTCCATATTTCAAAGAGTGCAATATGAAAACATAAAAGAACTGGCTAAAATTTGGACAAAAACACCTGGGAAAAAAAGGTTGCAAGTGAAGTACACTCAAGAAGTGTCCAGAAATTCATTAATTTGTGCTGATGAAATGTAATAATTAAGAACATTGATAAAAATAAAAGCAAAACTGTCCTCCAACAAAAATGCAATTAAGATTTCCTTCTCTTTAAACAGAAACAATGCTCACATAGAAGTGCAAGAAGATATTAAAAGTCATTTGTTGGAAAATTATATGAGTTTTGACATTTACAAAGGATGAAGAAATTGCAGAAAACAAATTAAAGAAAGCCTCTCATTAACATTTTGGAATCATCAGTTTATCTGGAATATCACCTAATTACTTAAACAACAAGATAAAGTACAATGGTCCACACAAATTTTTGATAAAAAATAATGACATTAAATAAAATAAATTTAAAATAAAATAAAATTTCTTCGCAAAGAGAGACATTAACTTCTTTGTGAAAGTAACTGCAGAAGCTGTTCTGAAAATATCTACCACAAAAATGTGGTAGACTTTGTGTCTTTATCAAATAACAGAACATATTATATTGTTTTGATAATTTTTGTCAAATTATGACTATTTATCTGTCCCCCAGTGATAAGAAAAAGCAAAATAAGCATTTTATGAAACTAAAGAAAATTGAAGTACTTGAACTAGATATTAACACCTTTTACGACTTTACCATATTGGTACTTTTTTAAACTTACTGGTTCCCATAAGTCAGTAATTACATAAGAAGAATCTGAATTTGTTTTTCGCTTAAATAACTGCTTTGTTTTTGATGCATTAATCAGAGAGGAGAGGACATATATGAATCCCCAAACATAAATAGCAAATAGGCAGAAAAACAATTCAAGAAAATTATCTGTTTATATAATTCACGAAAAGGAGGTGGATTGTAGGATGTGATTTCTGAAAGCATAACTTTAGAAGTGCTAGGCACAAAGATTTACCTGCAGGCATTGCCACAACACACTAAGCACTGTATTTCAGCTAGAAGGATTCCTTATTTTTCCCCCATGAGGAGGTGAACATCAATGAAAATACAGAATACAAGATTAGCAGAGTTGTTGTGATACTTATCATTCTTAACAAAGATATTTTTTAAAAAAAGTAATAAACCCTACACTTCCTCCTTTTGCTTTAGGATCACTTGAGTACTATTCAACTGGCATGGTCTCCTGGAGCCTTCTCCTGACCAGACTGGCTTTGCTGATTTTCCTTCTCTAAACTAGGATGAGAGCTTTCCTTCTATAAAATTACAGTTTACTCTTATCTCTGACAGTTGATTTCCTTCAGTGATTTCAAACACTTTTTAGGCAGGACATGGCTTAACTGAAAGCTCCCTCAGGACATTTGGCTCCTTCAGCACTCTAAGGTCACTCATTGATCTGTTTTTGTCAAGTTGCAGCCTGTCCACACTTTGGGGTCCATATGCTGTTTCCCTAGTGGATCTCAAAAACTTTATGTCTTTTGTACTGCAATCTGAATTTTTTTAAATGTTTACAAGTTGCAAATGGTTGAAGACTGCTGGAGGACTTTGATTCAAATAAGAAAAAAGGTAATAATGAAAGTGTTAATTCGATCTAGGTTTTCATAAACATCCATTGTTGTGTTTACAGATCTGAAATGACACTGACATGGGCTATTCTGAAAATCAGCTTCCTAGCCAGTGGTGTCATACAGTTTTGTAATACATTCAAGTAAGGCTTTTTTATTTTTTTCAGTGGAAGCTAGGGCTTGTTTCGCTAATTTCCTCAGACCAGAAGAAAAAGTACAAATGCTAAAATCATGTTAAGGCTTGTTGATTTTGCATCATAAATGGCACATATTTCAATAGTTTGTCAGAAACAGTGGTTTGTCATTCCCTAAACAGTTTCATGTAGTCTCTTGATGGTACTATTTAATGGAGTTAAGTTCTGCCACTCTAAAGCTAAACAGATCTTTCGATAAAAAAAGAAGAGGTATTTGGTACATATTTTAGTATAGGACAATATCTATTATATTTCAGCAGCACAGGCAGCCTCACAAATCTAAATGAAATTAAAACCTTAAAAGTTTTCATATGACATTTCAGTTCTCCTATCTAAACTAATTTTCTAATTTTAAGACCTTTTTGATTTTTCTTTCTTTCCTGAGATCATATTTAGAAATCAACTTTCCCACTTGAATCTTTAGAATGTTTACAGCTTACGGTATTTTTATTTGATTAGTTAGGGTTAGTCTATTTAATTTCTTATAATATTAATGTGAGATGAACATAATTTCTTGGTTCTTTCTTGCTTTAAGTAGACTTTTTTTTCCACCTTGAGAAAACTTTATTTGCGTCATCTGTATCCAATAGAATTGCATAGAAGATAGCACTGAACTGTCTTTCTGGTTCTGCCTGTTGAATAGCCAATGCAAGATAAAAATTCGCTGTATAGATTCTTCTCATCCTTTGGACCACGTCTCACTGTTGCCTTTCACTGTTGAATTTTTATGAATAAAAACAAATTCTTCCACCTTTCCATGTGGTATTATGCCTATGTGTTTTTGTTTTCTTTATTCCATGCCACCTTCGTGTGGCCAAAAAAAAAAAGGTAATAATCCCTTAGAAAAAGTACCACTAGAAATTAACTGCATGTGTAATTTTCAAATCCTTTTGACTAAGGATCCATTCAGACATGATCTTAATCTCAGGTGTGCAAAAATTTGGACAACAGCCCTCCACCCTCCTGCTTCTTTGTGTTATGGAACACATTATAGGTGTTCTTGGTTTAAATCTCATTCAAAAACAATCATAAGAATGATGTATTTTTAGTCTGAAATACAGCTACTTTTGCTTCGAACTCTGAAAATCCTAATGTAGCGTGTTAACCATGACAGTGGCTGTTACATTAGATCCTTTATATTGTCTTACTTTTATTTTCAAAAAATTTCTTGTAATACCATGGAGAAAAAGTTTTAAAGCATGAACTTACTTGTATTTTGAACATCATATTTCAGTAATTCATTATGCTTTGAAAGTATTGAAAGAAATATTACTACTGTTCTATTTTTATACTTAGTTTACAAGATAAGATCAGGGTTTTTTTATTAAAAATCACAACTTCAACTCTTAGGTTTCTGAAAGTCAAATAACTGTACAGAGAAAAATAACATTTCCAGAAATGAGGAGCCTCTTGCCTCTACATAAAAACTTTGTCTGAAATTCAAAGGTCAGCATTTGTCACATGCTTTTCATTCTCAGAAAAGAGAACAAGCATTGTCATTGCCATGCTCAGGAGTTGTAATCAATTTTCCATCAAAACTGTCTTTCTAAGATGTTTTTAAAAAATGAACTGTTCATGTGAGAAAGATTAGCAGCACACACACACACACACACATATAAATTCCAAAATAACATTATTTTGGGTTTAGAAGTCAGTTTCTCATTGCGCTCATTCAGATTTAACTGCATCCAAAAAGTACTTGTCTTGGATGCTCAAGTAAGCCTATCTAAATCAACTGAATGTGGAAATAAGAAGGACATACCCAACATGTCAAAGTAAGATATGAATAAATGACAAATGACCAGCTTGCCCCTTCTCATTGCAAAAGCAAGAAGGTTACCTTAAATTGAATTTTTTATGGAGAAAGTATGTGAGCATAGGCAGCTGTCTTGAAGTAGATAATTCATTGTAGGGTTTTTTTAGAGTGTCTGTAGTCCTGTGCATGTTAAATGTTAAATATGTTAAAATGTATTAATCCCAGTGTAGACACATATTTAGAATAAAAATATCCCTAATTTAATTTAGCGTAATTCACTTTGAAGTCTGAAGTGGACTACATTGAATTAAAGGCATTGAAAATCTGAATAAAAGGATCAATACATGACTTTAATTCATTTTAATTAATCCACTTTAAAAGTTACTTTGGATTAACTTTTTTAAGTGTTTCTGCATTGACAAATTTAATAGGCCTTGAGTCTTTAGATTGGAGCTTATAATTAATTATGAAATTATCTGTTCCTTCCTTTGCAACCTGAAGAGCTAATGGCTTAAGTTATAGCTGTTCTGAAATGGACACAAAACACACAGAATGTAAGCACAGAATTTGTTAGTCCCTGGCACTTCTTCCCTGGAAACCCTATTAATCACTGAAAAGTCAGCAAATTTATTTGACAATTAAAAAGATATCTCTTATTAGTTGGAATGATGCAAGTCATTCAGATTGTTTATTCTATCATTCTTTAAAATCAACCCTGTTCCACGTGATCAAATGACAATATATGCTATTTTTGGTAATGATTCTCTTCCAGCAGATTAGATTATTTCTTAATTTATGGTGAGAATGCAGAGTTGATTAGTTGAAGGTAGTACCAATATTTAGACATAAAGGGGTCTTTTTAATTATTTTTTCAAGTACATAAGGAGTTATTCTAACATGCCACATGACTAAATTTGAATAAAACTTGAGTTACTGAAGTGATGTCACATGAGTAGCAGAATAATTCAGCATCATATAACTTTTTAGGATTTTGTTCAACAATAATTTCAAGGAAATACATTTTCCCCTTATTTGAATATACTTGAAATTACTCATAATTCAGTTAGTTGGTATAGTTGAACCTTGTGGCAAGCTATATCTAAAGCCATTAATGTAAGCATCTGTTTCCCTTAAACTAAGATATGTCTCCAAAACAATCATTTTGTGGAATTTAGAGAGATGTTTTTCAGCTTTTCTTCTTAGATAGTTTTTATCTTTATTTCAATAATTTAAAGGCTGAATTGCTGTCAAAATTTAGATTATTTTTGTCCCTTATTTTCTTCCTTTTTTGGCTGCTAAATATTTACTTTTCATAATAGCTTTGCACTTCAGGTCTTTCACTTTGTTTATTCATTCATCCGACATTAGAGTGAATTATCTTATCTGTATGAGTAACTCAATCCTAGCAGACATCTTCTAGCACATATTGCATTTATATATATAAAAACTGTATATTGCATATTGCGTATATGATTTTATATATATATGGGAGATATCTATATGTATATGGGATATACGTGTATATTTCATTTATCTCTCTCTCTCTCTCTCTCTCTCTCTCTATATATATATATATATATACTTTTCTGTTGTTTACACCATCATAAGGCTATGAGGGTTTCCAGGGAAAGTTAACAGGATTTCATGACTAATGAAAGTTAATTATTTCTGGTGTAACATACTATTTATTTATTTATTTATTTATTAAAAAAAAAAAAGATAATGATTTCTAGAACCAGAGAGTCGGGAATTTCAATAGCAAGAGAAATATGACAAGAAATTATTTCTGGAAAAGTATAGTGTTTATGACAACATCAACAGGCATATAAACAGGACTTTATTACTTAGATGAATATGACACAGCTGGAAGGGAAAACTCATCTCTAAAGCAGTTAAAAACAGAAATAGTCAAAGGACCAGGAGAAACTGCTAATGGGAAGAGCTTTATAGTAGGATTTGTTATTCAACATATTTTTTTAACAGGAACCCCTATGTAAAATCCATCTGGCTTTCATTTTTCATTTTAAAATTTGAGCTTAAGTTCTCTCCATGTCTGTCTCACCACTAAAAACAATATATGGAAACTGGCTTATTTAATTCTGATGGTGGTGATGTAACAGCGACAACAAAATCTGGTTTATTTACATCTAACAGCATTTCCTCCAGGATGCAAAATAGAGACCAGTTACATTTAAAAGAATCCTCTCAGTACTGCTAAATGGTGGCAAAGACTCCATCCATTCATGAGTGGTAGAACAATGATATCTAGCTCTGTATGGATTTTTAAATTCCCATCTTTCATTCTCCCATTGCTACAACACTCTCAGCCCTAGCATGTCCCCACCACCTGTCATCACTGCAGTGTCCTCAGCTCTCTTCTGCTTCCCCTGATATTTGCCAGGGGAGTGGCCACATGTGTTATGATCAGGTATGTTGTTTCCTCAATTCCTATGCAACCTACGTAGCTGGTTTCTTCCTCTCACAGTGGATAAAAATCTTTGTTAAATTTTTTTATCTCACCGTGGATATAAAGCTTAGTTATGTCTTTCAGCCAGAAAGGGAACTATCTTTATTCTTTCTCTTATACATTTACCAGTTCTCCCGGTACTTGTAGGAGCATGATAGCTTTGAATACAACTTAGAGAGTCTTGTCCTGTATCAAGGATAGTGTGGCCAGCAGGACCAGGGAAGTGATTGTCTCCCTTCTGGGGACAGTACTTGGCACTGGTGAGGCTACATTTAAAGTACTGTGTCCAGTTCTGGGCCCCTCAATTCAGGAAGGACATTGAGGTGCTGGAGCATGTCCAGAGAAAGGCAATGAAGCTGGTGAAGAATCTGGAGAGTAAGTCTTATGAGGAGCAGCTGAGGATGCTGGGATTTCTTAGCCTGAAGAAAAGAAGGCTCAGGGATGACCTTATCACTCCCTAGAACTACCTGAAAGAAGAGTATCTTCACAGAAAGGGTGGTTAAGCATTGGAATGGACTGCCCAGGGAAGTGGTGGAGTCACCATCCCTGGAGGTTGTCCTGGATTACACAAATATTCTGGTATCCACCTTTTCTTTTCTCTTTACCCCAAATATGCCTACTAATTTGGACTGTGATTGGAACTTGAGATAAGAGTGGTACTATTATCCTAGGAGAAGAACATATCCGCAGATGTGAAGGACTGGAATGCTGATGACTCAGACTGATGATGTGCAAAGTAACCACCCAGGTGCTGAGGTTGTGCACACATGCCTCCTCAGGCTACAAGCTGGGTGTTGTTTCTTTGTCCTTACACAAATGACTCAGCTGTAACAATTCCCCTCCACAGAAGCATTGGGACACATAGCCTGCAGATATTCATCTCTGCTGATGAACCATAATGGATCCATCTTTGTTGACATAACAGCCCTAGGGGAGATACAGGGGGCATTCCCACCTAGCCTGAGCCCAATAAAAGACCACACTAGGACTTCACTCAACATTGGGTTTTCTTCCCTCACCACACAGAGCTTTTCTGACTACCTGGGTCTTCCACCACTACCTTGATGGACCTGGACTGCGACCACCACTTTGACAGCACTACAACCCCCACTTCGACCAACTAACATAGAAAGTGCACCAACCAAGTCTCATTGCTGGATCCAATGAGTGTCTTGTGTGTCCTTCCAGTTGCCTGGGGGGTCCACAGCCCTGCTCCCACTGCCTGTACCAGCACTGAGGCCTCACTTCAGCACTGACTCTCCAACCATTCCTGCCAGATTTTCCAGGTGTGGGGGAGGCAGACCATGGGAAGGGTAGCCATCTTGTCTCTGTCCTATGGCCCTGTGTATTTTTTCCATGTGGGGGAGGTTGGCCACCATCTTGATTAGTCTGGTGGGCAGGGCTTGGGAAGTTTCTCCTCATTGATTGGTTTAACCAGTTTCATCAGTATTGCTTTTAACATTCTTCTTGGTAAAGAGTTATTTTTTCACTTACAGTCGGGCGTCTTTGGTCTCTGTCTCTGTATTGGGGTAACTAGGAGTATTGAATCCAAGGGAGGAAACTTCTGTCTGAAGTCTCCACCCCTCCAAATTGCCTCAAACCAAGACAGGTGTTCAAGAAATGCCTGGATGTGGCACTTAGTGTCATGGTCTAGTTGACAAGGTCAACACTGGTCAAAGGTTGGACTCAGTGATCCTGGAGGTCTTTTCCAACCTTAATGATTCTATGATTCTGTGATTCTGTAATTAGTAATAACTGATTGCAGTGAACAAGTAGCTTCAAAAAATAACAAGACAGGTGACTATTATTTTCTACTTCTATGAATCAATAGGATTCAAGTTGTATGACTTGAGTAGTATTGTAAAGGACTATGTTTTATTAGCATCCAGCCAGGCTTAGTTCTAAGTCATGGCAGGACAGATCAGGCCGCCTCTAAAGGTCTGTAGATCTAAAGATCTGTAATGCTATTCATCTTCAGAAAAGTCAACAAGAAGTATAAGATAGATGTTACTTAATACAAGAGCTGAGGTCTGAGATTTAGACTTACAGAAAAATAGACCCACTGAAATTCTCTGAGTAATAATTAAAAGAGTTTTGAGAACTTTATTTTATTTGTGCAAAACTAAGCTTGGAGTTTATGTGGGCAGGGGTATGATCAAAAGGAATTAAAAAGAGATGGCAGATCTTTGAGGAATTGAAAGCGAGTTATTTTAATGAGTGAGGATAAGTGCAGAAGACCAGTGCTGGTAAATTGCAAGCTTGTAGTTTAACCTGACTAAAACAGTATTAAAAATATGAAAACAAAACAACAAACAATAAAATATACACAGCTTCTAGTGCAAATTTAAAAAGCCACAACCAAACATAAAATAATAATATACTTATTTATAAAGAAAAATTCAGAAAGGTTGGACTATAAAATGTGATGCAACCTGCAAGAATATATCAAGGAATACAAGACATTGTATTGCAATGCACATGTGTTATTGTACAGTGCCAGCAAAGAGGGAATGGCCTGAAGTTGTGTCAGGGGAAGTTTAGGTTAGATATTAGAAAAAGGTCCTTCACCCAAAGGGTGGTTGGGTGTAGAGGTTTCTGATAAGGGAAGACAGCAAGAAATTGACATTGTTACCCTTGTAGGACACAAGCCATGGGAAAAGTAAGGAGGAGCGGTTCCCTAGGGAGAAAGAGAAACTTGAACAAAGGACAAAAGGAACTAACGTTGCTAATAGGTAAAAATATTATAATACCGTAGCTAGCAGCAAGGACTCACGGATGTAAATGAACAATTGCAGCTTATTGTGTAAAAGGTATAAAAAGCCTGCTGAAATAAATAATAAACGTCTTCGCTTTTACCATCATGTGAAGTCCATGTCTTCAATTGCCATGGTTGGGTACTGCAACAGGCTCCCCAGGGAATTGGTCACAGCGCTGAGTCTGCCAGACCTCAAGAAGCATTTGGATGATACTCTCAGGCACATGGTGTTGGACTTGATAATCTTTGCGGGACCCTTCCAGCTCAACCCATTCTGTGATTCTATGGAAAATATTTTCTAGGAAAATATATATCCATAACTCGGTGAAAGGAATTAATTTTCTTTTCATCACTGATGTCCAAAAAGATCAGTTGTGTTTAGCAGCTAGCATACCTAATACTGTAAAATGAGAAGGAGTCTGTGTAGACTAGGAAAAAAGCACAGTATAAAACTTTAAAAGTATTTAATCAGTCACATCTTCAGAGTGCCTAGTAGCAGCAGTTATTTTCAGAAAGTCAAGAAAATTAAATGCTAACAGTTGAAAACATGTAGATTCATTGCTCTTGTTAAATAACAATCAAAAATCTAATTAAAAAAAGAGATAAGACAGAAAGTGTGCTCAAGGAACTACAGAATATCCTGTTAAATTAAAATTCCATGAAATATGATAAAGCAGTGAAACTATTTGTAAGCACCTCCAAAGTACTAACTGCCAGCATGGATTTGACCCAGAACATCTTGTTACTAGTTAAAAAGCTTTGTGGAGAGGAAGAAAAGGAGCAAGTAGCACAGATCTTGACCTTAAATAGTGCTTCTGAAAGTGTCTCACAGGACTTTTTTAAAGAAAGGACATTTTCTATTGATTGGCATTATAGCACAGATGCAACACTTGTTGGAAAAAGACATTTCCAAAGAGTTAATAGGCTTCACTGTCAAAAGAGGAGGCCATGTCAAAATCATTCTCTAAGAAAACCAGCATTCTGGAGATGTAGAATTCCTTATTAGTGTTACTGGCCACGGTAAAATATAAATGAAATATAAAATATGCTTACTAAATTTGAAGTTGAAATAAATCTGGAGAAAGTTGCAAGTGTGGGGGAGAACAAGATTAGAATTCAAAGTGGTCTGGATAGTTTGGGAAATGGCCTGAAAAACCAGGATGAATTTTGATAGAGATAAGTGCAAAGTACTTAACACAGAAATAATTAGTTGCACAGATGCAGAAATGGGAGCAAGAGCTTGAGGAACAGTTCTTTACAAAAACACCAGGAAGTTAAAAAGTCACAAGCACAAGAATGAATGTCAACAATATTGAACGAGGCACAAACACTATATTAGGAAAAAACTAAACAGAAAGATACTCTGCAAGAAATTTGAAATACAGCTCCTGTGAAAAAGAGATGTATGTGCAGCCTTTCCATGGATACTGTCTCTCTTCATAATGGCCCACAAAGTCTCTTCTTTGCAGCTCTCTCCTCTCACTCTGACTTGACTGTGCATGAGGGCTATATGTGGCACAGAATAATGGTTACTGCTGAGTACATTGTCTTTTGGTCTGCTCTGGAGCAGTAGGGCTTCCCTGCAAACACTGTGGCAAGTTCTGTGCACTGCTCTTTGAGATCAGAGATTTGGGCACCCTTAGAAATGCGAAAGTAAAAGACATGGTATATCATCCACATCTGCGGTAGCTAGAAACAGGAAATAATGGACTTCTGTTGCAACAAAGTCAAAGCAAGTAAAATATTAGAAAAAGAAATATTAGTGAAACATTGAAAGTGCCTGGGGAAGAGGCAGTGGCATCTCCATCACAAATCATTTTAAGAATAGGCTAGGAAAGCATCTACAAGTACTGATGCTGCCTCATCAGGTAAGGGAGGAGGGAGTAATGCAGTTCAGTCACAATTTTTCATGTTGTTTGCCGGAACTTACTAGCACTAGTTTTGAAGCATAAACTAAAAAGTTTGGGTTATTAAGTTTTTAAAAAGAGTAATTCTCAGGAGTAGTTCGCAGCACCTTCTTACTCTTTTTTTTTCCTTTTTTCTTTTTTTTTTTTTTTTTGTACTTTGTAGATCCTTGGAACATATTCTCCACAGTTTCTGTCTTTTATATCAGATAAAAATATTGATGTAACATAAAAAGGTTTTTCTTCAACATAGGTTTGCATTATAACCATGAGGTTATCTCTAGGGTCTCTTTTGAAATTTTTACAGGAATTCAACCGAGAGACATGTAGTTGCAAATTAAAGCAAAACACTGAGAGACCTTATGCTTCAGAAGTAGGGATCTTCTGCATGTTTCTTACTGATTTTTTTCCATCTCTGCTCAGATAATTTAGATAATATATTTTCACTTCATTTACAAAATCCTACAGCCATTGAAACAATTCATCATTTGTCAATGTTTGGAAATACTGTGTTATTGATGAAATTTTTGAAAACATATTATTGGGGTTTTTTGTGTTTGGATGTCATCCTTTGACTCTGTCTTCTTTTAAGTAATTTCTCAAAATAACAGAAACCTTTTTTACACTAATGCCCATTTTATTGTTAAAATTCAAAATGTTTATATATCAAGATCTTATTTTATTGAGAAATTGGATTTTATGAATATACAGATAAATGATGATTTTAAATACCTTTGCCTGAATTAACTTTGTCATTATATGCCATAATTTGAAAGATCACTTAATTTTATTAAAAATATTTTGATAGAGGAAATAAAAATGTGTAGAAAATTAACACATGCAGTTATAGATCACCTGAAATGAATATGGTTTTGTAAGCAGTATAAAACACTGAAGTTGTATCTGGTAGTTATAAAGAGAGTAACTTCTATTTCCTCTGATGTAATCCACAAGGTGCTTATATCTTATGAACCTCTAATGACATGATGGAGCTCTACTTATTTTGAAATTTCTTTTGTAATTTGAAATTACAATTTCTTCTATTGAAAATACATATTGGATCAGAAATACACAGCTGTAAGGCATCATTTTCCCCAATATTCTTTCAGTTTAATGTTAATGCAGATAAGTTTCAGTACTAATCTGAGTCACAGAATCTTTATCTTGTGTATGTCCTTTACTTTCATCCCACACAAGATGCCATATGTGCATGAAAAAGACACCGAGTCTCCAACAGAAAACAGATGAGATTATACACATAATTTTTGGTGTTAATTTTCCAGAAAAAACCCCAACAAACCCAAACCCAGCCACAGACCCATAAATATAAAGTAAATACTCTGGTAATGTATTATACCACGCAAAGCAACTTCACAATTAATATCCATGCTATTTTTATTTAGCAATCCATATATTAATAAGCAGTTTTGGTCACAACATCCATGCATCTACTCCTAGCCCATGAAACTGAGATTCTACCATCAATTCATGCTTTGTATAGCAACAAAACTCTAGAGTTATGTGTTAATTGACTTTGAATAGAAATTTTGCACAATCATTCACTTGTAGGAAAAAATGGCACACGATATTTTTAAATTTGTAACTCACTCAATTCCAGCGGAGCCATAACTCCATCACCTTCAAACTGGCATTTCTTTTGAGTGTTTGCTTTATGTTCTCGTTCTTCTGCAATGTTTTTGTGTTCCTAATTTTTTAAGAAGTGTCATATATAAGCTGGAAGTCTGCATCATTCCTCCTGGTCAGAGGGAGAGGGTTTGACAGGGCCAATCAAATCTGGTGAATTAACAAATGGTTACTGGACTGGTGCCACAGCAAGGAGTTCGACTAATTAGACCACGCAACTTGCTTTGAGAAACCTGGTCTACTGGGGGCTGATGGAGTTCATCTATCAGAGAAGTCAGAAAGAGCATCTTCAGCCACAGACTTGCCAAACTGGTGAAGAGAACTTCAAACTAAAGTTGCCAGGGAAGGGGAACCTCAATCCAGCCCAGTCCTACCAGTTTGATGCCAGGGCCAGAAAAAGATGCAAAGAGCTTGGAGATGGATTACAGGTCAGCAGGAGAGCACCTGAAGGGCAGCACAAAGGAATTCCAGCTACTCCACAGAGTAAATTGGGGCCCAACTTAAACTCCTTTATGCGAACAGAGGTAGCATGAGAAATAAACAAGACAAGTTAGAGACATGCACACCTGCAGGGCTATCATCTTCCTGACATCACAGAGACGTGGTGCAATAGCTCCTATGACTGGAGGGTTGAAATGGAAGGATAGAGGCTCTTTATGAAGGGCAGACAGGGGAGATGAGGTGGTGGTGTTGCCCTCTGTCAATGACCAGCTGGAGTGCATGGAGCTCTGCCTGAGGATGGATGAGGAGCTAAGAGCTTATGACTCAACATTAAAGGGAGGACAGGAACGGGTGACATTTTAGTGGGGATCTGCTACAGGCTGCCTGACCAGGAATACAGAGTGGATAAAGCCCTCTATAGAGAGATAGGAGCAGCCTCACATTCACAAGCCCCAAGCCTGGGGGACTTCAGGCATTTGGATATCTATTGGAGGGATAACACAGCGGGGCATAATGCATTCCTTGAGCACCCTGGATTGTTTGAGGATAAATTGCTCCTGTAAGTAATGGAGGAGCTATCAAGAAGATGTGCTATGGTGCTATAGTCTCATCAACAAGGAGGGACTGATGGCAGATGTGAAGCTCAAGGGCAGCCTGGTCTGCCATGGTGGAGTCAAAGATTCTTAGGAGAGCAAGGAGAGCGCACAGCAAGCTCACTGCCCTCAACTTCAGGAGAGCAGACCTTGGCCTCTTTGGGATCTGTTTGGTAGAGAACAGTTGACTAAAGCCCTGGAAGGGCAAAGGGTCCAAGAAATATTATTAATATTCAAGGACCACCTCCTCCAGGCTCAGGAGTGATGAATTCCAGAAAAGAGGAAGACAGGCAACACCGGGAGGCTTGCATGGATGAACAAGGAGCTCCTGGACAAACTCAAACATAAAACGGAAGCCTATAGAGAGTGGAAGCAAGGACAAGTAGCCTGGGAGGAATACAGAGAGATTGTCTGAGCAATCAGGGATCAGGTTAGCAAAGCTAAAGTCCTGATAGAATTAAACCTGGCCAGCCATGTCAAAGGCAAGAAAAGCTTCTACAGGTAAGTTGGTGATAAAGGGAAGACTGGGGAAAATATGGGCCCTCTTTGGAAGAAAACGTGAAACCTGGTTACCTGGGACATAGACAAGGCCAAGGTACTCTACCTTTTTGCCCAGTCACTTTTCAACCTGCTGGGGTTATTAATTTTGAGTTGTGTAAGTCCTGATGGCATATCAATAACTTCCCAGCTTAGTTTTAACCTTTTAAATATGGATTTTTTTTGTTTGCTTATGACTAAAAGTTCAGCCCTACAATAAATAGTTATATTTTTTGCATAAGGCATAAAATAAAAGATACAGTAGAAGTATTCAGGATACAAAATGGGTATTTGCGGGACAAGAAATCTGCTTTTCAATGAAAAATTATTTTTAGATTTTGCCAAGGGCTCAGTCATATTTATGAATATTTATAATATGAGAAGTTTCATCTACTATATTTCTTCTTCTTTCTCAGTTAATTTTTCTGAATTTCTCAAGAACATTGCTAAAAAATGTTCCATCTTGAAGAAATAGCCTTAAAATCCTAGTTTCCTTACTGGTATTTATAACTAATATTTATTTTCTGAGCAGGTAGCTACAGGAATTTAGGTGATTTTTGCTTATTCAAAATTTAATGAGAATGCTAACGCCATTGCCTGTTTTAATTGTTTAACTTGAAAGGGCAAACATTATCTACATTAATTTTACCACCTTCATAACTAACTAGAATCTCATCCTTATCGCTATGCTTTTAGATATCTTTGCATTTCAATGTGATAGTAAAATAATGTTAGTCACTCTCTTTTGTGAAATTTGTTTCTTATTTATTGACATTATAAGAGGGTCTTGTAATCTGAAGACTAATCAGCCTTAACTTCAAATTTCATACTCTGCATGGCTCAAAACTCTTATTAAATGGCTTGCTGAAAAATATTGTGCATCAGTGAGATTTTTTCTTTTCCTCCTTCATATTGGTTCTTTGTTAGGCCAATAATTACTGGTGCATTGGTCAAGAATTTTAAATTTTTATATCTAATAAAGATCAGAAGATCTCTTCTGTGAATATAAATGTATGTAGATGATGCGAGATAGCTTCTGTGGCAATTAACTTTTTGGTTATCAAATAGCTTCAGTTCTCACAGCATAAATGTACATTCTAGCAGAAAGTAAAATTACCTTAGATGTTCTTTACCTTCTGTAAACGTAACCCATTGAGAATCTGCCACTATTGCTTGTGAAAAAAATGGAAAGTATTTAGAAAAAATGAACCCACACTGCAGGCATGGGTTTAATGACAAGTACTATAATGATAAGAGTAGAACAGGCTTGTGTATGGAGATAAATGGAGATGCATAATAGGGGAAGGGAGAAGGGTTAGAGGCTTAACCCAAGATGGAATGAACTGCAAAGAAACTGTAAGGAAGCTGAAAATAACATGGTGCATGAGTGATAGCATAGCTGATGGTGTGAAAAGGGAAAAACAATGCCTCTAAGATCCTCATTCTTAAATGTGCATTTTTATCCTATATTTTGGAGAAGCTTGCAGATGGGCCAGATATAAAAGTTTCTGCAGGACTAATGTTTTTTTGTACCAACTCCTTCTTTATCCTCCCTCTCCCAGAGAAGGTGGAAACTGGAGGTCTCTGCTTCTGTGAATGTGTCCGAGCCCATTTTCCCTTTCCATGATACAGTCTGAGATTTCAGCATCTACGATTCATTCCTCTTCCATTGACATATCAGCAACTGTCATCTTTACTGACCCATTCCCTGGGAGAGGATTTCAAGTATGAAGTATGACTTTCTCCAGGTGTTACAGGTTTCCTAGAACTTATGGCTATTGCTATAATTTTCTAAGCAGTAGATGGTGACTAGGAATCCTTTTGTTTTACACCATGCTCAGGTAGCTCTGCATAAAACTGAGGAAATTTGCATGAATGAAGAAGTAGACTCTATTAAATTTGGCATATAAGTGAGGAAAGATGTGGCTGAAATAGGGAAAAAAGGGACTGAATTCAGTTGCTAACCTTTCAGATTTGCATCTGTGCTAGGGAGTGATATACCAACTAATTAATTTAATGGTCTTCTGCGGAGGTCAATAAAGTTAAGACGATCCCAGGGAGGCAAGAAGCTGGGATACTTTATTGGACTTATAAGTTCATATTTAAAGGGTTTATGGTTTACATATTCAAGAGAGGGTTTACATATTCATCGGGGGGGTTGCATATTCATTCTATTAAAACTGGGGGGGTTCACAAGGATGAAGTAATAGGGAAAATCCCAGATTGACAAATCTTGGGGTCTTAGGAATTACCTCATGGGGAAAAACCTGTTTTATCTTAGGGTATTTTGCAGGGGGGAACAGGTATTTGGGTCTACAAAACGCAAGGATTCAGGGAACACAAAGGGAGAGATAAGGTACAATGGGTCTTCTGCACAGGTTTGATGAGATCAGGGCATGGTTTCTCCAGGCTTGGGCAGGACATTCCAAACATTCTGTGACATCAATGGATCCTTGTCTGGACTCTAGATGGAGTTTTTTTCCCAGTCTCTGTCAGCCTAAGGCTTTTGTTTTTCTTTTTCTCATATACAAATTTTGGAATCCAACAGTCTTCACAGCAGCCTAGCAATCTAAGGAATTGACTCTAATGCTACACCAATGTTATCTGCAATTCTGCAATATAACCTAGACTGCCAAGGTAGCTAAGAGAACAGGCTTCTGGTTTCATTTTTGTTTGGTTGGTTGGTTTGGTTTTATTTGTTTGGGTTTGTTTGTTTGGTTGGTTATTTAATATAAATGGAAGAAATCCAATCTTTCCCATGCTGTAAATAAGTAACTGAAATAGAACATTACTTACTTTGATGGGTGACTCTCATAAATACAGACTTAATAGAAACAAGGACATTGTCTGGAGTAAATTCCTATGACAGCTAAAAATGTTATGAGGAAGTGGGAAAAATGAAGATTACAGACCTTTATTAGTATACCAATTTATTTTCTATTTCTTTTTATTTCCCACAGATTTTCTTAAATAAGCATTTCTGTCACTGTACCATTCTTGTTTCTGACCATTTCTACTATTTCTATTTATGTACTTATTTACTTCACTGAAAATAAGATGTCATTTAACTCCCCTCCTCCTTTCTCAACTCCTTCTCAATACTAAACTTTATTTGTTTATTATTATTTA
The DNA here is from genome assembly GCF_003984885.1 of Neopelma chrysocephalum. Classification (NCBI taxonomy): domain Eukaryota; kingdom Metazoa; phylum Chordata; class Aves; order Passeriformes; family Pipridae; genus Neopelma; species Neopelma chrysocephalum. The sequence goes on from NW_020897690.1 coordinate 22,101,444, forward strand.
CTATTTTATCTTCAGACATTCTCATGACACTGTCTTAAATTACATATTCTTATTGATGTCACATTTCTGTGATTTATTTATACCTTCATCTGCCCCTGGGTACCTTTGGTCCTGTGTTCTGGTTTCTGCATTTCTTCTGTGATTTCACAGCTTCTTCCAACCTCACATACTCTCTTTCAGTTCTTTCAGACTCATTCTTTTCCAAACTTTCACCCCTCCTATTTCTTTAATTTTGGTGTTTTGTTTTACTTTTTTTTTAATTATATACCCTCCCAATTTTCAGTCACAGTCTTCAGAGAAATTATGCATTTAGCAATCTGGGTTTAAAGTTTCAACAGACTAAAAAACTTTTGGAGAATGTTGAAAGATTTCTCTCTCTCCTTCTCATTATAATTTGCAGCCAATGGCAAATTTCCTGAGAAGGAATATTCTCTGCTGCATGGCTTGTATGTTTATGTGTTGCCTGTATATATCTTGCCAAGCCCACCTCACTGATTTCATGAATCACAGAATCATTTAGGTTGGAAACCTCCAAGATCATCAAGTCCAATCTTTGACCAAACACCACCTTGCAACTAGACCACAGCACAAAGTGCAATGTCCCATCCTTTCTTGAACACCTTCAGGGATGGTGATTCTACCACCTCCCTGGGCAGTCCATTCAATATCTTAACCACCCTTTCAGTAAAGAAATTCTTCCTAAAGTCCAGCCTAAACCTGCTCTTGGTGCAGCTTGGGGCTATGTCCTCTTTTCCTGCTACTAACTGTCTGGGAGAAGAGGCCGACCTCCACTTGGCTACAACCTCCTTTCAGGTAGTTGTAGAGAGCGGTAAGGCCCCCTGAGCCTCCTTTTTTTCCAGGCTAAACAAACCTAGCTCCCTCAGCTGCTCTTCATATGACTTACTCTCTAGACTTTTCACCAGCTTCAGTGCTCTTCTCTGGACACTCTTCTGCACGTCAATGTCTTTCTTGTAGGGAGGGCCCCAGAACCAGACACAGTACTCAAGGAGTGGCCTCACCAGTGTTGAGTACAGACGGAAAATCACTGTCCTAGTTCTGCTGGCCACACTGTTCCTGATACAGGCCAGGATGCCATTGGCCTTCTTGGCCACCTGGACACACTGCTGGCTCATGTTCATATGACTGTCAACCAACACCCCCAGGTCCTTTTCTGCTGGACTGCTTTCCAGCCAATCCACCTGTATCACTGCTTGGGGTTGTTGTGACCCAAGTGCAGGACCCAGCACTTTGCCTTATTGAATTTCATACAACTGGCCTCGGCCCATCAATATAGACTATCGAGATCCCTTTGCAGAATTTTCCTACCCCCCAGCAGATCAACAGTTCTGTTCAACTTGGTGTTATCCGCAAACTTACTGAGGGTGCACTTGATTCCTTCACCCAGATCATCAATAAAGGTATTAAACAGGATTGGCCTCAATACTGAGCCCTGCAGAACACCGTTGGAAACTGGCCACCAACTGGGTGTAACTCCATTCACCACCACTCTCTATGCTAGGCAATCCAGTGAGTTTTTAATCCAGTCAAGGAAAATCCAGAAAAAAAAGGAAGAAACTAGAAGGAGCCTTCATGAAAAGGTGTCTTTACAGAGCAGTATAAAAATCTGAATGAAAGAGAACGTGGGAAAAAATACACCAGCCTGGGTGATTGTAAAAAATCTCTTATTTTTGTAAAGAATATGGAAGAATATATTGTCCCACTAAAACTTACATAAAAGCTCTGTGTTACTGGATTCACACGTGTAAAACTTAGACAAAGGTACTCATTCTATGGGGTTCATGTGTCTAAATTACAATGAAAATACAATGTTACAATTATTTATAATACTAGTCTTCAAAGGAATTGCAGTGCTTGGTATCATTAAAAGTTGTTTTAACCTAGGATGCTGGATTTGCTATTTATATGTGTCTAGTTATAAATATATATGACAGTAAAGGGAATAATTTGGTTAAGCTGTTTCAAGTTGTTCTGATGAATGGTTGGTATCTGAGTAACTTTTATCTATTCTTGAAGATACCACTTTGATTTATCACTAACTGAAATGCGCATATGCACACACTCTGGAGAAAATTAATTTCTTTTTGACAAGGACATGTAGAACAAATTAAAGCATAAGAAAAGCAGGCATATTCTGAAATATATCTTTAAGTATCCTTCATGAAATATAATTTTAATCACATTTCTAAACCAATTAAAAACAAATTATGCAGTTACATATTGATGAACAGATTATAGATTTATTTTTCTATATCAATGGATTATGAATTTGGCAGCAGCTCAGTAGCTATTCCCCTTTGACTGGTGAAACTGTAGCCAGTGCTGCAGAAAAGATTTGGACAAAAGCAAAAAATATTGTGGTTTAACGGGGTTGTGTCTGTCTAATGAAAGACGCTTCAGCATTAGTACAAATAGCTTCACATTCAACTACTTTGCTTGGTGATTAGAATCTATAGCTCTAATTGGTTGTCCAGGACAGTTATCCTCCATTAACATTAGCCTGCACATTCCTCTGATACCCAGCATAAATGAAAACTACAAGAGCTGCTGTTTCTTATCATCTTGCCTACAGAGTCTAAATTGGAATGGGTTGTATTATTTAATGAGTTGCACAAAGCAGTCAACAGTCCTCTTTCTCAGAGCTCAGTATATCTTCCACAAGGCTTTGGATAATTTGGTTTATCATTACTGCTTGGATTTTGGATATGCTGCAAATTTATTTTGAATCTAATTCTTAAGCAGCAGATGTACTCTAGATTAAAATGAGGAGAAAAAAAAAAAGTGTAGTCGTCTAAAGGACTAAAGAAAGAATGTATTTAACTTTTTTTTCTCCAACTGGTCAACATCCTACTTACAACTATAAAAAAATGTAGCGTTCTGTTTCCTTGTCACTGAGAAAAACAGGACTTTTGTTTGTCCCCTTTTGTCTTGCATTTGAATGGAAAACCTATGTTATTACAGAACAGATGTGTGTTCAATTTTGTCAGTTAAAAAGGAAAACATCCTGCTGGAAAGGATAGGTTTTTTTGGAAAAAAAACCAAGCCAAAGGAAAAAAAAAAAAGGAAAAAAAAAAGAACAAAAGAAATTAAAAACGCCCACCAGCCCAAAAAACCACCAAGATGAAAATAAAAAAAAAAAAAAACAACAAAAACAAGTGTTGTCAATTAATTCCATTCAAGTTATAGAATAGATTGTTTGAATTCTCAGCTTTTTATACTCAAAATCTTTTAAACATTGCATTGTACCAATGCAAACCCAATAATTTATTGTTAGAATTAAAGTCTTATCTGTATAATAAAAAAAATAGTATTAGTTTGGTTACAGTGATAATAGCACTTCGAGGTCAAATTATGTAAAGTTAAAAAGAGATGTACATGAACTTTCTACTGAATTTTCTTTTTCTGTTGTCATGCTCATTTCACTCAAGTGAGACCCTTTAGTCTGGGGCAGCTTACTTAGCATCCTAAGTCCTTTGTGAGAGGAGTATGATGATGCTGTTGATGGTTTCTCCTTCTCACTGTAGGATATATTTGAGGGCATTTTTATTTCTGCTAACACAATGTACCTTGGTCTTTCTTCATTGGTGGGCAAGTCAACATTGTACCTAAATTTACCATCTGTGACGTGTTTTTTATGTGAAACTGATGCTACAAATCTTCCAAGAGTGCCTTCTTTCACCATTGATTAGCTCCTGCTGAATAGTTTAAAACCCTGAAGGCACTTCATGCCTGAAAATTCACATCCGCTGCTGACACCTCATACTGGTTATCTTCCATATTGCATTTTATCAGCATCATAGAGAGCTGTTCTTCACAGCTCCTGACAACAAATAGGCCTGATTGTACAAATCTAGACAAAAGCTAAAGCAAAATAACAGTAGTTGGTCATCAGATGACTGCTGTTAAAGCCTAAAATAAGTCTTCTGATGGACAGAGAAGTCTGGACAAAACCTGATGAGACTTGAAGCTTTTGTGTTAGCCTAACACAATGCCTGTGTCTTTCCCGATACAAGAAATGCCAGAAAAACTCTAAACCTGAACAAAACAATAAAACAAATCAACCAACAAAACTCACACAGACTTGTTGGGCCATGAAGGTACAGGTGAAACACTTTTTAAAATTTTAAGTCATCATCTACTTCATTGCACGGTGAGGTGTAAATTTACAAATTTACAAATCTTTACCACAGATTTTGCAAGCATTGTCTGAACATTAAACTGACCATATTTGTCACCAGAGTGAAGATTGGATGAATGTTTCATCACTTTGTAGAAATTGTGATGTGTGCCTTGCTTCAGTGGCAGAGAAAAGTTGAATATGAGTCAGCAATGCCCTGGCAGCCAAGAGGGCCAACCATGTCCTGGGAGGGCATCAGGCAAAGCATCACCAGCCAGTTGAGCGAGGGGATTGTCCTGCTCTGCTCTGCACTGGTGTGGCCTCACCTTGAATATTGTGTGTAGTTTTGGGGACCACTAAGCTGTTATGAGAGCATGCAAAGGAGGGCAGTGAAGATGGTGAAGGACCTTGAGGGGAAGCCATATGAGGAGTGGCTGAGGTCACTTGGTTCAAAATCAGCCTGGAGAAGAGGAGACTGAGGGGAGACCCCATCACAGTCTTCAACATCCTCCTGAGGGGAAGGGGGGACAGGCACTGATCTCTTCTCTGTGGTGACCAGTGACAGGACCAGAGGGAATGGCCCGAAGTTGTGTCAGGGGAGGTTTAGGTTGGATATCAGAAAAAGCTTCTTGACCCAGAGGGTGTTTGGGTGCTGGAACAGGCACCCCAGGGAAGTGGTCACAGCACCAAGCTTGACAGAGTTCAAGAAACGTTTGGACAATACTGTTACCTAAAAGAAAATTCAGGGAGAAAAAAAACTCCAAGGGAATTTAGTTTTGGAGATGAGATAAGGAAAGGGTTTTAATTTGTGCCTCTGAGGCATAAGGTTACAAGACGTGGGCACCCCCCCCCGTGGACAGATGGTACAATTTATAATACTGCTTGTCCAATCCCAGATTTTGTCCACCCACTGGCTTTTGCCCTGGACCACCCTTGACTCGCCCCTGGGGAATTGAGGCAAGGGTCTTTCCGGGACCCTCTTTTCATCAATCATCATCTTCTTCAGAGTACAAGGGGTACATGGTCACCCAGTTCTTGACTGCACTTTTGTGGTTCAGGCCAGAATTAGATGTCCCCAAATAGAAGAGGCCTATCTTAAAGAGACACTAAACATTTCTACTGGAATTCGGTGGATATTCATATGGGGAATCAGGGTACGAGGGTTGTAGTTACTATGCTAAGGGTAAGGGAATAAGGGCTGCTGCTTCTAAATCTACTTCTACTATATAATTACTTATAAAGTGTGGAGAAACAGAAATCGGACTGGGAGCGATATAAAGCCTGGAGAGAATTATACAGGAACTAAATGGACTATTGATTTACTGGATGGACACTCTACTGGATTGACTAGTTGTTCCCCAGTTTTTACTGTAGATCTACTGTTGTATTCCTGTTTATTGTCAGCTTTATATGAAGTTTAATATATATCTCCATAATAGTCCCCTTTCTCCCTCAGACTTTCCCGCCAAAAGTTGTTTACTCCCTTGTTCTCCCCTGCTTTCCCGCTCCTCTGTCACTGATTGGCTGGTGTTCGCCGCAGTGCAGAGAGAGCTACCATTGGTCCTTTCCCCCAGATACCCAAAAGTTACACCCACCTTTCCCCTATCTCCCAATCTTAACTCTCCCTGAGTTGTCAGTCTCAAGCTCCTCCCCAGTTCAGAATCCTCCCCTCAGACCTACCCTATTTAAGTCCCTGCTCTCCCTCAATAAAGTGGCATTGCTTCCTCACCCTTCACCTGTGCCTGAACCCTTATTGCAGTGCCGCATCCCATTCCCTTTCCCCTCGGACCATGGCAATAAAGCTTATAAAAATTAGAAAAATCAAAATCCGGATGGACCTTAAGGCATCAATACTCTCAGGCACATGGTGTGACTCCTGGTGATGGTCCTGTGCAGGGCCAGGAGTTGGACTTGATGATCCTAGTGGATCCCTTGCAACTCAGCGTATTCTGTGATTCCCTGATTCTGTAAGCAGTTATATGGGGGAGAGGAGAGCAGGGGCTATTATTTACCTTTACTTTAGCTGGTCTTTCAACACCATCTCCCACAATTACTTTTTTAAATCTGTTTTCACTGTAGGGTCTAAATAGCTGGACAGTAAGAGGGGTAGAAGATAGGATAGATGATTGTGCTCAGAGGGCACTCGTAAATGAGGTGACACTCAACAGATGCTGGTGACATGTGGAGTACAAAAACGATCTGTTCTGTTTAATGGATTTATCAGGGACTTGGAGAAGATTACAGAAGAAACAATTATCAAGTTTTCAGGTGACAAATGCAAAGTTCTTCCCTGGAGGGAACCCCTACAAGGACACTTCCTGGTACCTGTCTGTCTACGAGCAACTCTTCTGGAAGGGACCTGGGGACCTTGGCCAACAGAAGTCAGCAGTTTTCCCTGGACAACAGCATCCTGCATAGCATTCACAGGGATATAGCCAGGACACTGAAATTAACTCATTTGGTCAAAGCATGGTGCTAATAACACCAAGGTCACAGGTTTGATCCCTGTGCAGGCCATTCACTTAAGAGTTGGGCTGGATGATCCCTGTCGGTCCTTTCTAACTCAGAGTATTCTGTGATTCTGTGGATGGATATTTCCCCTCTGCTTGGCACCTGTGAGATACCATCCCCACACATCCCAGGAAAGGCATTGATAAGCTGAATCAGGTTTGGCAGAGCGACCTCGAATTGGTCAGAGTTGGAGAAGTATTCCTGGGAGAAGAGGCTGAGGGACTGGGACTTGCTTATACTGAAGAAGAGGTGGCTTCAGGATGAACTTAACAGCAGCCTCTCAGTACCTCTCAGTAAGGAGTTCATCAGAGACAAACTCAGGCTCTTTTCAGTGGTACATGATGGGAGGATGATAGGCAGTGGTCACAAGCTGAAACAGGTAAATTTTATTTAAAATATAAGGGAAAACTTTTTCTCCTCAAGGGCATCAAGCATCAAAACAAATTTTACTAGTTTTTGACTGAGATTCTGTCCTTGGAGATGTCAATATGCAGTTGGATGAAGCCCTGAGCAACCTGGTCTGACCTCAAACCTGATGTTGCTATGAGCAGGAAATTGGGCCAGGAACCCACTGAACTAATTTTCAACCTGAAACTTTCTGTGACTTCTATGATCTGTCTGAAAGAACAGAACTAAAACATTATTTACAGATAGGAGTGTTACTAAACCATATATTGTTTAGCCAAAATCAAAATGATGTCCTTAAAATTTGCATATAGAAAATGTCTGTAGACATAGATACATTAGCTCCATGGAATTCTAGTGATAGTCTCCAAAATATGTGCTTTAAGACATGAATAAGACTTTTATATTATCTTCATTCACTTTAGAATGAAAAATACCTGAGAGTAGAGGTCAATGCATATTCATAGCTCATTTATAAGGTTCTTATATCTACTAGTTTTCAAAAATGTTTGACATGTAGCTCTTGGTAATCTGCAACTTCTGTCTATTGAGAACATGATCTGAGTTTTTACAGTTCTCTTGGGTGCTGCTGTTAAGTAAAAGCATTTTTTCCACATGGGCCATGCAGAAGCAAGAACAGGTGATTTTTATACAGAGATTTCATCTTGTTACAGTTTTCTGGATTTATGGAACTAGAATTAAATATTCACAACAACTATTAGGATCTGTAGCTGTGGAACTATTACAGGCTAGGTATTAATTTGTCTGTGTGCCATTATTATGGAATCAAGGTATGATAGTAACTAGATTACTACTGGTATAACCAAACAATCAGGTGTATGGGAGAAAAAAACTGTTATTACACCGCCACATAGCAACCTACCCAAACTGATAAAATACATGAATGGTAAACATAGCTTCACAAATACATTTGCATATTCTGCAGCATGTAAAACATTTAAATGCCTTCAGTAATCCTCAATAAATGAGGATATTTATGATCTTTTGAGTTGAAAGTTATTGATGGTCAAGAAAATAATTATTGCATTGAATTATTGTGTGCAACAGTTAATTTCTGACAGATATAAAAGGCAAGTACATTAGGCTGAGGTGGAACTCAGAATACTTTGCTTGTGGATAGGATTTGTGTTGAAAGACAAATCAGTACTGTAAAATCTGTATATAACATTCTTAGTATAATGTGCTTTTTTATGTGTGCAGAATTCCTATTCAGTCTATATCTAGTCAATCACAAACAGCATGTCAGCAGTTCTTTCTTTCACAATTGTAGGCTGCAGACCAATGTTGAGTTCATGAGTCCCCAGACTTAATAAGGAACAAGTCTAATTAGAATAACTGTGAAGTTTGGTTTTGGCTGTTCATTGTTGCAGACCACACAGTAACCATGTCAGTGGAAACAGAACAAGTAAGCACCCTGAGCTTCTTGTTCAATGTCAAGATTTGATCACAGGTACTGTGTTGATTCAAAATTTGCAGAAATTCTGCAAATTTTTGAGTAACCTGTGCCCTAACAGTTAACACTAACCATCCACATGTTGAAGTTCCTTGTATGTTTTGGGTACCTCACTCATTTGCATAGAACATTTGTATGAGAATCTCCCTCACAGTAGCTATGGAGAACATTATTAAAATAGGTGGGATTGGTAGCATAGTTAAGTAGACAATAATACTGCAGATAGATACAGTATCAGTCTTCTACACTAGGGGTGACATTTATAATTAAACCTCAGAATAAACAAACAAAATAACTTGCAATACAAAACAACCTAGAAGACACTGTGGTAGAGTGTACTACTGAGTAGACAGTACTGTGAGACATTGCTAAATTTTGAACTCTAGTTGCTAAGGGTACAGATGGTTTTGTGTAAGAAGTCACATCTTTCTATTTAGTTTTCTTTGTTTAATACATATTAATTATTTAAAGAAGAGTAGGTGGAAGAAAACAATTTGTGCAATGCTGACTGGTTTATTAAATCTAAGCTTCAGAATAGAGGTAACTGAAGATTTTGATCATTACTCGAGAATTTTGTTGTCCAATCTGAAGCGAAGAAGTTCAGTTATGAGACTGGTTTTAGCTCTTGGTTTCATAAGTAGATTCATTTTCCTAAAATTAAGTGTCTACAACCTACACTTAGATGCCACCATTCCCTCTCCTGTAATGGAGTGAAAATTATGTTTCAAGAGAGAATAACTCATCCTATCTTGTGATGAGGCCTCTGTGATATCACAGAGTTATTTTCCTTAGTTGTATTCTGTGTCCCTGCTGTTTTCTTAACAAAAATCCTGAACTAATTTTTTAATGTTTCCAATAGTGCAGGTATTCCCAGATCAGTTCTCTAAATTCATTGTGTCTTAGTGCCTAGCAGCTGTTTAGCCTCAGCTCGTTATACTAAAGCAGTATAAACAGTAGTAGTAACATAATCTCAAAGAGTTCATCTTTAAGTTTCATGGTGGGAAAACTAAACTCTTAGTTCAAATAATGCCTCTCTGGTTTTCTTACTAAGATACGCCTGAAAGAATAAACAGGTATAAAAAATCACTAGACCTGAAATGATTAATGTACAAAAGGTGGAGGCTCAGTGCAGAGGTAAAACACATGCACAATTACTTACAGAGAGGGTATCAGTTACTATTGATAGCTATGCTTGAAAAATCACCTCACTAAACTCACTGGAGGTGCTCAAGGAAGATGTGTACACTGGGGTGCGGTGGTGGCAGACTGATGTCTGTTGAAGGAGTGACCAAAAACTTATTAATTCTGAGGCTAAAACAAAGTATGCTTTGCTCGTTGAATGGGACTCAGGATACAGTGTGCACTACTTCACAACCGCTGTTGCCAGGGAGAAGCTTGTTCTTAAGAGGCAGAGACTGTATTGCGCTCTGTGTGAATACTGCAGGGCTGACCAAGTATATTTCAGTGAACACATTTGCTGGCATTACATTTCTGTTGTCTGTGTGATAAAGTATGCAAAATAACGCAGCTTGAAAGAAACTAATGAGCAGGCACATGAACTGAATTACAAAGCAAATTTCAGGAAATAACTTCTTTCAAGCACAGGCAGAATTGGGTAATCAGTCACAAATGACAAAGGCGATATTGCTTTTCAGAGTATGTACTGCATTGCAGCACATAATTAACACCAAACATTACAGAGCTCTGGAGGCAATTTTGTTACAGTCAGAGGAAAAGGAAAAATTCGTGATTTCAGACCTGGTTTGTGAACCTGAAATCTAATAGTATTTCTTCAGTGAAATAAGAACAAAAACAAAACCAAAAAAGAATAAAGAGAATGTCTAGTCTCTTTGCGCTAGTCATCTCTCTTTGTGAGCTTACATGAAATAGTAATCCCTTCCAATTCTAATCTTAGAATTTTCTATAAACATTATAAGAGTAATCTGTCTTTCTTTAAAATTATTCTAGGCCATTTAAATGACAGTCTAAAATTTAAGAAAAATGCTTCAATTTTTTTCTTCATGTGGACTCTGACATTTGCCCAGTTACTTACCAGCTTGTTTCCTGGCTCAATGAAGACATGTCCTCTGGAAAGGATCTCATTTTTAATAGCCAAACTTTTGAGAGGGGTTTTCCATCCTACTTATAGGAGAAATTCACAACTTCAGAGAAACTAGAATATCTGACTCTAAGACAAAGTACAGCCTAGCGGGTAAGGGGTGAATTTCTCTAGTCTATTATTTCTTTAAATTTGTAGTAGAAACTTACATAACCATGTGCCACATGAAGTTGGCCTTGAAATGGTGATGGTCTAAGAGTTCAAATAATTCAAACCATTCACAGTCTTCTTGTTGATATATGGCAGTATCTCAAATTTACAAAATTATCTAACTATTTACTGCAGAAAAAAAAAAAAGAAGTCTATTTTCTTCTACATTTAGTAGGCACCTAAATGTCAATGTGTGTTTATTTGTATATTAGGTTTATATTTAGACATGTATTTTTTCCTCTCTTCACAGGTGCAGCAAGGAAAGAAAATGTATTAAAAAGTTCTGTTTTTTTATTTATACAACTTGATTTGGATTTTTACACAAGAAAACTCTAGGAGTTTTTCCTAATCTCTGCAAAACCTAAATCAAGTTGCAAATAATATTTACACCTTTTACTGATGACTCTTCTTCAGACTCCATTACTGGATTTATGTTTTCATTCACCATTATCTGCCTCTTGCTTCCACTTGTAATATTCTCTACTAATTTGTTTTTTTCATGAACAAGATGCAAAGAAAAAAATAGTATTTCATCATGAAATATTGCTGTGTTGCTCTGTGGTGACAGAAGCTTTCTATTAATTGTCTTTTGCAATTAAAGATCTTTTATTTTATGAAAAATGTGTTTCCTACTCTCTTGAAACTTTAAAATAAAAAACCAGCCCTTGTAACAAAACAGAAAAATGCCCATAAATTCTATCTTCTTTGACACCAAGAGATCTAACTAAAGATAATAAGAAACATATGGCAAATAGTGAGATTGCCAAAGTGCAAAGAACGTAAAGACTGTTCTAGAATATTTGGATTTATATTTGCAGTGTTGGAATCTCAAATTTTGGTATACTTCTTGCATTTACAAAGATCCTAAAGATAATGGAATTAATGACTCTTTTTCTTTTTTAGGAGATATTCAAAACCTTTCTAAAAGAGTTATGTTGTCAAAAGTTCCATATAGCATTTTCAATAGTTAAGATAATAGTTTGAATATTTTGAATAGTTAAGTGTAGTAAGAGAACCCTCAGAATTGTATAGCACTTACATTTTCAGGTATTAGAAATTGGCCTAGTTCTGTCTATTCATGTATCTGTTTTGAGGTATTTCAAATTCTTAGAATTTTAAGTGTTCAGATGGTCATATCTGGGACTCATTCTTATTTACCTAAATTTTGACCTTTTGTTTATTTCAAGAAAGAAAAGATTATGAAGAAAAATTATAAACAAATAAAATTCTGTCAGAATAAGGCAGTTTAGATAACCATTCTTCCTGGAGGGCAGGCAACCTCTTTCAAACTACTCTCTTTCTTATGTTGTCAATGTGTTGCCATTGTGCCAATAGCAGTTTGTTAGCAATTGTTAGCAATTTGTGACAATAGCACACCTCTGAAATTACTGTGCTCTCTACTGTAGAACTGACTTGATTTTAGTGTCAATGTTTACACAGATGCGTATTTGTATATTTCAATTCACAAATACAGATGTGTTTGAAAATATATGACTAAATTTACTTAACTTGCACACAGCTAAGACCTGAAAGACCATTTGAGAGTGTGATCCAAAGGCTTCTCTGTAGGAGCAGCTGGACAGACACCACCAGCCACATGGATGATAAAAGAAGAAGAAAATAGTAAAGCAAAATAGTGTGATCCTGAGCAAGCCAGAGCTAAGAATAGTGTGTGTGAAAGCATGACAAGGTCAAGCTGGATGGCTGCTTGAGGCATGACTGTTCTTTGTGACTGAAAGCAGTCACGTGGGCATGTGTGGTGTGTGTACTGATAAAAAACTGACCTGGCTTCATAGGTCAGATCCCGATCCGTATGATATATATGGGGCGATAAAGAAACAGCGTTAGTTCTGCCTGGACAAATCTGTCTCCCCTTGAATTCATTTGATGCAAATGGTGCCCCGTGTGAGGCTTCTTTCTTCACTGTGATGAACGCACGACCCGACAGGTGAGCAAGAAAGAAAAAAAAATGTTTTCCTTGTGGCCACAGCTCTATTAAAATAGAGCACAGCAGCACTTGTTGAACAAGGAGTCACAGGTTTGTGTTAGAAATGGGACAGACTGCTTCTATTGAGCATGAGTTGTATTTTCGAGTTTTGCAACAAATTTGGAAATCCTCAGGATATGGTTTGAGTGATGGGCAGGTGACTTCATTTGCCACACTTCTCCAATCAATACACAAGTGTGAAAATTGATTAAACATCATATTTAAGGGTCATTCATCAAGCTACCTTTCTGTTTTAACTGCAGTGTTCACAACGATATATGAACAGAATGCAGAGCAAAGTTCTACAAACTGAAACTAAAAATAAATCTATATACCTGTAAGTATTTTGGTCATAGGGCAAAGAACATGATTTAAGGGTAAGCATCTTCTTCATTATCCAATCAAGGACCTTTTCAGTGCAAAAAGCAATAAATAAATGGGGAGGTGATAGCCAAAACCACATAGAGACATAAACCTAGTCATGGCTAGGCTTCGCGAACAAAGATTTGGGAAATAAACCTAGTAGATCAGGGATAAAGGATACGTGGTAAGACTAAAAGTCTCCAGGCACTAACTGATAGGCCATTAACAAATTCGACACGCAGCTTTGGAGAGGGACACCTGGACTTTGTAACTGATAAGAAGAGAGAAATTAAAGGAACGTGAGTATTTGGGATATTCTAGTAGCATTTGTGGGACCATGCAAAACTTAGGAAGGAATAGTTCAGTGAAGGGTTGTGAGGAAGAAAAAAGTTGCAGTAGTTCCATGAAACCTCTCATTTCTAATGTTGTATCTTTTTAGAACAACTCTGTTTCTAGTCAAACTATGTAAGTCCATACCAAAATTTTCTGGAGGAAGTACCTTTTTTTTTCATAAGAAAAATATCATTTAACATATTCAGTAGGTAAACATAATGAAAATACAATAATTTAGTGCTATGAGGAGAAACTTGTTTTATCAAGTTCACAGAAAACAAATATTTAATTATTTGCCCAATACCAGGTATCAAGGCCTTCATCTTCTCTTTCTATCTTATTATACATAAAGACATATGAATATCAAAAATATGCAATTAAAAAACCCAACAAACTATAATTGCAGGTAGTGTTGTTCCTGTGTTGAAGAATACATTTTTTTTTGTATTTAAGACCTGTCATTTGTTTCCTAGTGCAGTAGTCAATAGGTTCTGTAAAATTTTTAGTTTTGATATAATAGACCTATTGTAAAATTATATTCATGAAAGTTGAGACAAGGAGATATTGTTGGAATGATTGTTCTGTGTAGACTTTTCTAGGCAAAAACTGAGATAAGTCAGGTTTTACATTCTGTCAGACTTTGAGTAGAACATATTGTTTGTAGCACATCCTTCGCTCTTAATTTTGGTACTGAGACTGTAAAGTATTCCAATGAAAATAATTTTCTCAAATATTTATATTTTTATATTATATTTATTATATATTACTTAGGACATTCAGACACAATTTTAACAATATTTTTAGATTTTACCTATATACAAATAAATAACTTTCTAATTTTCAGAAATTCCCCGGAGAAGAAGTGAAGCCAAGGTATATATCTCAAGTAAGCAATATTAATATAAATATATTTTTTAAAAGCATTTACAACATTAACAAAAGTCTTAGTAGATAGCTTGTAAAAAAGATATTACACATAACATTCAAATTAGAATTTTTCTAGATGGCTAGATTTTTTTTAAAATACCATTTTTTCCATCTTCAAACTTCTCTGAAGTTGAAATTCTAAGTTTTTACTATCTTTCTGACTATCAATTACTTCACTGATAATGAGAATCCACTTTCTCAAGTATTCTTATGTGCCATGTAACCCAAACCACTTAAGGTTTGAGTACAATATCCACCTTTTTAGCTTTTCAAATAGGTAGATCTGTCAAGTTGAACTGTATGTATCTCATGTTCTTTGTCCCAAACTTTAAATGCAAAATGGAAGTTCTATTATAAAAAATTTCCTCCTCCTACAGCTGTAACTAAATATTTGTATGGATCTTGTCAAAGTTGATGGCTTTATTTCTGAAAATGTTCATGTACTTTATAAAGTGAATTACTACCTACTTTACTTCTGCTGGTTCTAAAAACTTGGAGGCAGTGAATGAATATGCAGCATGCAATTTCTGTTGCAAGCCTTTTTCTTCCACTCTTTTTTTTTAGTAAAAAAATCATTATTAGCTCAATTGTGCAAAATGGAACACCTGAAGAAATCTTGCTGGAAGTTTCTTCTTTCTATGCTCTGTTAATCCTGTTTGTGTAGAAAAATGTGAAATTTCTTACCTGTGAGTAGAATCTATTTCAATATTATGAAAAAAACATGCTCCCAGTTGAGAGTCAGAAGTGATCCAAAGTTAGAGTTTCCTTTACCTCCCCTATTCTCTGATGGCAAGTGGCCTATGCTATCATGAGAAATACTAAAAGCAGTGAATCTGTTGACACAAAAAGGAGGTATAAATAAAACACACTGATAAGTAATGAAGTATTTACAATACACATATTTATATGTCAGTTATATCAGCTGGAAAGATGAGATAAATTCTTTATAGAAAGTCCTTGCACACTGCTTTCAGTACTATAGAAAAATCATTTAACTGAGGTAAAAAAAAGATAAATAAACTACCTGTATTGAAGTTTTTATTTCTCTTTATTTATGGTCAGTAGTTGTCTGTTGTGAGACAACAGGGCTACATTAGTCAACATATTTTAATTATATCAATTATTTCTAAACCCACAGAGGTGATCACATGGACAAAGCAATTGACCTGATTAATAATAATGGCCAGTCTTCACGAACGAAGATTTGGGGAAAGGTCTTTTTACCTTTCCAGCCTGCGCAATGGATTTTTTAGGTGAGACACAGCATGCGCTGAACTGAGCCCACTCTTTAATCCTAAGGTTCATCTGCCGGGGCCAAGCAAGCTTGGACAATGGCAGTGAGGTCCTCAGGACGTAGGTTTGTTTAGAGTGACCTTTCTCATAGATGGATGGCCTTACAGGGCTGACGGGCTCCATCTGCCTGGGGGACTGGCTGGGATTCGAACCTGGGTCGCAGAGGTGAGGGTCCTGCATGCTAACCACTAGGCCACCAGGGGTCCCCCCGATTAAGCAGACTTGTATGTTTGCTCATTCTTGTACTATAAGGAACATCTAGACCATCCTGAAATAAAAGGTGAAGATAGGATGAGTTGTCTAGCCTGCAGATGGGAATTTTACACATCCTTGAAAGACCCATGTGTAACACTCCAGCCCCAGAACCTGCAAGTGTAGACCATCCTGAAATAAAAGGTGAAGATAAGATGAGTTGTCTAGCCTGCAGATGGGAATTTTACACATCCTTGAAAGACCCATGTGTAACACTCCAGCCCCAGAACCTGCAAGTTCACGGGCTCAGTCAGGAGTTTTGCTTTAAAATATATATAGGCTTCTTTAATACCTCAAGATAGTGTTAAAGGAATAAGCCACAGACTTGTTCCCATAAGGTACTTTTATTATTTTTTTAGGGAAGAAAATAAAGGAAGTTGGCAAAAGTTCAAAAGGGCACCACACAAACTAGACAAAATGTTCCACCACAATACGGACCCAGCACATACTATTCCACAGCACTTAAGTCAAAATCCAATCCCTCCAGCTCCAAGCCACCTTAAGCATCAAGAAAGGAGCAAAAAAGAGAAGCAGAGGGAGCAAGAGAGAATGAGAAAGAGGGAGAGACAGATCATATAGCTACCATTGGAACCTTTTGGAAGACCAGCTCTCACACATCCAGATGGCAGGGCCGTGACAGGAGGCAAACTCATGCCTGTGGTTTTATCTGCTCTGTCCCTATGGTCACCCCCTCCTGGCAGGGTCTCTGACCCACCAGTCACTCTGGGTTTCCAGGCCAGGGTGAGGGGCAGTGTCCTCACTGTCCCTGCCAATCTGAGCTGGGTGAGGGGCTCCAGGAGGTGTGGTGTGCTATAGTTTTCTCAGGTTGTTTGTGACTGACAGCTACTCCAGGGCTTCTCCATGTGGGCTCCAGGGGCCGGCCATGAGGGATACAATGCCACCGCACCTCCGTCAGTTTGACGCATCCCTTCCCCCTCTACACACACACAAGCACTGTCATGGGTTGACCTTGGCCAGATTCTAGGCACCTGCTAAAGTCACTCTGAGCTGGGAGAGGTCACACAGGCAAAACAAAAACTCATCGTGGGGTTAGTACTAAAATTTATTACTAACAGGATAAGATCTAAAGAGTGAGAAATAAAACAGTCTTAAACACACTTTCCACCCACCTTTCCTTTCTTCGATGTTCTCCCTCCTCCCACCACAGTGGGGCCAGGAGACAAGTCCACCCCCTCGGGCAACAGGTCTTCCAAATCTGCTGTCCTGTAGGTCACTCTTCCATGGGCTACAAGGGGAAAGCCGCCTGCTTCACCATGGTCCTCACCATGGGTTACAGGGGGGGCACAACTCTGAGTCCTTCCCCTGCTCCATGGGGTCCCTCCCACAGGTAACAGTCCTTAATGGACCTCTCCAATGTGGGTCCATCCTCAGGCAGTAGTTCTTCCATATCTACTGTCTCAAGGGTCACTTCTCCATGGGGTGCAGGGGGGGTCTCTGCACTCCGATGGTCCTTCATAGGATGCAGTCCTTCATAGAGTGAGTTGTACCGATGTGGATTCCCCACAGGGCCATGAGTCCTACCCAGGAATAACCTGCTCCGGCGTGGATTTTCCTCTCCACGGGCCACAAGTCTCTTGAAGGACTCCGCTCCATTCTGAGCCTTCCACGGGGGGCAACGGCCTTCTTCCATGCATCCATCTGCTCCAGCATGAGCTCGGCTGCACTGTAGCAAGCTGCCCCGGCCTGGGCCCTGGCTCGACGCGGCTGGGGGGTGTCGCAGGGTATCTATCGTATTGTTAGGTTTGGTCAGTAGAAAAAGCAGACACACACACACAGAGAGTTGAGACAAGAGTTGTCTGCTGCGTAAGTGTAGCAGCATCATTTATTGAGGCAGCTAATCCACACTTTCCCACACACTTTCTGTAAACATAATTTCTACAAAACACCATAGCACTAACACCTGCACCATGAAACACAGCCAACATCTCTGTCCTTGCACATTCCATCCTGCTTATCATCTTTCCAGTCAACCCCCGGCTTCTCAAGGCTGCTCCGTTTATGGGAACAGTTAATTAACTTCACTGCTCTCATGGGAATGGCCTTATGCCATCCAATATTTTAAGCTCATCAACTTTTAGGGGCTCAGCGGACCCGCCGCCTCTCCCCACAGTGGGGGAAGGGAGGGCAGTGCCCGCCGGCAGGGGCCACTCTGCTGCCCTGGCCTAGCCCACAGGGCACTCCCGCCCACCTCTCACTGTTCCCCTTGGGGGCTTTGGCGCTGTCGGTGCTGTTTGGCTCCTCGGACAGGACAGGCTCCAGCATGGGCTGCTGGCAGGGTGGGCTTGGGGGCTGCGGGGCTGCTCTCCATGGGGCTGCACGCCCCGGCCGCCCCTTCACAGCAGCCGTCAGTGCCTGCTCCAGGATAGGTGCCAAGAGGCCTGGGCAGGACTGCTGCCACCCTCCCCTTCCCCACCCGCCCCGCGGTAGAGGAGGTGGCGGGGCTGCACGGGATCTTCGGTCAGCTCTCTCCTGGCTCGAAAATTCTTCTGCGTAACAAACTTGTTCTTAAATATGTTATCACTGAGGAGCAATTATTGGCTCTCCCTTGGGAAGCAGCAGAAAGTCCCTCCTGTAGCCAGCTATCATTGGCTTCACTGGGGGGGGGGAAACTTCTAGCAGCTTCTAACCGAAGCCACCCTATATTGCCCCCCCCGCACTACTAAAAAACCCAACCACCTCAACCCAGGCACCCCCCGCAAGGTAGTTCCAACACAATAATTGCTGATCTGGTGTCTAACACCATGAGATTCTCTCACTCTCCAGAATCAAGTTGCATATAATTGACAAGATTAATGGTTACAGATCTCCAGAAACATATGAATTGTGATTGGTTCGTTTGGCACAAATTCCAATGTTTCCCTGTTTTAGTGTCTCAAGTTATAATGTGGAGACAACTTCTGAAGTGTTTTTGGTGGAAAAGCTCTCTAAGTCATTAAATTAATTAGTACACGACTGTGAGTGGAAATATATTCTGTTCAAAAGTTGATATTGTCAATGTTTTAATTGTTGCCCCTTTGCTAAAACTGTTGACAGGTATTTTGTATTTTAAGGAATTGAGGAGAAACTAATGAAAAAACAGTGAGATTGAAGGAAGAGAAGTTTTAATTAGCACTTTTATTCACATATTTGATTATGTTCTGGTATGTTGTTGAATCTGACACTCTACCAAAAAGTAGAATATGCTTATTGAGTAAAATGTGAATGTTCATTTTCATGCACCACCTCATGGCTTACAGCCTTCTGAACAAACTGTGCACTGACTGGAGGACATTTATCTTTATGCATACAGCATTTGGCATTATCACTATTAAGCTTTACTTGCAGTTTGGTAGTAAGCCCATGGAGCAGCAGCTGTTAAAATACTTATTTCTTCAGTGTCACAATCCTAGATTCATTTTCTCCCACCGGGAACAAAAAAGAAAGAATCAACACTTAGTAACTCATAAGACAATCCATAATTGTAATCCTAATTTGATAGGATGTACCTGCTGCTTACTTTCCAGTTATTGCAAATAGACTCCAGTTGTATTGCACTTCTAAATGTAGTACTCTCATAGGTGTTAAATAAGTATCATTTCAAGTCTGTTTATTCACAGAATTAGTTCATTCCACTGTAGTGAAATATGAAATAGCTGATCATGTATTTTCATACCTATTTCAGAACTCCGTCTAATTAGCAAAACGAGTTCTTGTGAACATTTTATACCCATGCCTCAAAGCTTGTTCTTCACTGACATCCCATTCATCTTCATGTGTTTAGTGCCTACCTCTTCTAAAGCTGTCCATGCATTTGGCTTCAAAGTGCTATTCCATGAGTTCGCAGAGTATTGTGGGTTATACAGCTACACAAAAAAATGAAGGTAAGGCTCAGGTTTCAATTAATTTTAACCTTATTTCTAGAAAAAAAAATCCTACTGGAGCAAAGATAAGTTTATATAAGCTTAATTCATTTGGAAGGTAGTGGACAGCATACTGGCAGCCCTTTTTGGTTTTTTTATTCATTTACACGTAGATTAATGTTAGAACATAATAAAAGTTGAAGAGAATATGTGAATATGTCAGTGTTGGGATACCTAATGTTTTGGAAAATGAACTAGAGCTTTGAGTGTAGACCATGATCATTATGTCCTGAGCAAAAAAAAGGCATCGGTCTCTCATTAGAAGATTCATCATGGTTGTTAATTCAAGAATGCTTGGATTATAGATGAATCACAATATACAACATAAGAACCTATGTTAAGTTGAAATCTAACACTCTTAAATATTTCAGAGGAACCTATAACCATGAATAGTTTCTGGCATTTATATTTACCATCTCATTCCTTCTGCTCCATTACTTTGAGATATAGCCCTGCAATAGATATTGTGGAAAACAGGGCTTTAAGAATCTAACATGAGCTGCTTGCATCAGGTTATTACATTTTTTCAGTAGCTCATTCCTTACCAGACTAATCACACCAGATTCAGACATTTCAGCTATCCCTAAACCATAAGGAAAGCAGGGCTAACACTCTGGCTGGGGTTCCACACTGTGTGCCTCTCCACAGCTGATCTGCTTTCACTTATACTGGTGTGGTTTCAGTCTCTGTCAAATTGGTGTGCTCTGAAACGGTGCCCAAGTATGATTTAGGTGAAGAGCATAGGGCGGGGTCTGTTCCCAGATGGCAATATATATTAGGTATCTGTGATAGGAGAGGAAGGTAGGTTGTAACCATATGGAGAGAAGCTCACTATCACTATTTGGCTTTATGGGCAGAGAATAGTTGCTGGCTTGTTGTATTTAGCATATTTTGCAGCCTTAGCAGGGAGATTTTGATAAATTCCTTTGAGAAATACCTTTTTCAATTTATCTTTTGTGTCCCACAATAGATTTTAATCTGCTTGAGAAGGTAATCCCTACTCCCTATCCATTCCTTCCTCCTCATGTTAAGAAAGAGGAAAGAATGAATAGTGAGTAGGGATTTGTTCGCTTCTCTGTTCTCATTGTTTTCCAGGGATGGCACATCTATAATCTCTCTGGGCAACCAACTCCGGTGTTTCACCACTCTCATCATAAAATAATTCACCTTATATCCAGTCTGAATTTACCCTCTTTTAGTTTAAAGCCATTACCCTTTGTCCTATCTCAAAAGGTCTTGCTAAATAGTTTCATTTTATCTTTCTTATAAGAACCCCTTTAAATAGTGAAAGGCCACAATGAGGTCTACCCACTTTCTCTTCTCCCTCCCTCTGCCCTGACAGACAGGCCTAGGCTACACACAAAGATAGAAAGAACCAATTCTTTATTTTCAGTGTGGACAACCACTCGTATGACTTTGCAGTTGAGGTAAAGAAAGCATGGACATGTTGGGACCTCTTTGAAAGAATCTCCTACTTGGACATCTCCACTCTACTAAGACTATGAGCTTCAGAACTATGGAAATGCTCACTGGCATCAAGGAAGTGGAGTCCATAACCTTTCGAAGTTAAAACCTGTCTTTGTAAAGTCTGATCTGGATTTATTTTTATATATGTTCTTGCCATGGATGCATTAATGCAAAACTGCAATATTTAGAGATTTTATCAAAGGAAATATTCTTAGGTAAAACTCAATTTTTTATTTATTGTTATATCTGCTTCACATGGGTTATTGGTAGTGTCAAGGCCCAAGCAAAAGAAACGTGGCAAAAAACTCATGTGGTGAGAGGGCCTTCAGGAAAAAGTAAGAAGATGTTGATATTTATTGGCCAGCAGCAACTAAGGAGTTGAGAATTGAATATTATGAGATAAAACTTCAGTGAAGAGAAGTAAATTAACACAGAAAGCGTCAGAGAAATTGGATTAGATATCGCCTGCAGAATATATAGGCTTGAGAGATGTAAGGATAAAAAACTTTTAGAAATGAACAGAACAATGACTGGACAATAGCAGCAGTAGCATGTAAAGTAAATTTGATCTAGGAAAGTTCTTGAATTTAAAGTTCTTGGATGAAATCTGAGAGAAAAAAAAAGCTGAAATAAAAAGTACTATCGAATGAAACAAAACTATCACAACTTCAGTAAGTGAAATAACCCTTGCTAGTAGTGTCCAACCACATCAGCTGGGTATTGATACCAGCATTTCTGAAGTGAAGATGTTCAGTAGTAGGTGTGAATGAAAAAAACCAGTCATTAATCCAGATTTACACAGTTGCATATTAGCAAATCAACTCATAACAAGGGCCAACAGTTTAAACACAAATAGATTATGATCAAATTTAAAATATACTGTCTTGATTTTCACTGGAAATCAATCAATGTGTATTTAGTGAAATCGAACTTTCTTAACTTTTCAAGTTTTTTATATTGGAAAACTGAGTATCTCTTGCCTTCATATGCCTAGTGTTTCTCTCCTGAAAAGTAGGTGTGAAGGACACTATAAAAGTAAGACTTTGTGAATATGGCTTAAAATAGCTGACTGTGGTAAAGTGATTCAGTTAGGATGTATTTAGCTAAATGAACCACAGCATATCCCTGATCCAGGTACACACTCTATATACTGACCCTTGTCAGAATGGGACTTGAACATACATATTCTTCTCTGTGATTTAGAGAACTAAAACTGATAGCCTGCTGGGGGCGGTTTTCTTGGTATTTTTTTTCTCTATTCAATCACTTTTAGAATCTGTGGAATTTCAAGACTATTATCATGTAGACATACTGACTCCATGAATTTAGGAAGAATTTTCCAGTATTCTCATCTCTGTTCAATGAATTTGCTTGCAAAACCCATTAACATGTTTACATAACTACACAATATGGCAAAACCTGCCATATGCATTTGCCTATGCAAGGTGATATTATTATTTGTGAGAATAAAAATTTCCTTCACTGTGAAGTATGATCATTAATTTTTACCAGTTACTTTATGAGAGATAATTTTAATAGGTTAGAAGTTTTGAAAACTAAAATGCAACAAAAGCAATCATTATCTTTTCACAGACACAGTGCAAGCTGAAGATGATGTTAATCAAGTAAATTATTAATTTTGGTTCTTTTTTTACAGTTCTAATTAATGTCTTCTGCTAGCAGGATATGTTTGATACATTTTAAAGTCATAGCTTATGCAGAATTGTAGTTGCAGTTCTAGTTTTCTTTGATAAAAGTTTTATTTTGTTTGGTTTACATTCTTACAGAAGTTTATTTTGCTTTGGTTTTTATAGTAAAGTGTTTTAGTTTAATTGCAGTGTAAGAATGCCAAACATTTAGGAAACTATTTTTAGTTCCTGCTGTTGTTGATGATTCGTATTAAGAAAATAATGACTGTGCAGTGTGTTACATATCTGAAACAAAACTATTGTATCTTCAAGAAGCCAAAAAATCCTTGCTAGTAGCTTTCATAATATTTAATGTTATTCTTCATATTGAGCTACATAGCTCTTTTACTGAAATAGAGAAGGTGACACAATCTTGTTTTGTAGTTTCAGTGATAACTTGTCATTAGCACAGCAATATGAAGCAAGATTTATTTAGCCATGTGTCCAAAGACACACCTTCAATGTGAACTAGCAGAAGCAAAGTGCTAGAAAATAGAAAACACTGCATATTGATGATACTTTTTCAGGTATTAATCTACTTTTCTCCTTCTAATGGCAATTTTGTTAGGCTTTCTGTTCACGTAGACCAGTGATAAAGATGTTCAAAAAATGTCTTCATGGGCTTTAGTTTCTGAGTGTAAAACTTATCAGCTTCAATAAGTAGCTATGTTTTAATTAGCACCTTCTTGGAATGAAAGCAGTTTCTTCATGTTCCCAGCATAAAGAAATAAAAGTGTAGGTAAAAATTACCCCAAGAAAATTACAGAGAAGGGTGAATTATGAGTGATGTTAGAAGAATAATAAAGTTCTCTGCAGTGACTAGATGAAACATATAGCCTGGTTTCTTTTCAGAGGAACCAGTTCCAGAGAATGGAAGGAGATATTACTTTATCTTAGTGACATAACAATATTTAGTCATTTTTCTTATTAAACCAGATTAGTATTTAACTATTTTCAGAACTTTTCTGTCTTGAATAAGCACACATACATACTGTCTCCTCCTTTGAAAGAAAGCAATTCTTCTGATCCATCAATCTGCTTTCCGCCGTTGCATCTTAGAAAAAAAACCTTCAAAAACCAGCACATCTGCCAACAGGATTGCTGAAGCATTCATCTCCAAATAGGACCTTCAAATGTTTTTTTCAATTGCCAAGAAAGTTGTATCCTCTTAATTCTCCTTCTCAGTTGTTCATTTTGTGGTAGGTTGCAACAATCTAAAACACTTTTTGCTTAATGAGGTAAAGCAGACTTTCAAACATGGAAAAGTATTTGCATAAATATTCACAAGTGGGAGATACTGATTAAAGAGGAGTTTGGTAACCTACTCCACTAACTTTTAATTGAAGTTTTGATCCTAACTTCCCCTTTGCCTTTTTTTGAACACCTTTCAGTTAAAGTTCAGTTAGGGACTTCTGCAATACTCAGGCTCTGCTGTCTTTACTGTTAAATTAAGCGCTGCATGAAGTAAGTATATTTTCAAGTCACAGTATATTTTAGCCACCAAACTAATACAGTAACCTTTGTGTGGTACTTTTTTTGTTTTAGACAATGTCACGTGAATCTAGATTAAGAAACCAATAAGACATTTAAGATAAAAATCTTTAAAGACAATCAGAAAATTATTTTAATTTCATGGAATAATAGAATAATACAATTGGGTCAGGGTTGGAAGGGACCTTAAAGATCATCTAGTTCCAACTCTCCCCTACCACGGGCTGGGATGCCACTCACTAGATCAGGTTACTCAGGGCCCCATCCAACACAGACTTAAACACTGCCAGGGATGGAGCATCCACATCCTCTCTGGACAACCTGTTCTGGTGTTTCACCACCCTCCGAGTTAAGAATTTCTACTAATATATATAGAGGCATGAAGTCCGATCTCCAGTGTGCAAGTCCAGTGATAGTCCCTGATGAAGGGCAGAAATCCGAGTTTAATGTCATACAATGTGGAACATATATTGGTACATTACATTTAATATTTTACCAAATCTTAAAAAAACCCTCATAATTCTATATTGCCATGCAAACTGTTACTAGTTTGTGCACTAGTTTCTGTAAATTAGCACTGTCCCTCCTGAAACTGTTTCTATTTTATTCTCATTGTCCAAGACAAAAAAAGTACAACTCCCCACCCCCCAAAATATCTGGCTATTTTTTCTGTAATATCCAAAGTTAAAAGCAGTAGTAAAGTCTAGTAAATATCCAAAGGTAAAAGCACTCTTAACTAAAATTAAGGCTTTAAAACTAATTTGACAAGATTGATATTTACCACAGCTGCCTTTATGCTAAAAGAATTATTTGAAATTACAGAAATTAAAACTTGCCTTTTAACAGCTGTCTAAAAAAAAGCATACCAGTGTTCAAGCTCTAAATAACATTAGCTTATTCAATTACTTAAAGCCTAATTCAGAGTTTGCCTGAAAAAATAGTTAAGAGGATCAGTTAATTTAATTTGGATTTATGTTTGGGGTTTTTTTGGTTGGTGTTTGTTTGATTGGGGTTTTTTAAATAAAGCAAGTTGAACATAATTCCAGTTGTAACAGTTGCGGTTTTAAATTTTTAGTGGAGTACCTTTTAAGGCAGGTCAAAATCTGAACTCCCAAATGTAGGATTGTGGGTTCAGCTTTATCTTGCTTCTGAGTCTTATTAAAGCATCACTTATTTTAAAATGTGTGTGTGCTGTGTGTTTTCACTTGTATTTTGTCCTTCCTTGAAGTGTTTGCCACAAATCATTTTGTTCTAATTAAATATCTGGGATTATATTTTTTGGAAAAAAGATTGATCTATATTATTTATCCATATTGGTAAGTATTCGAAAACATGGCCAAATAATTAGAATTATTAAATGCATATTCAACTTTGAGATCTTTGTGCAATTGTGTCAGATGTAAAACATTTAAAATTGCACTGTGTATAAAAAGGACATTTTGCACAGCCTTTGGGAAAGATCTATAAAGAGTAAATAAAGCTTACTTAGTGTTTTAAAGTTGTATTTGTTCTGAAATAAACTTAAGTAGCTAGTGTGATGATCACTGACTGCTATTTAGGTATTAAATTTGTACTTAGAATTGTTTCAATATTAGTATTCTGTGCTTTCAGTAGTAACATGCACATTTGAATGAGTACTTTTAAATGCATCATGGAATATTAACTGTGACATAAATGTGTCTCTACATTTTTTTAGCTAATAATTTTTTAAAGAACAATATGTGTCTGTCCAGGGAATGACAGAGTCCTGTTGACATCTTGAAAATCATTACTATTTTTTTGCAGTAGAAGCAGTTTTTCCTCATCTCCAAATTTCCTGACTCTGGAGCTGAACTGCATTAGCCAAGCCAGATAGAGCTACATAGTCACCAGTTTTATTTCTGTAATGATACCTTTTTGTTCGGCTGTAACTGCTTGTCAGATTGCTCTGCTCTTCCAAGAGCCACTTCTCATCCCACAGCTTGAAAAACACTCCCTTGATTTTCAAGCAGTTCCATTTCCAAGTTCCAAAGTGATAAGAACCTATAAACATGTAGGAATGGCTAAAAATAAATTATTTTTCAGGTGGTCTTACTAGCATTGGATCTGCCTTTATGAATACAGCTGCTTTATTCCCATCAGAAATTATATGTGCCCCGCTGGCGCAAGGCACAGGAGAAATTAGTATGACAGCTTCCAGATAACCATGCGTTAAGGTCTTTTTTTTTCTCCCATACCTTGCTGTAAATCCTTCTCCTCATTTCAGTGATTTTTTTCAAGTCCACAGAGTCTGTTGTCTCCTGTTGAACTTGTTTGTGCAGATAGGAAACACATTTTGGAAATAACACCAATTTGAAATGAATGTACAATGGACAAGGGAGATGTGAGAATTTTAAAGGTAAGTATCAACCTAAATTCCAATTTAAAATACAGGAACTAAGCATGTTTTCCTGAAAGTGCTGGTCGTTTCTCCTCTAAAAAATGAACTCACAGGAGAGCTTTCATGTAAGGGAACAAATTTGAAAAACAAATTTTTGGCTCACTGTTGATCAGAGGGGGTCCCTACTGAAAAAGTTGCACAAAGTTAATACTGACTTTCTAATAGCACTGTGCTGAAATCCAACCTGTAGGCACTGCAGGCACTGACTGGTTAATTGCAGTTATTCACTGGCACATCTTGTGGTGTACAGAATCCTGAAATATTTCTGTTGGGTTTATGCACATTTTTTTTATATATAAGCAAGTTAAAGAAGGGATGTACCTGATTTTCTTCACAAACATTTTTCCTCACATTCAGAAATCAAAGGTAATTAGAAAATTATTGTTACTCTGGATGCCTGGATAAATCTAAGTAATGAAGTAATCAATTTTTGTATATTTTCCCCCTAAAACCCAAGAAGAAGTATCCTAAGTGTTTTCTTGAGTGATGATATTAATTGAGAAAGCATCTAAATTGCATTAATTATCCTGAGATGTCATTATTTTTTAGTCACTTATCTTCTATATTAAAAAGAATAAGTAGGCAATTGCTACAAATTGCAACAATTGCAACTGTATGCTTTTGTCTTGCTTTTTAATTTTCTTTTTCTTTCCCCTGCATCTAATTTCAGAGCTTCTTTCTCTGCAGTATCTTAAAGCTACTCATTTTTTTACGCAAACCTGCATTATTGGAAGGTCACATTTTAAATTTTGGAGAGCTTTTTCTGACCGTAAAATGCAATCTGCAATATTAAGCAAAGATCATAGCAGATGGTAATGTGTGATTTTTTCTTTTTCACTTCATTATCAGTTAGTTTTCTGAATTTCAGAATATTATGTCAGGTTCTGATGGCCCCAATTTAATATTTATCACAGCAGTAAAGGTGAATTTAAGTTCCTGATACATGGAAAGAATTTATTCAAAACTGATTCCTGTTTTAATAAAAATGCTATCTGGTATTTGTATCCTTATCTTTTGGGGTTAATGAGTGTAAAAATTCTTCTTCTGTGTTCTCCAAAACCAAAATGAAATAAACTAAGTCAGTGGTTTTCTACATTTGTTCAGAATTTCCTGGTTTCTTCATCACAGAAGAATCCTTACCTTTTTATTCTGTGATTGCATTTGAGTATTTGAATTTTTAGTACTGAGGCATTTACTGGACCAAAACTGTGTTCAGACTTACACCTGAAGAAATGCAGTATCTCTGCTAATTTTAACCAATACCAACTTTCTCTCAATAAAACAGCAGTCTACAGAGAGATAAGAAGAGCTTTTTTCTGCCTTGCTTCTTTCACCTCCCAGTATGAAAATGCAGTGTCTGTAGAGGCTATTGGGAATTATGATAGAAGTCTTAGTAAATACCACAATCTCCATTTTAATAACCTCTTGAAACAGGGCCTGCTTGTTCTCCCACATAAGGCACTCTCTTTTTTTGGATTTATTTTTTATGTCTTACTCATCCAAAGCTAAACTAACTTCAGATTTTAGTTAGTGATTTTAGGGAAATTGGAAGGATAATAATGACTGCAATATTCAGACTGATTTTAAACTGTGTAGGAAGGTCATAAAAGTAAAGAAAGAGTCAAGGAGAATGAAATTTGATACCTCTGAAAAAACAAAGTTACATAAGGAGGAAGTTCTGCCCAATGTCTGTTATAGGCCATTTAATCAAATCAGGAAAGGAAGTAAAACTCTTTCTTAAATATTTAGCTGTAAAATGCACAATTAAAAAGTACAGTCTTTAAGGGGCTAGAATAATAGAAATCTAATTTGTTTTTTTAATCATAACTTTATGATTTTCTAACCATTGTTCCTTAAGTGGGACACAGCAGGCTGTCAAGGGACCAGAGGAATCTTCCCCTGATTGCATTCAGAGACAGCAGGAAGAGAAAGGCATTACTTGTAATATTTAAATGTATAATACTCAAATCCACAAGGGATTTAGGATGGATACAGGCCCCTAGTTTAAATATCAGACAGTTCTCAAAATCACAATGTGACTCTTTAGGTATTTAATACCTGTAGGCACTTAAATTTTGCCAGTGAATTACTGCTAGTACAGGAAATTTGCTTCCAAATCTTTCCCAACTTGGTAGCACTGAGCATCTTAATGCATTCTAACCATTTGTCTTCAACTGGAAACCTCTGCACAGGCATTTCACACAGACCAATCCAGAAAGTGTGTTGAGAGTATGAGGAACAATGTGCATACCTCCTTTTACTAAAAACACCGAGTAGTGTTTCTTCCCTTTATGCAGTATCACAAAGGTGATAATGCTCTAGTGTATGGAGAACTTGAATTCAGTGCCCTCCTGAGCTGAGGGACACTTAACTTCCTGTGTTCAGTGAAAATAAAAGATCTTTACAGGAGTTGTGTCCCAGAAAAGTAAATTTGTTGTAATAAATCCAACTATTACGAAGTAGGAAGGAGGTAGTCTGAGAAAGGGCTTAGATGTGATAATGCTACTCTGTTTGTGAGATACTGGCATTGTACGTTCTGCTGTAGCATATTTTTTTTAAGATACAGGTCAAGATAAAAGACTGAGGCAACATTGAAAGAGGGGAATTTTCAGGAGACATTTGAATGGAGGATAATTTGACAGACCAGACCAGCAAAAAATAAATGTTGTAGAAAATAAAGCAGAATATCTGAAACATGATGAAATTAAAAGTTTCTAAGTCAAATTTGATCATGCCATGGTCATGAAATATGTCTGTCAAAATAAAAGAAATAGCATTCAAAGATTAGTTGTGTTATAGTCTCTGATTTGCAAAACTTGTAATGGTTCTTTATTTGAACTGTGCTTCCTCTTCCTTCTGCTTAATGTTTTGCTGAATCTCCTACAAGTCATTGTCTAAGAATGACCCCTATCCGCAGTGTACAAAAAGCAAAACCATCGGCTGAACAAGGGGCATTTTTATCGGATAAGTGATATGAAGTTTTGTTTTTATAAATATTTACTGTGACTCAGGCATTTTTAAAGCTTATTAATGAATTATTTTGTACCTGGAGTTTTCTAACACCATGTCCTGGGGATTTCTACTTTTATTAGCATAAAGAAGGCTTCCACTGATACGAAAGATACTAAAAGACATTTAAAACCAGAAATTGTTCTTGTCTACTGGTTTTCAAGGTTCAAATATATTCTTCTTTGGCCATTTTCAAACAATTTCTTTGAATTTACATAATGATTCTCAAGTGGCTTACTGCAAAATTCAACTCTTACTAATTATAATTAGTCCAGTAATTTAAAAAACTTTTTACTGTAAACATTTGCTAGCATATACTTGCAGTCACAAGAAAAGAAAAAATTTAGCTCCTTAACTACTGCCTACAGGCAGTACATACTGATGGTCTACATGCAAAATTATAAAATGATATGAGAATCGTTGAGATGCATGCATGGATGTTATTTATCTGAGATCTTGTCAAGCACAAAATTATTTTATAGCTTGAGTGATCACTCTGTCTCTGAATTACTGTTATTTACTGCAATATCCTTTTATAAGTTTTTGTGGGGTTCAAAGGAACATATAGTCTTTTACAAAGGGCACAGAAATGGAGAGGGATCCGTTATATAAGTGCAGGCCTTTACAACAGGAGGAACAATTTTTTTAGTTCTTTGTGTTTTGATGTACATGATTGGAGCTTATAAGAATACATAGCTTTCCCAACTTTCCTGATAGTTTAATAGGCAGTTCTTCACATAATTATTATCAAAATATTTCTACCGAAATGTTACATTACTACCAAAGATTGTTATTATTTAGATGGATTTGAGGAATGGCGCTAGCCTAGGCACGTTATTTTTAAATCTTCTTATACAACTCTTGTATTCTGTTTATTCCTCAGAATCTCTTCCAGTTAAAATTCCAAGAGTGGGGATGATCCAGGGCCTGTCTTTATCTACGGTGAACATCTCTGTCAGTTTCATATACAGAGCTACAGGTGTACTCACTATAAAACCCCATGGGCTTTGTAAATTGTTGCTCTACTTTTGGCTAATGACAAGCCTTATTTGGAGGGCAGATATTTATTTGAAAACAGTTTGTGTTGTTCCTGGTAATTCACTGTGATTTTGCAGAACTAATCTAACCAAACTGAGTATTTTAAAGTTGAAACAACTTTAAAATATGAAATTGGAGGAAACCGATAATGAATTTCTGGTCATTCTCACATTCTTCTTCTACTGCATTTTATCAAATTATGTCAACATTATCTGCTTACTAACATTGGGGAAATCACAGCCTCCCCCTCCCAACTGAATCTCTATGCAAATAAAATGCAATCTAAACTGAGAAGTGTCATGATTTTTTAAACTTGGAAAAAATTATCACAAAGGAGTAACATTTTTCTAATAGCTTCCTTAGATCCCTTTAATTGGTTCCTATATTTTTTAGAAAATATGATTAAATATTTAAATGCTGACTTATCTTGCTTCAGTTTCAATGTTTCTTTATTAAAATAAGTGCTGCTTTTTCAACTGTGACATTTCTGCTGGAGTGCCTTAGTGGTTTTAGTATTGCGTGCCCCTGTTACATTCCAAAGACTTAAATGTATAACATCACATTGCTCATTAAGAGAAACGCTTCTTACAGCAGACATTTTTAATTGTATGTATTTTAAGTACTCTAAAACATTTTTGAAATGTCAGAGAAGAAAGAAAAAGAATCAGATGAAAAAATTACATTGGTTTTTGCACTCTTATTTAATGTGCTATATTTGACAAACACTTATTTTGTGGTTTTGCAGTTTTGCAAAAAAATAACAGCATGATAAGTATTTATACAGTTTCTATTTTTAAAGTTGCACATTTCAACAGATATGTCTGTCAAGATACATTTCTGGGTTTCCTTTCCTCTGAATTTCTCTCTAACAGTCTTTAATTCCCCAAATCTGAAAAGTTAAGATCACTTCCTTTTTATCTGCTGTTGCATGCAACGATGTTATTGAAATTGTTTTATGAAAAATATCTCTTTGTGGTCACTTTTAACATTCATTTGCTGCTCATGAGACAATGCTGCCACTTGACAATGAACTGTTCAAAGTAAAAAGGGAATTTGGAGAACAAGTGAATTGAGTGCAAGAGGTGGATAACAAACTCCAAAGATAACTTGCCTAGGAACTGTTCCTTAGATCCTTCCAAATAACAGTCTTCCAGAGTAATATAACTACTGGCTAGAAATATTTTATAATAATTATGTGAAGAACTTCCTATTAACCTATCAGGATAGTTAGGAAAGCTATGTATTTCTACTTACTATCACAAATTTTCAAGAGCTATACTGCTTGTGCAATAGCGTATGTCCATCTTTTTACACAGGTGTGCAGCTGCTGATTTGCATGCAGGACTCTGCCCTATTAAGCCCAGAAACTAAACGCAAAAATATATTCTTCTACCTAGAAAATCAAAGGCTTGGTTCAGTATGAATTCTGGGTCAAGACTGACATGTTAACACTTGTGTTAGTCTTACATTGTATATATAATTAGCAATAGCTCTTCCCTTAAATAAAGGTTAATAAAATTTAGAGGTCAACTACTTACCAGTTATTTTTTTTAAGAAATATGTGTTCTGGATTGCAAGGGTAAAAATTCATAAATGAGTAGCAACCTGGGCTTTGTCTGATTTCAGGGAAAAAATAAGCACCTTGCCCTTTCAATGGTAAATTTTTACTCTGTCTTAAGCTCAGTATCTACAAGCACAAGCACACAAACAGTTACTAATAACTGAAAATCTAATTTTATAATTTTATTATTTGGAATTACTTCATACTGACTAGTTTGGAGAATTCTACAGAGTTCACATTTGGATTTTATTGCTTCTCCAGGTAAATTGCTGTTGTCTTGTTGAGATATAATTAATACCACATTTTACCAGAAGCATTTTCATAAACATAAAAACTGAAAAAAATACAGTTGTGTTTGCTATGAATAAAGAAATCTGTCATCCTACTGTACTGAGAACTCAATATGAAAGGAAAGGCCAAATTTTTGTAAATAGAAATAATGTTTTCTTTGTTCTGATATTTATCAGTAGCCAAGATTTAATTTTAATGGTATTCACTTTTTGTTTTTAAACATTCCTATGTGTGTAGGTATAGATAGTAATACAGAAACTTTCTTTCTTTCATTGTGATAAAACTATTGTGAAAAACCTTCAGCTAGCACCAGTTAATCTTCTCTAATACTGTTTACCCTCTACCCATTGATGTATATTTTATCATTTAACTTCAGGCTAATTAAACAGTTCTTGCTGTTTCTAGAATTATTCAAAGAGTGGAATTCTGATAGAAAAGGCTAAGAAATTGATTTCAATCATCACTGGGAAGGAAAACCCAAATTTTTTCAGTAGTTAGATGAACTCCGGTATTTTCATTCAGGTTTGCAGGTGGGTTTTTTTTGCAACATTGGAGCACTACATTTCGATTTTTTTTAGTGTATCAGAAATTTAGAACAATACAGAATAATTGCAAACTTCATAAAAATTCCTATTATTCTCTTGATGTAATAGGAGAAAAAAAATAATATAAATAATGCAGTTGAAACATTTTACTACTGTATTTCTTTTATCTTTCATTTATTTGGGGAACAAAATTATTAATGTGAACCACAGGGTCTAACTGTAAAATGAACTTGACTGCGTATCTGCTCCTTTTGGTGGCTCCCTTAGCATTTTCTCATGCTGCTGGTTTCCTGCTGCTCTGTTTCTCAGTCACCATTCTTCATGATGGATCCAGAAGCCTTTTTATGTCAAGCCTACTCAGCTCTTCTCATGGAAAGCAAATGGTCTTAGTTCTGCAGACTCTAGACCAGTGTCCAAGCAGCAGGATGAAGCAATCAAGCAGCTTGCTTTGCTGCTGCTCTACCAGGCCTGGATGTAGAAGAGGAATTCTCTCTCTTGCATCACATATTGTTTAGAAAGAAATAGTTAGCTTCTTAGAGTTATTCACATTGAGCACAACCTGCCAAAGAAGAGCATGAAGCTTTATGTAATGGTTTTGCATTCATGGTTAGAAGTAGGAAACCATGTGTCAAGCCATACAACAGAGATTCATCTTATCCTCTTAGTTTATGGCATAACAGTCTTCAGTATATTGTTGCTAACCTTCTCTCTCCATCTCTAGGTTGTCTGGTTTCACTATTGTTGTAAGAGACTTATTTATCTTTAAAAATTTGCTTTTTACATTCCAGGAGAAAAACCTTATGCTTGAGTTATAAAGTGAACATGTTTAAAAAAGGATCGCAGTTGATCATACTGACATATGGAAGAAACAAGGACTAATAAAATACAATTTTGCTTATAGTTTTAAGGTCCTCACAGGACCTTAGGAAAGGCAAGTGAATATTACATATATAAGCAAGGGTAACATCATCAGTTTATGTTTCCCTTTCTGACATTTTTAGACTTAATGTGCACTTAGGTTTACTATGACCAAATGTTTGAATCTATCTAGAGATTGGTTTCTTAGCTCTTCCTAGATAGTTATTTATAAATATTATAGTCTGTAGAATAATTTTGTAAACAAATACGAAAATTTTCATTAAGCATAAAATTTTAGTATAGTTTTTCTCTTTGGCACAGTTTATTATAATGTAGTATAAAAATAGTCAGACCCAGACACATATCTGGTGACTGCTCTGGTTGGCAAGGAGGTTGTTTTCTTTGTTGAACATAAGATATATTAATATGAAAATATTTTTAAACGTTATGCATACAATCACTAGTGAGACTTGAACCCTAATGTCCACGTAAAATAAAATCAACAAATCAGATTTGGAGGAAGCCTTTTCTAAAAAGGAGTGAAATGTTAAAAAAATTCCCAAATTGTATTCTAAAAATGTTAAAATAGGATTACTGGTTACATTTTCAGAACTAAGTGACTTCATTTTCTTGGTTATGGAGATACATGCATTAAGGAGAGGTAACCAAAATAATGTTTAAAATTACTTTAAGGTTTGAATACATGCAAATACTGAAATATGAAATGTATTCCAATAACTATAGAAGGCTAGACAGTATAACATAAAGTAAATCAGAGTTTAAAAAGGAAAAAAACGTCTTATTGATTTCTTGTTTCACTCCAGGCATCAGGCAAGCCAGAGATGTGGAATTTTCCAGAATTTTCCATTCCTTTCTCATAAATTGGTTACATTTTTATTTTTCCGTGTGTGTTTCTGAAGTCCCTACAGTTTATAAATGTTTATCTGGAAGGTAGTTTCTTGAACTGAATCCTACATTCTAAGTGTTACTCCACTAGAGATGCCTAGAGACTAGTGCTTTCCATTTGCTCATTTGTCATGAGATATCTCTGCATACTCAGCCCTAAATTGGAAAGTATTGGCTTTCCTTTGCTGTCATCTCACATTGAAAGCTCACAGTTCATTATCACATAAACAAGTTCTTTGCATTTCTGAGGCTGTCCATCAGGGAGGTCTCTCCATCACACTGATAATTTGTTCTTCATGTGGTTGTGTCCTCTTACCCTTTCAGCTCTTTGTGTTTCCAAAGTTGCATCTCAAAATTTCAAATATAAAAT
Organism: Neopelma chrysocephalum; assembly: GCF_003984885.1. Classification (NCBI taxonomy): domain Eukaryota; kingdom Metazoa; phylum Chordata; class Aves; order Passeriformes; family Pipridae; genus Neopelma; species Neopelma chrysocephalum. The sequence continues at coordinate 22,136,956 of NW_020897690.1, forward strand.
AAATTAAGAAATAACAATTGTCAGGAATCCCAGTACTGTGCATCATATAGTGGCATGCTGTAGCCATCATATGTACTCATTCATATATTACATTGAGAATAGCCTGGAACAAAAAAATGCCTTGGGAAAAACTCTGACCTGCATGCTGGAGAAAGAGATATTTAGCACCACTGAGTTGGATCACTACACCTGGAAATTTCCCTTGCCAATCAACAAGTTCAAGGTAGGTAAAGCAGTTTTCTGATTTCTTCATTCTGTGGAACTGGAATAAGGCATCCAATACAGAAACCCAATGTGATGTGTTACATGAATTTCTCTCTCATAGATTTTTTGGCAAGATTAGATGGATAAGTAAAGATAAGTTAGAAAGGATCCATAGGTTCTAAAAGGATGCAAGCAGCAAGCAAGGATGGGAGCATGACTGTGCATGTATTAAAGAAGAGGACAGGTATTTTGTAGCTCTGCATTTCTGTGAAGCAGCAGGGACATAAACTTAACAGTAAGGAGCCACAAAGCATTTAGGAGCCTCTCACAAAAAATAAAAGTTTCAACAGATTGCAGGACTAAAAAGACAGTCTGGGATAGTTTTTTGTGATGTATGGTTTAACTGTGCTGATTTGCTGAGCACACCCTAAGCCCAGAGAAGCAGTTTATTGCTGTGGTTGTGACATGCAGTGAAATTACGACAGAAAAATAGGGATTTTATGGGAAACTGCATTTAATAAATAAAATGTATAAGCCAAGGTATCTTCTGTGAAAAAGGTACTTTTTACCTGTTGACAGTCCAGGGAAATACAGATAAAATTTTCCTAAATACCAGAGATTTTACAAACTTTGCTGCTTTTAATGGTGCCAGTTGAAAAGAAAAACAATTGCAAGCACGGTTCAGGCCCATCTGAAAATACCAAGAAGATAATGTGTTGTTGTCTACTCAAATGATTAACAAACTAATAGCACCTAACCTGGTGCGCCCTAAATGTATCTGCTATTACTTGACTTGTCTACTGAAGTTTTCTAGAGTAATATTTCACTCTGCCTATTTAACCTGGAGTAATTTGATTTGCATAGGTCATTTTGGAAACTAAAGGCAGATATTTCTGTCAGTGGCCTGTACCAGGGTGAATTATGCTGATATTTTTGGTCTGTGTTTGGCCCTGCCACCTGTGAAAGCTTTGCTCTTTCCCTGCCAAGTTATGGGAGAACAAGCACTGATAAACGGGAAAGTTGTCCTTGAAGAGAGCTTCTTGTATAAACTGTTTTAATTGGTATTCTGTGATTGGCTAATTGTCTGCCAAGGGTATTTGAAGGAGATTTTGATGAGGAGGGGAGGAAGGCTCGCCCCCAGACTCAATTAAGAAAGACCCCCAAAGCATACTGCGCGTGCGTGAGGGGATTTCCGAAGTTCTCACGCATGCGCAGAAGAGATGCACTTACATAACTGGGAGGTGGGACTGAGGGCCTCCGGCTGGGCGGTGCTGGCCACACCTGGGAGGTTGTGGTCACTTAGTTAATTGTATAAAAGTAGATAGTGCTTTCTTGGAGGGGAGTTAACTTCACACCAAGGACAACGCTGCCTTTTGGCAGGGACGCCTGCCAGTTTTGTGAACTTACTGACTCTCCAAGGATGCCGCTTTTGCTATTGGTAATTATAGGCATGCTAGGTCGGTAAGATAACTTTATGGGCAACAGCTGGGTAACTGGGGCTTATTTCTCTCCTCCTTCGTCCCTTTTGGGTTTGTTTGTTTTGTTGGCCACCCTCTTGGTAATAAATCTTGGTTTTTGTTAAGCTTTCAATGGTGTCTAAGTTTTCAAGCTTCAGTATATCCTCGAACCTCTCCTTTAATACAGTGGCCTCAGTAAAATGGCTGTTTTTGACATGTGAAATTTTTTGTTAGATTTTACCTTACATGAAATAATAGCCTAAGGTGACAAGATATAGCTTTATTTTGCCATGTTTACAAGATTTTAGCATGTTGTGTAGCACAGTCCAAATACATCTTACCACTAAGTGAATTAAGAACTTATACATCAATTTTTGTTTATTTTGGAAACAAAGATTTCACTTATTGACTGGAACACAGGGTGTAGGGTATCTATACTGAGGTCTAGTATAAGACTCTCCAGTTGACTTCCGGGTGAAATTTTCTCTGTGTTTTCTTTTTCATCAGTTTTAAAATAAATGTAGTGTAATAATCACATGTAAAAGTAAGGGTGAAACTCAATGTATATTTAATGAAATATTTCCCCAGACAAATAAGAATTTCACATTTGTCTGGATTTGAATTAGTTCTGTGTTAGAATTCATAGCTTAACAAATATGTGCAAAAGCTCTGAATAAATTGCCTCTTGGAATAAGGGCAAATAAGGATGACTCTTAAATTGCCTATTGTAAGATCCTGTATTCTCAAGAATGTGGTTATAACTTTTATACAAATGAATTATTACTCCTCTTGTCAACCACGCACAAACAAATTTGAATTTCTATTTGCTCACATGTTAATGAGAAAGATTAATTTAATACACATGAGGAGTTGAACAGCTCTATGCTTATCTCAGGGCTCATGGACGCTTTTTCACATTATGCAGTTGGTTATCTGACAGCTTTTGTGATTGGTGGATCCCTTGTAAAGGCAACTGTAAGGCAGATGGAAAGGTTTTAACATCTTTCTGACAAATAAACAGATGACGGCATCCCTTGATCGCATTGTTTGTGACATGGATTCACCAAATACTTTCTCATTTACTTGAAAATGTCAGCAGCTGGAATGGAGAACAAGATGGTGACTAATATGTCTGAATTAATTGCAGCCATTATTTTTAATTGAGATTCAAAATGTTCCAATTTGGTGTACATTTAAATTACTAATTAGGTTTCACTCTGTGTATATATCACATGAAGCAATTACTGATACTTCATCTCTGAGATAAATATCTCAAAAGCAAACTGAATAAAGTTTGTGTTTTCCATCTTAAACTGTATGCATTTAAATTTGGCATTCCCTTTATTTGTCACTTCTTAGTAAGACTCTAAGGACTGGAATGATTTTTTTTAAATAATTATTTTAATAAAATTCATACCTTTATTCAGAAAAAATAAATTACTTATAATTCTCAGTACCCCATATAACAATGCCTAGATGTTTGGGATTTTGGTTTTTATTGTGTTCATTTGTTTGTTTGTTTGTAAAATGATGTTGTCCATAGGAACGTCTCCCAAGCTGTCTGAAATCACTTAACTTTTTTCACTGTTTTGGAAAAGTCAGACATCCATTCATGGAGAAGTCTCTGTAACGTAGATGATTACTCCACACATTTTGAACAAAAATAGGATGTTTTAAAAATGGAATTGTTTGTGAACTTGCTGAATTATGCCCAGAAAAGGGTCTGACAAAAATGCTTGCATAATAAGTAAAGCAATAATAAATAAATAAAAATAATACATAATAAATAAAGTAAAAATAGCAAGGACTGACATTATCTAAAGACACCAGAGGCCTTAGTAATATGTTTTACCAAAAACTGTTCATGTATAAGTAATAATACAGTTTACCACTGTAAGCAGCTCATCATATCCTGCTGTTCTCTCAGTAACACAAAGAAATGAATCACCTACTGGAAAGAGTCAAGTAAGAATAAAAAGATTCAGGTCAAAATGCATGAGGTTATCTGGAGATACTGAATAAAAATAGTAAACTAAAAAGTCTTCCTTTCAGGTCCTAGTAATTTCCTAGTACTAAAATCAAAATAATAATCAGATATTCTATATGACACAGCTGCCCATATTACTTACATATGGGATTTTTATCTTATAGCAATATATGTTAGTCAATCAGTTAGTCCTTCTATTCAGATGACCACGTATTCGTTTCACTACGTTGAAAACAAAATTTTTTTCTTTTTATTTAAAAATTATATTTTTTTCTAGTGGCTTAAAAAAGTTTGGGAGTAAAGCAATGCTACAGATCCAGGAAAGATATGATGTCAAAAATAAAACTTGTTTGCAAGAGGGCAGTTTACATCTTTTTTTTTTTTTGCTAAAAAAGTAAGCAGAGTGAACTCAGTATCTACTCCTAGGTTTCTTATTCAGTTTTTTTCCCTTACTGTCTAAACTTACTGGAAATAAGGTTGCAAAAAACTTACAGCTTATCTTCTGATGCTAAGTTACTTATATCTACCAATATAATTTTGTTGTGCTGGTTTTGGCTTGGGTAGAATTAATATTCTTCACAGTAGCTCATAATGGGCCATGTTCTGTATTTGTGTTGAAAACAGTACTGATAACAGTGGGATATTTTAGTTACTGCTGAGTAGTCTTTGCCCAATGGCAAGGCCTTTCAGATCCTCACCCCACCCCATCAGCAAGGCGGCTAGGGGTGCACAGGGAGCTGGGAGGGGCACATCTGGGACCACTGACCCCAGCTGACCAAAGGGATATTCCAGACCGTATGGCATCATGCTCAGCATATTAAGCCAGGGAAAGAAGAAGGAAGGGGGGATGTTCAGAGTTATGGAGTTTGTCTTTCCAAATTACTGTCACACATGATGGTGCCCTGCTTTCCTGGAGATGGCTAAACACATTGCCCATGGGAAGTAATGAATGAATTCCTTGTTTTGGTTTGCTTGTGTGTGTGGCTTTGGCTTTCCCTATTAAACTGTCTTTATCTGAACCCATGAATTTTCTCACTTTTCTTATTCTCTCTCCTATCCCCCTGAGAGGAACAGTGAACAAGTAGTTGCTGACTGATCTTAAACCCCTACAAACATTTAACACAGACTTGTGTGGTTATGTTCATCTGTATATTTTGTTCAATTTTATTTTATTTTAATTTAATTTTAATTTTTTATTAATTATTATTTTTAATGAAAATGTGATTTTTTCATTCTGTATTGTGAATTTATATCTTCTATTTTTCATACTATCAGTTTGGCCATCTAGGAATATCACTGCCAATAGCTGAGTACATCTAAGAACTTCTTGTGCAAATTGTGAATAAGAGCACACTGTCATGCTTTAGCTTTAATTTAAAAAATAGTATTTTCTTTCCTTTCCCTTTTTTAGCATGGAAGTAAGTGGAGAAACAGAAAAATATAGGTACATAGTAAGTTAGAAATGATAACCCAGCTCTAGCCTTGATATATAGAACAGGTATTTTAAGAAACAGTGAGACTAATACCTTAGGCATTAAGGGGTATATATGTATATTACATTACCAATAGCATAGAAGATTTTGTGATTGCAGTAGAGAATCTGATTTTTCTCTGCCTGCAACACAGATTGATAATTTCTGTTTGTTTGTAAACTGGTAGTTTTAATAAATGTCGGAGTAAAAGTGTGATGGTGGCATAATGCTGAAATTACAAGAATTTGCATATTATGGACATCTTACTAATGGGAATACAAGAAATGAAGAAGGTAAGATTAATTTTGTTGTGAGAATGCAAAGTGTCCAGAGAAACACAGAGAATAATTGCTGATCCTAAAAGACAAGAAATGTAAGCAGCTTACTTCTCCGTGAAGTTGAGTGGTTAATGACAGAATCAAATATAACCCTGTGTTGCTACTGTGGGAGATGAAGAATGTGCTCAAGGCAAAACTAATACAAGAAGAATGGTAGGTTTAAGAACAGTGACCTTCCACCTGTTCAAGTAATGACCACATCCTTTTTTAAGGCTGACACCATTAACTGTTCTTACGGTTGATAAGGCAGAAAAGATCCCAGACCTCTCCCTCAAACTACTGTGTCATAAAAAAACCCCAACGTACAAGTAAACCTGAATTTGACAGAAGAAAAAATCAAGAAAATACAAGTGTTGTATTAGAACATATATATGAATAGCACAATCTAAATATCAAACACTGCACTAATAATAGCTTAAAACACAAGTGAATAAATTTATATAGTTTTATGATTTCTATAATTTTATGTTTTGTCATCTACACAGATTTTAAAGTTGAGCTTTATTATTGTTGCTGTTGTTATTCAGTCCTTTTCTGATGGACACCAAATAACAAAGGACTTTTTCTAAGTACAGCATTAAGTTCTCAGCCTGGAGAAGAGGAGGCTCAGGGGAGACCTCATCACTCTCTACAACTACCTGAAAGGAGGTTGTAGCCAGGTGGGGGTTGTTCTCTTTTCCCAGACAGCTGTCAGCAAGACAAGAGGGCATGGTCTCAAGTTGTGCCAAGGGAGGTTTAGGTTAGATATTAGAAAGAATTTCTTTACAGAGAGGGTGATCAGACATTGGAATGGGCTGCCCAGGGAAGTGGTGGATTCTCCATCCCTGGAGATTTTTAAAAAGAGACTGGATGTGGCACTTAGGGCCGTGGTCTAGTAACTGCAGTGGTAGTGGATCAAGGGTTGGACTTGATGATCTCGGAGGTCCCTTCCAACCCAGCTGATTCTATGATTCTATGAATTAATCAATATGTTATAAATTTTGTATTTAGAGACATGAACCCAACTAACTGTCCTCAACAGTTCTGTATTTTTTTCCTTTTTGCATGATAAAAATATTAAAAAAATTTCTATTTTCTATGGGTTATTTTAGTTTATGGATTATCTTGGGTGATCTGTCTGTTTCTTGGATTAGCTTCATTTCATTTGTTCTGTACAATTATAGTAAATATTTCAAAATTAGTTGATTAAAATCTAACAGAGATTCAATGATCTTTGGCTTTCATTTGATTTTCAGGAGGAGTCAGTTGTCTTCACCTTTCTATAGGATTTCTGGTGTTCTAAAATATTTTAAAACATTATAGGAATAATTTTTAATTTATGTGGTTTTCCTATGCAGTACCCTGGTAAATAAATATTCTAAGAAATGTATTTAATAAATGTTTAACAAAAAAAAATATTTAACAAATAAAAGAGGGAAATATTAGTTTCCTTATTATCATTAACAATGATTAGATGCTGTTAATAGGGTGCTGCAATGATTTGGTTAAATGAATAAATATGAACAGTTAGAAAAATTAATATACATATGAATAGGTAAGGAAATGCACAGTTTACAAAGCTTTCTCAGAGGAAGACAAAATTATTTCGTGACATAAAATACAGCAAATTAAATAGAATTTCTCAGAATATCTTTTTTCTTCTTAGAGCGTATAATTGGTGGTAAGTATGAAAATGAGCATAACAGTGCTCACAACAATAACATAACAATTTAGGTAATTGCAGAATTATTATTCCACATAATCCCAGTTCTTTGACAAAAACAGAGATTCTAAACTTGAGAGAATTCTGCAAAAACACATCTTATGTCAATAATGAGTGGAGGTTAAGAACTTATGAATACTCATAGAAATAGAAATTCCTACATTTGCCTAGGATGAGCTGTGGATAAAAGTATGGTCTGGAACAAGTGGTTTTGCAGAGTCTAGAGGTGGAGAAAGAAATGACTACTCATACCTACAGCTGAACTATCCAAACTAACTTAACTAATTGAAATATTTTAATGAATGCACTGAAAAGTAACAGATGTTTCAGCTTATGAAATTCTTTTGGTCTTGAGTGAACAATCCAACATATAGCACTGCTAATTATTTCTCTACTACACCCAGCTGTACTAGAAATAAATGAAAAATAAATGAAATTAAAAATATTATTGGAAACCAGAGGAAAAGAATTTCATATGAATTAATACTTCATTGTAGCTGCAATAAGATATTCTGACACAATCGTTATGTTAGATTTACTGTCATTTATGAACTCAGAATAATGATGCAAGAATCAATAAAAAGTTTCTGAATAGATGCAGACCACATCAGAAAAAAACAAACAGAAAATCCTGCTGAGTAAAATAGAAACTTGCTTGTTACATCTTGCTTGGTTGCTAACTGATTGTTATATCTTGCATCTGATTTAGTTGTTGATTATAATGGATGCAAAATTACCTCTCAGTGACTTATACAAAAAAAGTTCCTCAAAACATTAATCTTGTAAGGACTTACAATGACATAAGGTAAATTAGACCAAAATTAAGTATTGGTACTAATTAATTCAAATAATGACAGTGATGACTGAGAGTGGATTTTTTCATCATTTTCATTATAGAGTCCAATAAATTCATTATTGTGTATAAGGCAGGCTTTAAGGTTTAATGATCAGCATTTTAAGGGTGTGTAGATTCTGCTTTACTTAGTACTGCTATACCTGAAACAAGGTCTAGCATTTAATTTTTGATCATGCACTGCAATGTAATATTTTATGTTTTCACATCAGTTTGAAAATAAAAAAGAGAAAGAAAAAAAAGATATTACCTTCGATCAAGAATTGCAGTGTTTTAAATCTTAATAAATCTGAACCCAGAACCCTTGATTTCTTTGATAAAAAAATGGAAATGTGAAGTCATTAGGAACATTATGTCAGAATTCTTCCAACCAATGATAGGAGTAATTGAGAAAAATTATGGTCTCAATGATCCAGAAGATTGTTTGTCACTGGCTGCAATGATCTTGAGAAAGGCACTCAACTACTAAGCCGTTGACACTTGCTCTTGACATTTCTGGTTTATTTCACAGGGTGCTGAGAATATTCTTAATTGAACTATATGATCATTGAACATGTTAAGCTAACTAGAAATGGCATTTTTTATATTTTATTTCAATCTATGTATCAAAAAGTGGTTAGAATTCATATGAATATATTTCTACTTGCTATGGACAAAACCAAAATATTCTCTCCTGTGCCTAAGAGGCTCAAGGAGATGTGCTGCTAAAAATGCTTAAAAAATTTATGCAATTCTTTCGTTGGTACTTTCTTGTGTCTTAACAACACTATGCCTCCAGCAAAGCAAGGGCATGCCTGCTGGTGGAGGTTGCAGGGCTTCAGGGGAAATAGCACAGAAAATATGGAGATATTAATATTTTAGTAGTGGGATATTGCTGTGGAATTTATGTCTACTTTTAAAATTTGTCATATCAAGGTGCCAAATCAAAGGGTACAGTGCTTTTATTTACTCAGATAAATATTAGATAACTCATTATTAGAAAAGTGCTGTTATGGGATATAACAAGCCTTCTGGCAAACCAAGCCCAGCCCAGATGGGTCCGGAAGCATGTCATAAAACATTGTTTGTTGCAAGTAACAGCAGAGTTACTGGGCCACAAGGATACGGGTTCATTTAGCTCTGCTGTGGAGAGTCCTACTATGAAGTTTTGCTTTCCATTTTCTTTGGTTTCCCACTGATCATTAATCATCAGATTGTCTTTCTTATCTTTCCTTAGTTCAATCCTTTCCCTGAGACTTTGTCCCTCCCATCTCCCAGTTATGGCATAGCTGTGCAAAGATGATCTTCTCAGCCTCTGAAACCTGCTGCTTGGGATGGGAGAAAAAGTTGGTTGTAGGAATGACCTTCTTACATTTGGTTGCCCACCCTCCAGGTGGGAATGATAATTTTCTGCCAAAATCTGACAGAATAGTATTTTTGTTTTTGAATGGTAAAAACCACTTCTATAGAAAAACAGAGGTCTCTAGGATTCATCTATGCAGTAACTAGTCTTAATTTCTCAAGCTTTAAGTTCTTGATGGGCCTTTCCAAAGATCTGAGGAGGCACGCAATTATTTACTTTCTTTCTTACTTCCTTTAGTAGTTTTCTAGAGTTCTAATCAATATGTTCAGTAAGAGTTGCTGGATCACAGAATTAAAAAATTTCATTGCCATTCATTATCTCTTCTTCCTAATTTATGGAGAAAATATTACTATGGTATAAATTGAGAATTAATTTTTAATTTTTATATTTATTTTTCTGTAAGACATCTTTGACATCACTATTATTGACAGAATTTTAAAACAGAGAGAAATAATTTTCATTTGAAGTGTACTCATTTCAGAAGTCAGCTCACAACAGATTCATGTATGAAAATATAGTGAGAAGCATAATAATTCATCATTTTATTTCATAAATAAGAGATAGCAGGATGGAATGGGTGATAAAAAATGCCAGCTGTTCACAATTAAGCATTTCATATGGGTTGAATTTCTGTTAACTTATTTATTCAGTAATTCACTTTTGTTTCAAAGTTTTTTTAGTAACAGGGGCTGTAGTCAAACATAATGAGCAAGGTCTGATCCTTCAATGCAGGTTTCCTTTTGTGGATCTAAATCAGGTACACAGTATGTCTCATTTCTTTATCATCCTGATTAAATTTTAATCCTCCAACCAGGATAATATCTGAGGAGTTGAAATCCTTTCCAACTCTAGAGATATATCTGAAGATTAGATATGCTCTGGGCTCTTTCCAAGAGGGTCAGATTTTAGTGACTACTGGACCTCAAACACATCAGATAAGGTAATGCTCTACAATTTAAATCAGCTGAGTCTATAAAAAATTGCTAAAAATCTTTAGAGTATTTTTTTTATTTTGATATTTCTGGTGGAGTTTTTTTTGGTTGGTTGGTTGGTTGGTTGGGTTTTTTTGTTTTGTTTTGAAGTTCAGTGGAGATATACAGGTATGTATAGAGCTTAAAATCTAAACTATTACTAACTTAATTTTTAAGGGAGTTCAGTGTAGAAGTCTTTTAGAACAGACTAACTGCATATCTTTTTGGACTGAAAAACAGGCACAGGCAAAATAAATACAGACATATCTTTACAACTAAGAGAATGACCAAGATGACCTATGATACTTTGTGGGGAAACACACACATACACAAAACCCATAAACACCGAACGGGTATAAAAAAGGACATAATAACATGAATTGAGATTTTGTATTCTAAGATTTAGTTTGCAATTTAGAAATAAATTTTAGCTTAGAATACAGAAAAATTCATTCCACAATTTTGTATCACATCTCTAATCTAGTCAAGAAATAAAATTCAAAATAATTTTAAAAATACATTTCTGGAGTATGTGTGCTATGCACACACAAAATTAGTATAATGTTTAACCAGCAACTTAAAAATGCTTGACAGTAAGAGTATCTTCCATGGTCTCAACAGGATTTAAAGCAGAAGGGTTTTGTAATAACAATGTCATCTTCTTGACTGAAATTCTACATGATTTTTATAGTGGACTAATTCTAAATATATGAGCATATTTTGTTAATCAGTCAGGTTTCAGACAGCTAATTAATCATTAGCTTTGTAATAGAATATCACATGCTTTTACTCTGCAGAGCGCTCTGCAGATCCCATAATGTAAATCATTTATACATGATGGGAAAACAACTGGTCAACTAGCAAAGACCCAGATTCTTATTTTCAGGCACTGTCCTAATGTCTTTGGATGTTTACCCATCAAGTTTTGAGCACAATATAGGGTGATAAACTGCTGCCAGTTTGAGTTTTTAACTGCTTAATGGATATGTTTTCGTGTTCTAATCTTGATTATATCCATTTACCTCTAGAAGCCTCATCAAGAGTAAGAATCCTGTTCAAATACATCATTGCATCCATGATGAATAACACATTTGAATTGAAATCAGGAGACTTGGTTAGTGTTAAGTACAACTTTTTCTGAATCCATTTCATCTCACTTTGTATCACAAATAGTGAATTCCACCTCCTTTTGTAAAGCACACTGAGGTCTATGAATAAAAACATTATTCCAGACTTATAATGACTATTGCTATTCTTTATTCTTAAGAGCTAATAATACCTCTAGGGACAGTAGGAAAGAGTGGAATGGATACAACATAGTCCATATTCACACAGTTGCTCATTGGCAGAACAGAGACAATTTTACCTTGCTCCTGGATTAATCTACAAGAAAACACACTATATTTCTCTTATATATGTTACCTTCTCAGAGTATCTGCAGTTTTGCTGTACATCCTTCTGAAAGTACGTGTACAGTAGCTGTTTACTTCCCAAAAGAAAGGAAGATAGGCATTTATAACTGCATGCTTTACATTCAGACATGTAATTCCTTTCCTAGAGAGGAGTTTGACATATGTAAGATATACTGCAGTCTAAGAGCCTCGGAGGCCCTCTGTATCTCTTCATATTTTGTAGAATTTGACTTTTGTGTCTTTGCAGCATGTGAGATTTTTCTGCTTTCAGTGAGATTTTTTAAGGAGATGGAGAATTCAGTCACATTTTCCAGTGTCTTTTTGCTAGGGCAAAACTTTTCCTTCCCTAACAAGCACTGAATCAGCACATTAATTGTCATACTAGGTCTGCTCCTTCTATTGTCAAGTCAGGCCACAGATCCTCACAATTCAGTGTGTTCTTTACAGTGACAGAACATATTAGCTTTTCACAAATCCTTTGAGAATTCTGAACTCAGAATAGCATCAACTGTAGAAGATTTGCAGGGGTGACCAGGAAGTCTTCAAGCATCTGATTTTTATTTAAGTGGTTGGCTTTCTCTGCAAGGGTATTTTTAACTTTCCTTGGCTAACCTAAGGCTCAGGAGCCCAGTCAATATAAAAGCTCAGAGATTCTTTAGAATCCTCATGCCCAAACACTTTTCCAGTTCTTTTTAATCTTTAGATTTTTCAATTTTTTAAGTTTGCTTACTATGTTCCTATTCCCTAATTTAAGGCCTTAAGGTGACCTTTTTTTAATAAATAGCTGATCCTTTGAGCTGTCTAATGTAAACATAAAAGAAAAAGACCAAATATTCTCCCTTGCTTCCTGAATAGATAACTTGATTTGAAAGGGGTATTGTCATGGTTTTAGCAAGGCCCAAAATCCAATTCTGATTCCTAGCCCCCCACCCACATCTCAACCCCATGTGAGATGGGTTTTCCAGACAAAAACACGAGACTCAATATGGGGGAAGGAATATATTACAAAGACTATACACATAAATAAATACTATAATATATTACAAACAATCTTAACTCTATATCTATCTCTACCATGACAATAATATTTACAGTGGGCCAAATCTCTTCTCTCTCCAAATAAAAGTCCAGGAGAGAAGAAGAAGAAAAGACCCCTTCCAGTCTCTGAGCAACAGGTCTCTCTCTAGGCAGTAGGCTTTCTTCTTCTCTTTCAGGCAGCAGTTGCAGCTGGATCCTTGCCAATACACACGAGGGGGTTCTCCAAGCCCCTCTCGGCCCCTCGACGCCAAACGAAGGGTCTTTCCGTGGACTACGTAACCCCAGACAAGGTCGTTCCACCACGGTCATATCACGAAACACGGGGGTCTTCGTGACAGTCTGGTATCTTCAGGGGAAATCAAGCCCCTTCACAGAGCTTCTGTGCTCTGCTTCAAAGATGGCTGCCAGCTTCTCTGAAGCTGCAGCAAAAAGGGGGGGGAAAGCCCAAGGTCACCCCCTCCACACACATTCCTTTGGCCATCCTGGCTGAGCTCTCAGGAGGCCGGAGCTTCTTAGCTCCTCTCTGTAGTGCATACTGCACTTTAGGACTCCACTCAGTCCACCACCCCCTCCTCTTTCTCAGAGGGGTCTCTAGCGAGTTTGGGGGTTTTGGTTTGTCCAGTTCTTACCCTCCGAAACTCTCTTCCTGCTGCTGGCTCGGGTCTCTTGTCCTGCTTTCTGCTGCTGGCTCTTTTAGTTTCCTCAGACAGCTCTCTGTCTGCTTCAGTTGCATACCAGCATCTGCTGCTTCTCTTGGTTCTTATCAGTTGGCTCTTTGCCACTGCTCTTCGGACGCTGCTGTCTCCGCTGCTGCTCCGTCGCTGCTCCCAGCGTCTCCCACTTCTATTTACAGGGGAGAAACTCCCCCAGCTCTTAGCCACAGGCACTCAGCCCAGCTAACACCATTCCGAGTCCCTGCAGCCCCCCAACTGGGGGCTGGGGGGGGGGCAGAGGCCCCCAAGGGGCCGGAGCCCCTTCTCCTCGTGGCCTCTACAACATGGCCACCTCTTCTTCCCACAAAAAGTATCACTGCTTCTTTTCCGGTCTCCAGAGATATGTTTATATTTTGCAGGAGCATTGATTGGGTCAAACCCCAGGGTCACCACCCCCTGGGGGTTACCACTTTCAGCTTCAGGGGGAAAACCTGGTTCAAACCACTACAGGTATTTATATACAGGATTGATACTGAACTGTAAATTTCAGGTTAAGTGGACATTTCTTTTGCTTTTCCATTCAGTTCTATTCTTCTTTCCAGTAAATCTAATGCAGCTGCACTTGCCACATAGTATAATTTTTAATTGCAGTTTTATTTGTTTTGTAGTGGTGTTGTTATAATATAGTCTCTTAGGAGTTTTCAATACATTGGCAAAAAACACTAAAAAATAATTATATGGAATATGAAGGTGTAGGAAATTTTTTTCTACTTAAAATTTTAATTTGGAAATGCAGATGTTTGTCCTACTTTACTAAGAAAATAGTTGTAAAGCTGCTTTCAACTCTTGTCCATATTTGTTGTCAACCAAAATGTACTAATAAAAGTTGTACATAATACATGTTCAGATTTAAGCTAAGCAAATACTGATACAAACATAGAAATAGTCTATTTAAGGAAGAAAATCTGATCTGATTTTTTTTCTCTGCAAAAGTAACTATAAAAATTATATTTGTTTTATTAAAAATTCTTAGTTGTGTTGTTAAATTTTCAATAAATTAAATCTTATTATATACAAGGTGTTTTCAAGTACTACTTAGTTCACTCCTAGACTGAAATAATGGTTATCAAAAAACAATGATTAGTTCAACAAATCACAGTTGGCCATTTTTTATAAATAATGATGCCTTAATGCATCAGCAGCTACTTGACCACATTGTGGTTATTTGTGGAATAAGACATTCTAATGGAAAGCTTCAGGCTGAGCCAAAATTTCTCTTCATAACAACAGCTTTTATAGTCATTATAGAGTATTAAGATAGTCTGAGGGTTAGTGAAGAAATTCAATAAATGACTAGGTGATAGACCATCAAGGAATAATGCGTTTAGATTTGAAGGCCTATTATCAAGCACCTCTTTCTAACTTCATTTCTTATTACAATGAAGAGCCAGCTGCTTTGTTCTGTTTCTCTCATGGTGTTGCCTGCTTTCTCTGATTCTGTTGCATTTTGAGCAAGGAGATCAGAACGGACTTTTTGGACAGATGGTGGTATTGACTCCTAGTTGTAATTCATATGCAAGCTCAGTCCAGAATTACATTTGTGCCATATGTACTGACTTTTAAATTCCCTTTGGAAATGGTTTTAAGTGCAAGAACAAACAAGATCTCAAAATATGCCATTTATCTTCCCCCTACGGCAATAGTAAATGCACCTCTGCAAGGTGTTAATGGACAAGGTGTCTCAGATCTCACATCACATCTCCTTAAGTGTGAGGCCAGCCTCTGCTGTTGAGGACAGGTCTCCTAGGAGAACTAGTTGTGCAAAAGATGAAAAATAATTTATATTAAGAGATTAAATTGAAATGAATTATTATATAAATTTTAGTTGATATTTGGAGCCAGATACACTACATCATCTTCCAAAAATCTGCCCCTCTAAAAAATAGAATTGAACAGAAAGAAAGAACATTATCCTCTTTATGAGCCATAATATTAGACTACTTCCTTTTCCTTTCCGTAACATGGAATGTGATGGTTGTAATTACGGTAATTCATTACACTCAAAAACACAGAAGACAAATAGGCAAAATATTATATTTAAATAGAGACTGTGTAATGCAGTTTACATTGAAAGGGTAGGGCTTTAACAGCGAAATCAACCATAGGTAGGGCAGACGAGTCAAATTAATTATTGTAAATATATAAACAGGCTACAGAATACAAGACATTCACTAACTGGTGTAATCGGGAAGAAAATTCCTTTTGCAGATTATACCATATTTTACCTCTACAGGTGGTTGCTCAGTTTCCATGAAGTTTAACTGAAGAAGTAAAAGCACTCAGAAAAGACTATCAGGTGAGACCTAACCTTAGTCATATTTTTAAAATAGCACCAATTGTTTTAGAAGCAAGATGTCATTTGCCAGATTTCTTACAGTTTATGGGTCAAGTCCTTCACTCTTTCAAAAGCGAATTAGGGAGTCCAATTTTATAGGTCATTTGAGGATTCTCTGCTCATTTTAACATTTCACATGTTAAAAATTAACTGCTCTGGTTTTTATCACCTTTTTCACAAATGTCTCTTGTAGCAGAATGATAGCTACAGCATCTCAGGGAGAATTAGTCAGGAATAATCTGTTGGAATTATAATGTTGCAAAAAATATCTTTTTCATTTTTCAGTCAGAAAACTGTAATGTTATATTTTTCCTGTTAGGCAAGTTGAAATGATGGTCCCTGGAGTGTATGCTTTGGAAGTCCTCATTTTTCATTCTCTTTCAGAGAAAAACAAGACAGTACATTGCAGGACAAACAGCTTGGTCAGTATCCAGCTTGTTCCATATTATGCCACCTATTACCTGTTAAGCCTAAGCACAGAGAAGTATTAGTCTTTTCTTTAGGCTTCCTGTAACATGCCAACACACCCTAAGCTGCAGAAGATACCAAAGAGTTTGTGTCAGAATGTTCCCATTTCCTTGATAACTCATTCTGTGCATTTAGAGACCTTATAGCAGTCTTCCAGTACCAAAAGTGGGCATCCAGGAAGGGCACGAAGTGATAGGACAAAGCGGAATGGTTTAAAAAAGAAAGAGGACAGATTTTGATTGGATATTAGGAATAAATGATTTACTGTAAGGGTGATAACCGGAGAAGCTGTGTATGCCTCATCAGTGGACGTGTTCAAGGCCGGGTTGGATAGGTCATTAAAAAGCCTGGTCTAATGGAAGGAGTCCCTGCCCATGGCGGGGGGTTGGAATTTGGTGATCTTCACAATTCCTCCCAACCAAAATATTTTGATTTTCAGAAAGAAGAAAAGGTATATACAATGAAATACTTTGTCTTTTTTTTTTTTCCTATGCGTGGATTTTACTTGCCCCTGCAAACAGCAGATCAGTAAAAAGGAGAATGAAATTTCCTTTCTTTTAATATTGTCGGCTTGAAAAATGCTTTTGCAATGACTTTTAGGATACTTTTTGCCACTGTGAAGTATAAAAAAATTCATTATAACATGATAATATAACAGGGCCATAAGACATTATTCTGGATTTATCTGCTAGGATTTGTTTCTGGTTTTCAGATTAAATATTTCTTTCAGGTCTTGTTGAAGGGAAATTTTGTTATATGCTTAGCGGGTAAGAAAAAAATGAAATTCACGTGAATAGATATGCGCTATGTATGTGATAGCAAAAATATTCTGTGTAAACTGCCCAATATAGGCTATATTTTTTCCTTGATTACAGTGAGAAAACTAAAACTTCTATGAGCTATACACTTTTTTGGGTGGCACAAACTTTCAAGAAACCAGTAGGGAGCCTCTAAACAGCACCATTTGTAAAGTTTCAGAAGATTTTTCATACTATTACAGAATTTTAATTATTGCCTTTTATTAATTATCGGGATCTTTAGGTGAGTGTTTTTTTTTAACTGGTGGTGGTGGGTTTTCTGGGGGGTTGTGCATTTTTGCATGATTTATTTTCCTTATTTGTGGGGGGGGGTTTGCACCAAGCTCAGCACTAAGGACCTTATCTCACCCTGGCCAGCCTTACTGAATCTGATTTTCTGTCTCATTGAGTTGATATGTTTGAGCTATTGCCAAGCCGTCTTGATCTTTAATTATTCTGGATAGCAATGCTAGCGTTATCCCTAATATGCATTTTTTGGGGAGGGGTTGTGTGTTTATGTTATATTTAAATTACCTAAATTAAATTAAGAGGAAATGTATTCTTAATAATACAAGCTCCCAAAATCTATAAAGACAGAAACAGTGAAGGGATAAAACAAAATGACATTACTTCCAGCGAGCCATCTTTTGCTATGTAGTTTATAAAAAATACCATGAATTTTGCATGCATTTGTTTACATGTATTTTGACTGCACATTTTTGCAGGCCCCTTCTTCCTTCTTGGAAATGAGAAGGAATTCCATAAACTCTGGCCTCTCAAGTGAAAAGATTAAAGAAAATCTATACTTCATTCTTTTACACAAGACTTTACAAATTTTTCACTAGTATTACCCGGTCTGATGGATTCAGTTGTAATACCTTGGAGTGCAAGAGATCTAAGGAATCAAGGAAAATTATACCTTTTTATTAATGAAAAATTATCCCAGGAGTTCATTTCTACTCTCCCAATGTGTTCTGCAATTCTGGCTATTCTCAAAGTTTGATGTAAAAATCCATATCATGTAACATACTTTCACAAAAGACAAAATAAAATATAAAATTCATCATTGTATCAATAATATAGTTCAAACTAATATCTAATGCTCTTTCTGCAGCTGAAAAAAGAAAATGCACATATTCTGATGGCCAACCTTTTCCAAATGCATCTTATAATTATTTATTAAAACAATAATGGCAAAGTTTGGGAAATGCTGTGATCTATTAGACTGTTACTAGTTGTCTAGAGAAAACTGATGCTAGAATGTCACTTATAAATCAGTGGTAGATAATACGACCAGAGACAATACTAGAAATTATTACTAGAGCAATAATATTACCAGAATACCATGGCTGAAATAGAATTTCTTGTCTAGAGTGTTGAAGTAAATTCCACCTTCATTGATGAAAGTGTGCTGTTAGACAAACTCAGAGCAAATACTATATTGCAACAATGACATACAGACTAACAAATTTGGGAACTGGTAGTAAACAGTAATGAAAAACTAATGAAGAAAGTAAAGCTTAATGTATATTCATAAATTGTGCTTCTGTGAACAGAAATGACCCACACTGCAAATGATGCACAACACAAATGATTGTGTTCTACAGCCTCAGCCAAATTGCCTTTATTTAAATCAGAAGCTTTCTAAATTCAAGGAAATATAAATAAAATTGTCATTGTTGCACTAGTGAAGATTAACTGGATAGTCGATCAGCAAGTACCAGTTTAGATTTAAGATTATGAAGACCTTGCTGTTTGCTTTCTCTGTAGTTTTTCATTAAGATAGTATACTCACTGGCAGAATTAATACTAAGAATTGAAATGGTAACTTTAACAAAGAGATAAGATTTAATATAGAACCATGCATTGTATTTTAGCAAAGTTAAAAAAATATTTTTTGTTAGGGATGTAATTGAATAGTTAATTCAGAAGATTAAGGAGCATATTTTAACTGAATAAATACATAGGTGTTCATGGGAATATATAAGTATCAGAGAGAGTATGGTGAAGTGTAGTTTCTTACTGAACGCAATATTGTTTTTACAACATCATTATACTGGCAATAATGATGAGCTTTAACATTCAGTAGTATACATTTTTGGAAGAGATCTTATATGGTCCCACTATTCCATTTTGGAGAAAACACCAACTATTAAGGCAGTAGAGTTTCCTACGCTGAGTCTGAAGAAAATCTACTGTTTACCAATATTGCAGAATGAATCATAGGACTATTCATATTCAATTTCTAATAAGCAAACTGCTAATTTTTGGAAGAACACAAATGCTAATATGCATAAACTCTGGAAAGCTCTGGAAACGGAATGCTTTTGCACTCATTCAAGTCAAGTTCACTCTTAAATAGAGTAGAACAACCAGGGAGCACTGTGTACTCATGCAAGTAGTACAGGAAATGGTTAGGAACCAAATCTTTTTCATCTAGGAAAGTTTCACTACTTTATAGTAGGGAAAAAGGCAATTAAGTAAAAAAAAAAAAAAATGAAAGAAAGTGTGGTGATGCATCCCCCACCCCACACCACCCCTCACCAGATAAGTGAGAAAACAATCAGTGGTATTTCACTGGGGTTTTTTTGAGCGACCTTAAAACAGTCATTTCACGATAAATGTTATGTCAACTGATAGGCAACAGCCCTTCTGACTCCACTAGTCTTCAATCTGTTTTCTAGGGATGAAAAGCATATGCAAAAATATCAACTTTGTCCATAAATTTGTACTCACCAAAAATGCGGAAAGAAGTTAGTTTCCCCGTCGTGACTGCAGATACCCTTGGAGACTGAAGTATTAAACACAAAAGGAATCTATCTTCTTAACACAGTGATATATCACCACTCTTCCACATAACAATGTTCACAGAATGATATACAGAACTTTCTTTGCTGTTAACCAGACTGACCATGTACTTGTTGATTGCTGCAATGCTTAAGAAATGTAAAAAACTATGTTGGATGACTTGCTTAAGGACAGTACTAAGGAGAAAAAAGAGATTTGCCACAGTTGAAGCGAAGTAACTAATGGGCATCTAAGAGATGAGAAGGTTCTCTTAATGGTGCTGAAAAGGTATCAGTTGTTGAAAGTAATGTACTCCAAGTGTCATGTCAGTTCATAGCCCCAAAGAAAATTATCTATGCTTCCTGTCAGACAAGAAGTTTCACATTAATAATACTGCCTTGTTCTAGGGAGCCACAGGGATTTTATGTGCACAGATAATATAATCCTTTTCCCAGACTTCTGTGTCAACAGAATTAGTTGTCACAGACATCACCAGCAAGACAAGTTAGTTTCAAGTGCTCTGAGAAGCTGAGTTTTGTACACATCTCGATTCCCCAATGAAATATTAGGAACTTTTTTCTTACATATACCCAGTGAGCACAAAAAACAGCCAATGACAGAAGTTACATCTTTTCTGTGGTCATTCAATCATTTCTGGTTTTTGCTAATACCTATTCCTCAAGACTCTTGGCAATTATAATTAATTAATCCACCCATAAAGCTACTATGTGTGATTCTGTGATTCAGACTTTACAGATCTCCCCCCTTAAACTTGTATAACAGTACAGTACAACAACATACTTCAGTAAGAGAAAGAAGATTCAAAAACATAGTTAGATTAAGAAACATGAAAGTTAGACATGTACCACCTTTTTTGTGCAATTGTTCATCACCTAGAGAGTCTCTACAGAAGCCACCACTTGCTGCGGTAATAAAAGACTAATTGTATTCCTTACTGGTCTTCTGCAATAGCTGAGTTAATGAAGGAAGTGTACTCATACTACATACAAAAATCAAAGTAGAAGACAATTAAATCTATGAAGAAAGCACCTGAAATTTCAGTTTCTTTTTGTAGCTAATTTTCTTTTTAGGAGAAAAAAAGTTATGATCCAATATGAAACGTAATACAAAAAAATTATTTTTTCTGTTTTTCTGTAAAAGAAGATTTCCATCTTATACCTGGGAACCTCTGCCAGTCATGGATGCAAGCTGTGAAGGGCCACAGATCACCACTCCGATGAAATCTGAGCTCAACAGGATTAATGTGTCATTCAGAGAGACAAACTCTTACCTTGCCCTCAAGAACAGTAGCTGTTCCATCACAGCAGCATTTAAGGACTGCAAAAATCATGACATGTTCTGTAAGTCTTAGGGGCTGTAGGCAGGGCCACAGGGTCACGCCACTCTCAACCATTTACCAGATGAAGACAGCTTTGAACACATTGGTGGCATCTCGATATCCGCTGCTGTAAATGGCTTCCGTTTCTGACCCTACCAAGGACTCAGAAACAGACACCTGCCAAGTTACTGAGAGCATTCCCTTTGGAACCAGAACCATGAATCATGAAATAACCTGTACCCTGGATTATGTCTGGTGATAAGGAAACCTAGCAGTTTTGTGGCTTCCTCCTGTGTATAAGGTTATTAAAGACTTTTTTTCTCTTTTTCAAGCCTGCCAGTGAGACCGTGCTGCACTATTTAAATCCAGAATGCAACTCTTCACAAAGATACTTCAGAACGTCCAGTCTTTTGGAGCAAAAGTAGTTAGAAAAAAAAGCAGCAAACTATGCAAATGTGTTGACCGCTAATTTTTACTGCCTAAAGGGGTAAAAAGAGCAATATATCTTTTACAGTTTCTCTGGAACCATTAAAGCTACCACTTCAAGTTCTTTCATTCAATGAAATGATTTTGCAATGTGAAGAACCAGAGCAGTTCATATGTTTAACTTACTCACTAGACTGTGCTGGAGGGTCAGAAAAAGTGCCTTGACAGGAAGGTAAAGACAAGATCACAGCATTGATGCCTTAAACCCCTAATGTCTTTTTATTTTTCTAATTTTGTAAACCTTATAAGTTTTATAGGTAATAGAAGTAGATTTTAGAAATAAACCCCTTTCTCCCTCCTCCCCATAGTATCCCTTAGTTTATACATTCCTTAATCCTTTCACCCCCTTCCATACCCCCCATATCAACCCTATTCCCATATCTAGTAGATGATGTTTAGTCTTTTAGTCAAGGCAAGCCTGTCTTGTTTGGAGAACGCTT
>NW_020897690.1:22159106-22453995 GCF_003984885.1 Neopelma chrysocephalum
TCAGCAGGCATCAGCATAATGTCAGAATTTCCACACTATTGTTCTAAATTGAACTAAATTAGATTAAATTATGTTGTCAAAGTAAGAATTAATGATACCTTTTCTTTTAACTATTTGCTGTATACAAAGTGAGCATAGCTTCAGAACATTTAATTAAAATTTCAGATTTACTAGAAAATATAATTTGTTGGAAAATGGTTAAAATCTTCAAGGCTATGAAAGGATGAGTTTTTAAATATTTGGAACCCAAACATTGAAAAAGAGAGACCAAAATGGAACTTGAGGCCAGACAGTCCAACCTGCTGCTAAGAGCTGGTGAACTTGGATCGGATTGCTCAAGGCTTTATCTAGCTGTATGTTGAAAATCTCCTTTTTATTTCCATAAATTTTAAAACTTGAAAAGCAATCAGAATTTTAAAGACTTTATCACTTCAATTTACAGTGTCTTCTAGTGTCATCAAATTTAACTGGTAAATTAAATCTTCAGAGCCCCACCAACGAAGTTGAATGGTTCCTCTGCAAAACAGTGAGCTCTCTTTCACAGATGTTCTTTTGTTATAGTACTCCTAAAAAAACTCCACAGAGTTAAGGAGCTGTTCAATGAAAGCTGTCTTCCCAGAGAAAAAAAAAAAGACAATAATAATCTGTTTTAAAGAACAAGGAACACCAAAACCCACTAAAACATTTTTGTTTCCATTAAAAAAAATAACTTCTTTGTTAACATGCTAACATTTTTGTCTGCAGCAGTGCTGAATATTACTGATCATCTACTATGGATAAATACATACAGTATTTAAACAAATATACCTCATGGCATGCTGAAACTACACTGTAGACTTGCCTCTGACCAACTAAAAATTTTTACATTTAAAAAAATACCATAAATTAATTAAAAAAAAAAAACAAAAACAAAAAAACCCCAAACAATGATGAGAACAAAATAAAACACCAACACTGAATTAATTCAATAGGGACTCATTCTAGGGATCTATTTCAGCCATGTGACAGACTTCCTTTTAAAAGTTTCTTTTTTTTTTCTTTTTTTTTTAAACTGAAAAAAAAAATGAATATCCTTTCTTTCTTGTAGGACATACCATAAATGGTCTGCAATGTACATGTCATGTGTCTCCAACTGACAGTCTAAGAAGTTCTATGTAATGTAGTGGTAGTTTGCCCAATTGGATGGAAGTGGTTTGGATATAAAGAATGGCCACCCTCTGACAAAAAGTATGTTTGAGATGTGAGGTTGTATGATGTGCAAACAAATGCTAATTCTCAACAGAAAACATAAGATTATGTTGATCATGTGTATTTACTAAAGGTATCTAAAGTCACGGGCCTTCCTGCAATATTTATTTCAATCATTTCTTTATACATTTATTAAAAGAGGACAAGAATTCACACATTCATAGCTTGCCTGCCTTGATAGCTTATCAGCGAGAAATGCATTAAATGAACTGCAATCTCCAATGATATTAAATTAATGATTCTACCTTTTCATTTGTCATTTACCATTTACCATTATCATTAATAGTTTCTGAAGTTGTTACTGTGCATCAATTATACCAACTTAAATATCATTCGTATCTGTGTCAGAACGTTACTGTCAGTGGTACAAGCTTGTGTGAAGGGATTTTTTCTTTCTTTTTTTACTTAATGTTCATTTCCAGTTATCAACTGTCAGAAAGAAAACACCTTGAGAGAAATAAGAGTTCTAATTGCTGAGTTTTAGATACAGATTTGTAGAGGACTATATAAAGAATGCAACTTCTTTCCACCTAAAAGTAGAACAACAAACATTTTTCCTGGAAAGCATCAATCATATCACCTCTGCTCCAACCCTGAATTGTTCTTGGGAAAAAACTATAATTTCTTATTAACTATTTCTATAACTCCAAGTATTTCCTAAGCCAGAGGGAGGACCCTAGTATCTGCCAACACAGAAGAGGTTTGATTCTTATTTCAGATAGAGGATGAATCATTTAGAATAAAAATTTACAGTAAAACTTTACAAACCTCATGGTAGACTTTAAAATTGCACATAATATGAGCTTGATAATTGATAGGAACATATGGAAACTTCCAGATTTTCAAATTTTTGAATTTAATAGAGTTTTTTTTTAATCTTCATGAAGTATACAACTTTCTGATTAGGGAAGTATTGTTAATATCCACAGGGAAATGAAAAATGTCTCTTTATATTTTTCACATGTTTGAAACTGAAAGTTTTCTACTCTGCAAATTTTAGTTAAGAAACTCTTAGAAATTATTTTCCTTCTCAATGAAATAATACAAATACCTAACTAACTAACTACAATAATTTCATGGCAAATACTGACATCTTTTCATAGTGCCTCTTCATCCAAATGTGAGTCCGTAGTCTATTATGTAAGAGGAATTGTCAAGTAATACATTTGAGTTAATGAAAAATTTTGTTGGAAAGCAGCAAGGCCAAAGATGAGAATTATTCGTTCTCCACATGTAGCTACGACCAAAAATAGTAAAACTTTACCTTCATTCCTGTTTGCATCTGAAATAGTTGATCCATTCTGATGTAACTAAACAGACAAGGGCTATCAATATATATTGGTGGAGAGGCATGGACAAAGTGCCCTAAACCAATGTGGTTAGCAAAATGTCCGCTTTATTAGAGAAGAGACAGCTTATATACTGCTAATTACACACACAGACATGTGATTCTTTCTCGGGATACATTGGATACATAAGGAAAACATACTGCGTTGTCCAGGACTAATTGGTCCACAGCAGGTGTCCATAAAACTTGTTCACCTTCCAAGAAAACTCCTCCTTCACCTTGGCACAAGGCCTGCAGCCATATTAGTGGCGCAGTATTTTTTACTATCTGCACCCAGCTGTGCCAAGGTAAAGGTCTCAGAAATGCAATACAAATTGTTCACACAATTTCTGCACGGCTACAAATATAAGAGATAAACATTAGGCAGCTGAACTCTGTGGGGCATTGGCTTATCTTCTACAGCAGCAAGCAGGGTATGTGAAACACATAAGGAATAGTAATAATTCCACAAATAATATAAAACTACTGGAAACTGGGTAAGGTATTTAGCTCTAGTTGTTTTACAAGGCATACCCAGCATGAGTCAGTCTTCTCAGATCAAGGGCGGACTTTTCACAGGGGTTGAGTAAAGTCTATATTGGATGGATTTCATACTTGTGGAAGTATGAAGCATATAAACTTAATTGGTAAAAGTAAGGAAAGAATAAGACAAAGCTGTTGTGCCTCTAGCAGAAAAGTAACCGTCTCACTGAAACAAAAGACTTTATGATATTAAAATTTGCTCACTTAGGTAAAAGGCACAATAGTTAGGAAATTAAACCTTCTCTACCCCTTCAAGTGAGATGGAAGTGCTGGATGCAGTACTTTGGAGAAAGTAATTTACATAATTGTAAATTAATGACTGGAAGCCAACAACTTTTAAATTAATGAATGGAAGTTGACAGCTCTTACTATCTGCGCCTTGTATACGTGTGTTTGTGTTTGTATTACAGAGAAGTGCAGTGAGTTCATAGTCTTCTGGGAGAGCTCAGTCTTCCTTTTATGTGTATGAAAGGACATTGGCACTAAACAGAAAACTACTTTGACATTAATTTTTAGATAAGCCATTTTTATATGGTTATGCTTTAATATGCTTATGATAGTTTTATGGGCAAGTAAGACTGGATAGTGCTTAAATTATCTAACTTAAATATTGTATTCAGTGATGAAAGAAACTTGCAAATAATTTTAAAGTATTCACTACATACAAGAAAAAAAAGGACATGGTTTATAAACAGAAGTGTTTTAAAAAAAAATGTTATTTTTTGATTAGACAAGGTTAGTTTTTGAAACTTGGGAAACTCAAGTCTGTTTAAAATGTAAATACCTCTAGTAATGTAGGTTAACTAAAATCCTTGAAAAATGCTTCTTACTTGCTTTCTTCAATTATATCAAGAACAAGTCTATTTCCTCTAATGACAACACTGTCCTATAGAAACTGATAAAGAACTGTAGACATTGATAAATAAAACATAGAATTATTTTGAAGTTTCTGTTAAGTTTCTGGATAGTTAGTAGATGCTTAAATAAGAATGAGGACCTTTAAATATAAGCTTAACTTCTGCATTGAGATACACGCTTTTGCCATGTAGCTTTGAAGTGATTTTGTTATCTGGAATTTGTTTTTAAACCAAGCCAAGTCATTAATGACTGAAACTATCTGCTGTCTGTGATCAGACTTCAGTGAAAAGACTTGAATGTGAGTGTTTCCAAATCCTGACTTTTCCAGGGATTAAATAAGACTAAGCGAGGATGATCATCTGCTCTTTAAAGATGATCCCACTAATACCTCATATGAATTGGCAAGACTTACAATGTTCTACCATTCCCTTTTGTCTTTATCTCTTTTGTGAAAAGATGTATGACTTCTTGCCTATAAGACAAGTGTACATTTTGTCAGGACCATTGGATTCAAGTGGAATACAGAAACACAGAAGTTCAGAGCACATGCAGTAGTAAACTAAGGACTTTATCTTCAAATATCTTTCAAATATGTGTTTTCCTAGCATTTTAAGAAAGGCATTGTAACATAGAAACTATTAATAGAAAAAAACACTCATTCTTAAGAATGTGCTAGTTAATATATTTTGAAACTGATCAGTAATGATTTATGTCTGTTTTCTTTGTAAAACTGGTGACACTCCAAAGAAAACTGATAATAGCTGTATTATGTCAACTTATGTAATATCCATTATAAATGCAGTGGCAGTGGCAGTTCGTTGTGCGGGATGCTTGAAACTGAAACAGCTGATCTTGTACTAAATTGTGGAAGCCTCAACCCTGACAGTGTTCAAAGCCACCTGGTCTAGTAGGAGGTATCTTTACATACAACAGGAGGCGTTGAGACTATCTTTAGGGATATCTCTAAGGGATGATCTTTAAGGTCCATTCCAACCCCTTAACACTCTATGATTCTGTAAATAGTGACAGAAAAAATTATTTTCACAGAATCATAGGATATGCTGAGTTGGAAGGGAAAGTCCAACTCCTGGCCCTGCACAGGACCACATCAAGAATCACACAGTGTGCCTGAGAGAATTGTCCAAATGCTTCTCGAACTCTCTCAGGCTTGGTGCTGTGACCACTTCCCTGGGGAGCCTGTTCTAATGTCCAACAACCCTCTAGGTGAAAAACCTTTTTCTTATATCTAGCCTGAACCACACCTGATTCAGCTTCATGCCATTCCCTCTGGTCCTGTCACTGGTCACCACAGATCAATGTCTGCCCCTCTGCTTCCTGTCGTT
The DNA here is from genome assembly GCF_003984885.1 of Neopelma chrysocephalum. Taxonomy (NCBI): domain Eukaryota; kingdom Metazoa; phylum Chordata; class Aves; order Passeriformes; family Pipridae; genus Neopelma; species Neopelma chrysocephalum. Next base: position 22,164,426 of record NW_020897690.1, read on the forward strand.
GGAAAGCTGTAGACTGCAATGAGATCTCCCCTCAGTCTCCTCTTCTTCAGGTTGAACAGACCAAATGACCTCAGCCACTCCTCTTATGGAGTCCCATGTAGACCTTTCACCATCTTCATAGCCCTCCTTTGGCTGCTCTCAATAGCTTTATATTGTTTTTATATTGTGGTGCCCAAAACTGCACACAATATTCAAAGTGTTGCACCAGAGCAGAGCAGCACAATCACCTCCCTTAACCAGCTGGCAATGCTTTGCCTAATGCCCCTCAGGACACAGCTGGCCCTCCTGACTGCCAGGGCACTGCTGACTCATGTTCAGCTTGCCGTCAACGAGGACCCCCAGGTCCCTTTCAGTGGCACTGCTTTCCAGCATCTCATTCCCCAGTTTCTACGCAATTTTATAGTATATAAATCATTTAACTGCTAAAAGAAATACTAAATGCAGTTGTATCTGTATCCAAAGCCTAAATTCATTGACACAACAGAAGCATGAAAAGCATGAAACTCCATACCTGTATTTGTAATGGGTGGGAGGCAAATGGCTGGGATTAAGGTTAAAGAGTGGCACTAAGAATTTTCTGGAGGAAGAATGGGAATTGGACCATGAATAGTTTAATGAGTAGGACCACCTGGTGTGGAGAGAAACAAACTTATTATCTAGGTTCACAAGCAAAGAAAGGATTTGTATGGCTCCATGAACTCTGACTGTGGATTACATCTTTGAATTTCTCACCAGAAAAAATTGTTTCCTCAATAACTCTTTATTAAGTGTAATTACTGTACTTAGTATATTTATAAGCCTATGGATCTAATATTTCAGTTAAGTCCCGGACATTAAGTCTTCCAGAATAAATCCTTTGCTTGTTTTTCCAAGACATGTGATGTTGATGGGATGGTGATATATGGCATCGTGCTATATGCTCAAAAATATAATGTGGTGTGGGGATTTTTTTGTTTGTTTGGTTAGTTTTTTGGTTTTGTGTTTGTTTGTTTGGGGTTTTGTTTGTTTGGTTGTTGTTGTTGTTTTTAAAGAAAGAAAAGAACCCAAATAAAATGTCATGAGAGGAAACTCCCAAGAGAACTATATCTGTAAATATGTTTAGCACAGGCAGAAGCTGGGAAATAAGTTGTGCCACACTGCAGAGAATCTCTGATGGATGGGAGAGGGATGGTATAGACAAGTGTATTCACTGGGCAGGAATTCTTTTTAAAAATGTATTAACTCTCAACACTTTTCCTGCAAAAGCAGATGGCTGTGTAACATATTGCAGTTCAAAGAAAACTCAGAGTGCCACAGGAGGCTGTTCCTTTGGGTAATGAAGCTGGTTACGTAAAATAAAAATAAAATGGATAGCTTTTCATGTATTTGAGAATGTCTTTATAAAGGACATGTAAGACAATAATGGATTGCAAACCTGAAACCATTGTGCTGTAATTTTATATGTAATTTAACTTTGTCCTATCTGATGCTTAATGGAAGCTGCATCTTCCCTGAAATGCACTTTCAACTTACTTGGAATTTCTTGTTGAACATAAAATTTATTTTTTAAAAGACAAAAAATATATTCATAAAAATTCCATTAAATTGAATTTCAAAGGGTAAGTGAAATGAGGTGGAGCTGAATTAAGAGTTGAATATATGAAAGCAGCATTAATAAGGAGATGTAGATTGACAGCCCTGAAAAAAACAGAGCTGCCTCTTCACAATATAAAGGGTCATTGGCTGTATTTATTGCCAACATAATTGTTTTGTTCTATGAAGCAAAGAAATAGCTTTGTTTATGAGTGCGTTTGCATATTTGATGACATTGACCATGAACGTGTCAATAAAGAGGACACAACATGTGAATTCCTTTCATATATAAAAACATTTTTCAAAAATTTTATTATCTATGATAAAATACTAATAACTGAACACATCATCTAACAGACATTGTAAAAGAACAATGGTTCCCACATTTTCTGCTTCAAATTCCATGAGCACCTTTAGAATATGTGTGCTTGCAAAACTCCAGGATGCATAAAAGCATGCTGAGTGACTTTTGAAAAGTCATGGCTGTCATGTGAAGTCCCCAGTGACTGGAGAAAATGAAATATTGCATCCATTTTTAAAAAGGATGATAAGGAGAACCCCGGGAACTGCTGACCAGCAAGGCTCACCTTTGGACCCAGTAACATCATGGAACAGATCATCCTGGAAGACACGTTGAAATGTATGGAAGACAAGGAGGTGATTAGAGACAGCCAAGATATTTTCACAAAGGGCAAATCATGCCTGAGTAATCATGGCCTTCAACAATGGAGTGACTGCATCCCTGGACACAGGAAGAGCTACAAATGTCATCTACTTGAACTTCTGTAAGGCCGTTCATACAAAATTCTTGCCTCTAAATTGGAGATATGGTTTTGAAGAACTGTTAGATAAGAAATTGGTTGGATGGCTATATCCAAAGGGTTACACAGGCAATGTTTCAATGTCCAAATGGAAAACAGTAGTGAAAGGTGTCCCTCGAAGGTGTGTACTGGGACCAATACTATTAAATATTTTCATCAATGGCATAGATAGCGAAATGGAGGGCACCCTCAGCAAATTTGCAGGTGACACAAGTTGAGTGGTGCAGTTGATTCACTTGAGGGAAAGGATGCCATCTAGAGGAATCCTTGACAGGTTTGAGGAGTGGGCTGATGTAAACCTCATGAAGTTCAACAAGGCCAGTTCCAAGGTCCTGACCTTGAGTCAGACAATTATGAATATCCATACAGACTAGGTGAAGAACTGATTAAGAGTAACCCTACAGAGAAGGGCATGGGGATATTGGCAGATAAGTTATGTGTAAGTCAGCAAAGTGCACTTGCAGCTCAGAAGCCAATGGTATCCTGGGCTGCATAAAAGAACTGTGGCCAGCAGGTCAAGGAGGGCAATTTTCCTCTATTCCACCTCATGAAACGTCACCTGGAGTAATGTGCCCAGCTCCAGGATCCATAGTACAAGTCAGACAAAGACATGTTACAGCAGGTCCAAAGGAGGGACACAAAAATGAACACAGGGCTGGAGCACCTCTACTATGAAGAAAGGCTCAGATAATTGGAGTTGTTCAGCCTGGAGAAGAGAAGTCTTCAGGAAGACCTTATTTCAGTCTTTGAATACTTATAGGGGGATTATAAGAAAGATAGATAAAGATTTTTTAGTGACGGGGGCAATGCATTTAAACAGAAAGAGAATACATTTATATTAAATATAAGAAGAACTTTATTTTTTTATTAGAGTGGTGAGACAGTGGAATAAGTTGCCCAGAGAAGGAAAAACTGAAAATTAAGGAAAGAAAAAAATAGATCACATAATTTTTTCCCTCCAACAGAATAGACAGGAAATTTTCTTTTATTGTCTAGAATCTAGAGACCTCTTGTCACAAAAGGTGATTGTTCATTAAGTGTTTAGTCCACTTGAAATGTTTTCATGTCTGTTTATTGAGTAAATAAGCAGAAGTTTTGCTCCTTAGAAACTGCCATTTCTTAACTTACCAATCAACTTTGTGCAAATTGCTCCCATAATGTGCCACTCTTTGCCACAGTAAATGTTGAGCATGTGATCATTAGTTTTTAACAAACTGGCCATGTTTGTTAAAAGTTAAGCTACATTTCTATAAGGTTTAGTTGTGTGGGTTTTGTTTTTTAACTTCATTAACAAATTAGTTTTTCACAGAATCAGTGTAGTTACTCTTGGTTAATATTGGTTCCTATTCATCGTAATTGATAGTTCAATAAACATTACACTTTTCTATCTCACCAGATGTTTGCTTTGCCTCTATGTACATGCACTTCAGTATCATCTCAATGACTTTTACATGAATAGCTGAGACAATAACCAGTAGTGCACTCAGAATGGCATGCCATTTGTTGTTTAAAATACAATAAATTATACCAAGTCGGATGTATGACAGAAATTCACTAGCATAGTACAAAAGTCATTAACTCAGACTGAGACCTGGCTTATTTCCAGTGATTTGAGTGGAATTAAGCCAGTGCTAAATTTGGCCCATTAACTTCTGTATGTTTCTGCTACACATAACTTTGCATATTCTGTGTTCAAACATTTTATTACCAAGATTAATAGCTTCTCTCCTATTGCATTAACAATCCAATAGCATGACAAGGAATAGCTGGCACAATACAAATGCAGAAACTCATTAAAAATAACTGTTTGACACAGTGGGTTGTGCTACTCAGGGACTGATTTCAAATCCTGACTGAAGTATATTGCTGTACTGGCAAAATGTAAGAGATTCATGAGATCTCAGACAGACCCTGCCTGAACACTGTTATGCACAGTATCTGTAAATATTATCTATAAAATATCTTTCTTATTCTAATAAATTACTGACAATTCTCATTTATAGTGTAAAAATTAATGTATTATTATGACTAGATGTCTCCAAAAACTTTTGTAAGGTTATGACATACCTAAATTTGAGACAGGGTAGTTGTTTAGACAGACCTTCAGGAACATATGGACTGTTTTGCCTGCCATGACTTCTGATGGTGTTGATCTTGACTTTCAATGCTGTTAACTTTGTGATTTATCTTCAAAAAGTGAGATATCTTTGTTTAGTTTTCGAAACAACTTATCTGCATTGATACAGATCCTGTATTTCTGAGCAGAGCAATGCATAGCTACAGTGGTTATGGGGGAAAGAAATATAAGGTTTTGCATACGGTTTAAGTCTCAAAGGTAAAAGGTAGCAAGAAAATTCATGCGACCAAAGCTCAATAGGAGTTGAAGCTGACCAGAAATGTAGGGGACAATAAAAAATGTTTCTTCAAATATATTAATGGCAAAAGGCAGTGTAGAAATAACATTGGTCCATTACGGGATGAGGACAGTCACCTCACAAACAGACACAGACAAGGCAGAGATGTTTAATGCTTTCTTTGCCTCTGTCTTCAACACGTATAATGGACCAAGGGGGTCTCAGTGCCCTGAGCTGGAGGACCCTGACTGAGAGAATGATCACCTCCCAATTGATCCTGAAATTGTGTGGGATCTGCTGCTCCAGCTGGACACCTATGGAGCCTGATGGTATTCATCCAAGAATCCTCAAGGAACTGGATGTCATTGCAAAGGCCTCTCTTGATGATTTTCGAGTGGTCTTGGGAATCCAGAGAGGTCCCAGCTGACTGGAAGCTGGCAAATATTGTCCCAATTTTCAAGAAGGGCAAGAAGGGGGACCCTTGAAACTACAGGCCTATCAGTCTCACATCAGTGCCTGGTAAAATAATGGAAAATGTTTTTCTGTGAAGTATTGAAAAACACCTGGAGGACAACGTGATCATTGATCACAGCCAGCACGGCTTCATGAGAAGAAAATCCTGCTAGTCAAACCTGATTTCCTTCAATGACAGGGTAACCCACCTAGCTGATCAAAGGAAGTCAGCTGATGTAATCTTTTTGGACTTCAGCAAAGTTTTTGATACTATCTCTCACAGCATCCTTCTGGGCAAAATGTCCAGCATATAGCTGGATAACCATGTTATGTGACGAGTAAGCAACTGGTTCCCAGGTCAGACACAAATAGTTATAGTGAATGGGGTAACATCCATTCGCTGTCATACAGTCACTAGTGGGGTTCCAGAGGGCTCCATCCTCAGCCAATTTCTCTTCATCTTCACTAAGAACTTGGATGCAGGACTCGAAAGAATACTAAATAGGTTTGCTGATGACACAAAATTGGGAGGAGCTCTGAACTTCCGCAAGGGCAGAGAGGCCATGCAGAGACATCCTGACAAATTAGGGAGATGGGCAATCACCAACTGTATAAAGTTTAACAAGGGCAAGTGACAGATTCTCCACCTGGGATGGGAAAACCCTGGTTGTGTGCACAGGCTGGGGAATGAGATGCTGGAAAACAGTGCCACGGAAAGGGACCTGGGGGCCCTGGTCAATGGAATATGACCAGAGTCCTGGCAGCCAGAAGGGCCAACCATGTCCTGGGGGGTATCAGGCAAAGCATCACCAGCTGGTCGAGGGAGGGGATTGTCCCACTCTGCTCTACACTGGGGTGACCTCACCTTCTATATTGTGTGCACTTTTGGGCACCACAATATAAGAAAGATTTTAAGCTGTTAAAGAGTGTCCAAAGGAGGGCAACGAAGATGGTGAAGGGCCTTAAGGGGAAGCGATATGAGGATTGGCGGAGGTCACTTGGTTTGTTCAGCCTGGAGAAGAGGAGACTAAGAGGATTCTGTGATTCTGTTATCCCTGTTCCTGTTTTACATTAATTTTGCTTATCTGTGGACACTAAACAGGGACAAATCAGGCCTGTTGAATAATTCCTGATTATAGTCTTATGCCATGGTCATGTCTTTAAACACACATTTTCTAATAGCTCATTATTTGGCTATGAAGTAATACCGCTGGTATTTCCATTTGTGATACTGTAACAAAGAACAGCAATGTATTGATTCTTTACCTGTTTACCACAGTATAATTTGTGAATGTCTGTTCAATTGCAATAGTGTAAAAAATGTGACAATGCAGTTTATCAGAGTTCTACAATAATTATTTTCCTCTCATTACTTGAATGGAAGTAGAAATATTAAGCCCTCAATTGACAAGAAGACTATTTGCTGTAGATTGTGAAAAGCAATTGCCTTGCATGAACTTGCCTAGCAATTCATCAAAACCTCTGAAAAACATGGGATTTCTTTTCCAATATCTGTCTCCCAGTTGTGTTGGAATAAAATACTTAAAATAGGATATCTTAGACTGGCAAACCCTTATAATGCACTTCTTTTGCATGCAGTCATCACTACTTTTCCTTTATCTGACCAATGACTAGAAAGTCAAAACACAATGTGAATTTGTTTAGGAAAGAACCTCAGCAGATGGAGAAAACAGGACATGACTATATAATACCCATGCTTGATAGTGCGTTACTACCACTTTACAAACTGAAACACTCATTTGTAGGTTTCTAAGCAAAGCAAAGAGCTGGCAGACAACTCCCTAAAAGATGACCTGCCAGTCTTCATTTCCAACTTTTTTACTTCCATTAAAAGAACTGAATTCAGCATGATTAATTTTGAAAGCATTGTAGATGAATGTTTATTAGCTGTAGTAAGCTTTTGACTCATCTGTCAGTTTTTCCTTTCTTTATGGCTAATATACAACGATGATAAGTAGCATGTTTTACCCCATGTTTTACCAACCACACTTTTCAGAATTTTAGTAATTTATGATTGGATATGTTTACATGAAGGAGGTGCAGATATCATCTTGACAACCATTTTTCAGGATACAGCTGTTGCTTAGGGGGTGGACTTTACACTTTCCTATGTTTGTACCCTTAGCAACCATATTCTAGATAACATGAAAACCTGAGACCTGGTGGGTCTTCAATTGTGCATTTTATTTTGGTTAAATCTGTGTATACTGCTCTTTGTATCTGTAGATTTGGACAAAAATTCTGTAATGGAACTCTGCCCAGTTTTTGTGTAAAACTTTAAACAAACATGTAAATTGTCACAGTACAGTTCATTCAAGATGTTTTATTCTATGATGTAAAGAGAATGGAAATAACTATGCTGCCAAGACTAGAATTCAACTCTGCTGTTTTACATTATAAATTTGTATAGTGCTTGTCTTCTCAATCCATGAAAAATCAGTATCATTGGTCTTGCATTTATAAGCCCTACACTCATTGACTGTTCAAATGCTATATGTAAAAATAATATATTCCCTTTCTTTTGACTGGAAAAGAAGGATATCACATAAGTTGTCTCCATCAAAAATAAATTGAAATTTGTCATTGAAATACCTTACTTTTACAGTGAAGACACGTAGAAGGGTGTTTCCATGTGTAGATTCTAATTGTATGTTTTTCTTGATGGCAGTAGCGGATGCATAATGGACAGAAGGCTGTTTTTTCAGGAGAGCCACATGATTTCAAGAATACCAGAGAGTTTCTTCATTAAAATAAGCATACAAATACATGTATGCATATATATGTATGTGTATATATATGTATGTGTGTATCACTTTCTCTCTTTCTTTTCAAGAGACTATATTATGAGAAGAGCTAACCCAATCCCTTTGACATTGGTGCAAATGTAACACACATCTGTAGAAGACTGAGCAGTAAGGAGTTAATGTATTGCTGTTCCTCAAACACCAATGACCATCCAAGCAGGCAAGTTAAAACAGGATGTGGATGGAAAGGGGTCTACACAGAACCAGGGCAGCACCTTTCTGGGACCAACTCCCCTGTTCTGGTCCATGTTGCCCGCACAACATAAAAGACAGCACAAGTGCAGAAGTGGGGTCAAGAGGCAGGTGTGAAACATCGCCTGAGGGCCAGTCCAGTAGAGGGGGATCAAATATGCCAGAAGACCCTCAAAACTCCCTGACCGATTTCCAGAAAGGTCCAGAATAACAGACTGCATGTGTTAACTCATTTACATGAAGAGTGAGAAACCTAATCCCAGGGTGTGGAAAACTTGGCTATAAAAAGGTACCCCTACAAATTCCATGTGGCATATCACTCCAGGGCACTGGACATCATGTTGGCTGGATTGATGCTGGACCCAGGACTGATGATCTCCTTTCCTCTCCTGAAACAGAGCAAGGATTTAGATACTGGAATCTTGCTCTGAGGAAGGTTTTACAGACCTCACTCTGAGGAATGCTACATTTATTTTAAAAGGTAGCAGAGACAGAGAACAGGTATTAAGGGATTAGTCCAGGGAGATATGGTACCTTGCTCTGAGAGTACTGCTTACATTTGGTATGTTCTGTTCTAATAAAGGATAACAGAAAGGTCAACTTAGTAGTCATAAATAAGATAAAGTGGACATCCAGGGAGATAAAGGAGCTGAGTCAAGGGGTTTTCGCAAGCCCCTAGCACGTAGTCAGGAAGACTTGAAAACTTCACTGAAGATGAGAAGAAGAAAAAAAGACCCCCTCACAAGGCTGAAGAACTGGAACGACCCCAAGGAATTACCCCAAAAGGATGACTGTGCCTCAAGCTCCGCCTAAACTCTGCCTATTATGAATATGATAATTAGATTGCAAAACAGAATGAATATGCATGTAAAGATGTTGTAATCCTTCATGAAAACTGTATAAATTGCTTGACATTTCATGGAGAACTTCGGAGCTAGTTTGTCTGGTGCGAACCAGCTAGTCTCCCCAGCGTTGTATGCAATAAATACCTTTGCTGCTTAAAGACAAAATTCTGTCTCTGAGCAGTTATTCTGTGCCGTTTTTGGCATCACTCCTATCTGATCTGTCTTTCACTCTATCTTTCTCTTCTCTTTTCTTTTATTCTCTTATTCCTTTTATTATTAGAAGACTGGGTAAAACATATACCAATTTCTGTGCCACGTGTGTAGTTTGCTAATAAAAGTCTGTGGGTTTTTTCAGATCCTTCGACTTTTGCCATTCTTTTTCAATCACGGGCATCTACAACTCTCAGATGCTCCCTTCTGTGTAGGAGTGGGAGGCAACACTATCTACCAGAAAGGTCAGAAAGAGGATCTGAGGAACTACAGTCCTGTCAGTCTGACTTGGTTCTGGGGAAGGTCATGGAGCATCTTGGGTGCCATCATGTGACATGCCAGGGGATCAGGCCCAGCTAGAATGGATTTAAGAGAGACGGGCCTGCTTGACCAACCTGATCCCTGTCAATGACTGTGTGACCCCCTTAGTGGATGAGGGAAAGGCTAAGTAGTAGATTTTAGTAAAGCCTTTGACGCTGTCCCCCACAGTGTTCTCCTTGAGAAGCTGGCATCCCATGGTGCAGACACGTCCTCTCCTGGGCGGAAAACTGGCTGGATTGCCTGGCCCAGAGAGTGGTGGTGAATGGAATTAAATCCAGTTGACGCCCAATCATCAGTGGTGTTCTCCAGGGTTCAGTATTCAGGTCAGTCCTGTTAAAAAGTTATTTATCTTTATCAATGATCTGGACTAGGGAATTGAGTCATCCTCAGTAAGTTTGCAGATAACACTAAATTGGGTGGGAGTCTTCATCTGCGGGAGTGTAGGAAGGCTCTGCAGAGGGATCTGGACAGACTGGACCAATGGGCTGAGGCCAATGGTATGAGATTCAACAATGCCAAGCACTGGGTCCTACACTTGGGTCACAACAACCCCATGCAGCACTACCAGCTGGGGCAGAGTGCCTGCAAAGCTGCCCACTGGAAAAAGACCTAGACTTGTTGGTTGACAGCTGGCTGAACATGAGCCAACAGTGTGCCCAGGTGGCTAAGAAGGCCAATGGCATCCTGGCCTGTATCAGAAATAGTGTGGCCAGCAGGACCAGGGCACTGATTGTCCCTTTTTGTTTGGTACTGATAAGGCCCCATCTTGACTCCTGTCAAGGAGACATGAGGGCGCTGGAGCGTGTACAGAGAAGGGTAACAGAGGTGGTGAAGAGTCTGGAGCACAGTTCTCATAGATATCAGCTGAGGGCGCTGGAGTTATTTAGTCTGGAGAAAAGGAGGCTCAGGGGGAACCTTATCACTCTCTACAACTACCTGAAATGAGGTTGTAGTGAGGTGGGTCTTGGTCTTTTCTCCTAGGTAACAAGTGACAAGATGAGAGGAAATGGCCTCAAGTTCCATCAGGGGAGGTTTACATTAAATATTAAGAAAAATTTCTTCACTGAAAGGTTGTTATGGTATTGCAATGGGCTGCCCTGCAAAGTGATGGAATCACCAGCCCTGGAAGTGTTCAAAAGGCATGTGGATGGGGTCCTTTGGGATATGGTTTAGTGGTGAACACAGTGGTGCTTGATTAATAGTTGGATTCAATGAACTTGGAGGTCTTTTCCAATCGTAACAATTCCATGATTCTAATTCTACAAAAAACTAGAATACATAATTTTTTTTTTAAAGGCCACTTCAGTTTTGTGTATTTATATGCGTGATATTATCAAAGGCGGGGACCCCTGGTGGCCTAGTGGTTGGGATGCGGCACTCTCACCGCTGCGACCCAGGTTCGATTCCCGGTCCCCCGGGCAGATGGAGCTCGTTAGCCCTGTGAGGCCATCCATCTATGAGAAAGGTCACTCTAAACAAACCTACGTCCTGAGGACCTCACTGCCATTGTCCAAGCTCGCTTGGCCCTGGCAGATGAACCTTAGGATTAAAGGGTGGGCTCAGTTCAGCGCAGGCTGTGTCTCACCTGAAAAATCCATTGCGCAGGCTGGAAAGGTAAAAGACCTTTCCCCAAATCTTCGTTCGCGAAGACTGGCCATACTTATTATCAAAGGCACAGATTTTGCTTATGAAATTAGCTTAATTGAGAAGCCGATTTACATTTTCCAATGCACATGAAACCCTAATGTCTGTCGTGAGAGTGCAAACATTGCTATCAAGAAAGTTGTCTTCCGAAAAAAACAGGTTGGCTGATGGACAGCATTCAGGACAGATGGAGACACAGGTATTCAGTACCTTCAACACTCTTTTTTTTAAGGTTTCCCTTTTTGGGCTGCCTTTTTAATTTTAAAGACTGTTTTTGTTGCATTCTACTTGCTTCTCAGGTTATAATGAGAAAAATACGAAGGGTTCTCAACATTATAGGGAGTGCTTCAAGTGCCTAAGCATAGACACTTAGTTCTGCTTTAGAAGTATGAAATGGCACTAGATATCCAAGGCATTGAACAGATGCCATTGCACAGAGAATCCATGGAAGGCCCAAATCCCTATGGAGCAGAGGTTAGAGGCCAGGCAGGATACAGTACATGTTAAGGAACTAATTCTGTTTTCCATTTCAGTGAAGGTGAAACTAAGAGTGCAATCAATACCTTTAAATGCAAGTATTTATTTTTGTTAGGCAGCATGTCTAATGAAAAGCCCAGATGTAAAGGTAATATATTTTCAAACATAACCTTGCTGTAGTGAATTATACAAGAATATTGGACGGGCAGTTTTCCACTAATACAGTTCCAAACCATAGCACTTCATGTATCTCAGAGTATCTCAGATTTGGTTTGTCTTCCAACAGGTTGTTCTACCTAAGTACTACTATTTTAAAGGTGTGTGAATATTTTAGAATGTTTTATATTAATAAACCTGTAAATGGTAATAATCCATAGCAGTATATTATATAGCATATACAGTAGTATAATAGTAACACCAAATTATTATGAGATAGTAAATAAAAATCTCAATGTTTGGATCACTCCTTCTTTTGCTCCACAGTACTCATTTCTAAATTGTTTATAAAAACAGTTGTGCCCAGGATCCCTTCTGGAGGGGAACTATACTTTCCTGTCTCCAAGCAAAAGCTAAGAGCAGTTTGATGAATTGGATTGCTTCAACAAGCACTCACAGACAGTACCGGTAGAACAGAGTGACATCTCACTCACCTACATAGCACCCATCTTCAGCATTTGGTTAACAGACCTTACATTCTTCCACAATAACAATTTCTTTGTTGTGCGTACAAAAACCCCAAACAAACAAACCAACCAAAACAAAATTAACATCATACCTTCAAACACAAATATAGTCTACCAGCCCTAAAGTTACCATGGGAATATTATAAGAAATCACTAACTATTAAGTAATGATTTGGACCATCCTAGAAATAATTTTTTCACCTATACCATATCCTCACACAGGGTCCAAGAATCTGCCCAGCCATCTTTTTCAGACTTGTCAGAACATTTGTGCAGAGGTCTTCAGGCCTCCAAAAGCACCAAGTGTGGCCTGTGATATCAAAGACAACGTTAAGTATTGATACATTCATGTGGCATATGTGTGGGAAGAATCCAAGCATCATATCTCGATTTTTTGGCATGACTGAAAGGCCAACATGTGCAAACAGACCCAGAGTCCTGCAAAATAGATTCTGACCCAGCCATTGCCCTGCCTACTGTGGTCTGTGGGCACAATCAGTCCACATCAGAGGAGGCTGGCCATAAGCATGATGAATGTAAGCTAATTGGTTTGAAGAATAGGGTATGTTCTTAAAAGAAGGTCACAAATATAGAACAGTTTAGGAGAAATCATGAGTAACAGGACTGCTGAAATGCTCAGACATGTTTCTGAACAGTGATGAGACTGGGCTGAAAAAATAAAATGTAGAAGACGGTGGAAACAGTGAATGCCTCCGTGTTTTAAAGCATAACTGATTGGTTTTGGTTAGGAAGAACAGTGATTTTATTTAAATAGATTGTGTTGAAATATTTGGATATCAGACAATTTATTTGCTAAGTTCAGCCCACTCCTGAATTTCAGTTTCAAATGTCATAAAATATGGGCAGAGTGGAATGATTTTCTTGTATTTCACTGGTCACATTACATTACATTTTATTACAAGCATTAGCATTTAAAATACATTTCATCAAGTATACTAGTTACTCTACACCCAAAGTTCAAGCAGAGTACTTGATTCATGGTGCAAATGCTATTCTGTTGATGGGAATTTAATAAAAACTGCATCTAGAAACATGATGACTATTAAAAGTAATCTCAGAGAGATAAAGAGCCCATCTAATAATTCATGAAATTCTTATAGGACAGTGAAAAAGCATTCAAAACATAACTAAATTAAGTTGACATAATGAAAAAGTTGATCATTGGAGGTTTTCTGTAACTGGGTACTTAATTTGATTTTTTTGTTTTGTTTTGTTTTCTAAATGTATTACCCTAATTAGACATCCAAAAATACATTTCAAAATTGAGTACAAGAAAAAGATTTAAAGTTGATGATGAGTGTATTATGATCAGTTAACTATGATAAGAACCTTTTATTCATGCCTCTTGATGCGGCTTTTGAAAATATGCATTATTACATCTGTTTCTAAAAAGAGTGAAAAGGAAGACCCTGGGAACTATTGACTAATCATCCTCACCTCCATGCCCGATTATGGAATAGATATTATTGGAAGACATGTTGAAACATATGAAAGATAGGGAGGTGATTAAAGACAGACTTTAAACTGAGAGTAGATTTAGATTTGATACAAGGAAGACTTTTTTTACAATACAGGTGGTGAGACAACAGAGAAGCTGTGGATGCCCCATCACTGAAAGTGTTCAAAGTCAGGCTGGATAGGGCTTTGAGCAACTTGTCTAGTGAAAGATGTTCCTGCCCATGGCAGGTGGTTGAACTAGATGATCTTTAAAAGCTTCTTCTGACTCAAACTATTCTATTATTCTATGATTCTATATTATTCCTAAAAGTTATATTTTTTCATGGAAATAGATTGAGCAATTTAATGGATCTCCACCATTTTTACTACTATGTTTCAGTCTAAATGTTAAGCACTGTAAAACAGAATCTTGCTATCACCGGGGATAAAGGGAAATTAATATATTATCTTCTACAGCTAGAGAGTGGAATAAAGAGTAATTGGAAGTTGTTAAAAAGAAACTCTTTCAGCTGGTCAAAATTAATAGTTTAAAACATAATTTTTTCTAATAATGATTGAAGAAGTTACTGAGAGCAGGTAAAATGGAGACTGACTACAATAGACAAAAAAAGTAGAAGAATAATGGTCCCCTTATAATAACTTTGACATTGTTATTGTTGCAAATTAGGATTGAACTCACTCTCACTGGCACACCACCGCAGCTTTACTACAAATCCTTAGCTTTCTTACTGAGAGAATCAGTTTTTATAGTTTTAAAACTTCATTCAATCTCACAAGGGAATACCCTCAAAAGAATTCAGTACTATGGTTTAAGAAAGATTAACATTAAAGGTCCTCTTTGCTGTATAGCAAAAAAAGACTTTGACCCTGATTAAAAACATAGAAAGAACATATTTATGTTTCCAGACATAGAACAAAAACGAGAAGAATTTCGTAGTCAGTGGCGGTCTAAAAAATAAAAGCTACAAACGATCCCAGTTTGGGGGAACTGGAATACTTTATTGGGCACGAGAACACAATTTAAAGGCATCTCTGGCTGGACATGTTAATGAAGGGGAGAGGCTATGTTAATTGGGGAGTTACAAAAATTTTTGCTGTAGTTTCCAAATAGTTAATTTTTCTTCTAGTAGGATTACATGGGGGATAGAGGGATTACAGGGGTTTAGACATGATTTTAACAATCATCTCAAAAAGTCCTTTCTTAATTCTTCTTGGAGCCAGGTTTATATCTCCGGGTTGCACATTAGCAGGTCTCAGGACAGGGATCCAAACTTCTTGAATCACGAGGTGTTTGCTAGCCTTGTTTTCCAAGGTTTGTGATTCAGCTTCACCGAGCCTCCTTTTGCTGAGAGCTGGCTTTTGTCCCCTTCAGTAGTCTGATGCCATGCTTAATATCATAGAAACATAGAATCATAGCATGGCTTAGGTTGGAAGAGACCTTAAAGGCCATCTAGTTCAAACCCCTGCCATGGTCAGGGACATCTGCTAGACCAGATTGCTCCAAGTCCCATTCAATCTGGCCTTGAATACTTCTGGGGGTGGGACATCCACAACTTCTCCGGGCAATGTGGTCCAGTACTTTACCATCCTAACAGTAAAGAATTTCTTCACTACATCTAACCTAAACCTACTCTTTTTCTTTTTGAAGCCATTTTTTCTTGTCCTGTCACTATATGCCCTTGTAAAAAGTCCCCCTCTAACTTTCTTGTGGGCCCCCTTTAAGTACTGGAAGGCTGCTCGAAGGTCTCTCTGGAGCCTTCTCTTCTACAGGGTGAACATCCTCAACTCTCTCGGTCTGTCTTGACAGGACAGGTGCTCCAGTCCTCTGATCATCTTCATGGCCTTCTTCTGGACTCATTCCAAGAGATCCATGTTCTTCTCTTGGGTGCCCAAGAGCTGAACACAGTAATCCAGATGGAGAATAGAGATGGAGAATCACCTCTCTTCACCTGTTGGTTATTGTTTCTTTTGATGCATCCCAGGGTATGGTTGGCTTTCTGGTCCGAAAACATACATGCTCCATCATGTTGAGCTTCTTGTCAATGCACACACCCAAGTCTTTCTCCTCAGAGCTGCTCTCAATCCATTATTTGCCCAGCCTTAGATTTGTGCTTGGGGTTGCCCTGACACACATGCAGGACTTTGCACTTGCCTTGTTGAACTTCATGAGGTTCATACAGGCCTGCCTCTCCAGCTTGTCAAGTTCTCTATGGATGGCATTTCTTCCTTCCAACATGTTGAACACACCACACAGCTTGAGATTGTTGGGCAAATTTGCTGAGGACGCTCTCAATCCCACTGTCCCACTGCCCATGTCACATCTGTGTTTAACATAGATATTAAACAGTGCCAGTCTCAATGTGGATCTCTGAGGAACACCACTTGTCACTGCTTTCCACTTGGATATTGAGACATTGAGTGCAATTCTTTAAATCTGACCATGCAGCTAATTCCTTATCCACCAGGTGGATAACCCATGTCTCTCCAGTTTACAGACAAGGATGTCATGAAGGGCAGTGTCAAAGCTATGCACAAGTTCAGGTAGATGACATCATCTGCACTCCCACTATCCACTAATGTTTTTATCCTCCTGTAGAAGGCTGCCAAAGTTTTCAAGCGCAATGGTTGTTACAGAACAGCTTCTGTCTTACAACTCTTTAAATGATACATTTTAAATGATACATTTTCCATATGTGCACATGCCTTCTCTTTAGGGGGAAAAAAAATTACTAGATGTCTTTGAGAGTCAGATTTCTTTCTTATGCTAAAAATCATTCCTTAGGGACTAGAGACATTAGTTCTGATTAAAGCATTTTTGATAAGTTTTTGCACTAAATATTGAAACTTGAGTACAGGTGTATATTTATGCGTGAGTCGCATTGACAAATGTTTAAATTAGCAGCTCCGCTATAGAAATATGATTTACCCAAACACATATGGTATTTTTGTTTTGTTTTGGGGAAAAAAATGTATACAGTAACGTGGACTTTGGAATTGAAGTAAAAATTTTGTCAGAAAGTTAAATTTCTGTTATAAATGTCTGTGCACGTGCTACCTCATGTCATGTAAAGTGTGTGTCCTGAAAGTACACTTCTTGAATCCTGTACAAAAGCTATTCTTAGCACTATCTCACTTAATACTTGCTTCAGACCTATGTATCAAGTGAAACTGAGGTAAAAATTCTGCTTTCTGATACCCGCGGTATGGTTTCATTCCTGCTGTGTGGGTCACCTACATGCCTCTGAGTAGATTTTACTTCAGTCAAGTAATTTCACCTAATATTATGGGAATAGAAAATTTCCCAAATTGCAGGTACTACAAATCTCTGATTACACTCGTAACAAAGGGTCCTGGAAGAAGGAACAGAGAGGGAGCATAAAACTGCCAGATAAAGCTAATATGTGAGTGAGAAATAAATCTGATAAATAAGGTGATGCATGAACTTCAGTGAGCAAAGTTACAAACCTGAAAACTAATGGACTGACAGTTTGGCAATGAAAAGACAGAGAAGGAAAAAATCTTGATGAACAGACTGCCTTATGCATCTTTGCTGCACCAAATATGATGAAGGTCATTAGAAGGAAGTTTGGAATAAAGAGAAATCAATTGTCTGTGATGAATGGATGGACAAGGATAGTTTGTCTTGATTGAATGGAGTGCTGTATCTTGAAAATATTTTTTGATTAGAACCTGACTGAGTGATGACAACACTATGTCAAACAGAAGAAAGCTTCATTACTCTAGAGGAAGTGAGGAAAGACTATTAAACACCATTTTCCAGACAAGAAATTACTTTCTGAAGAATTTCCCACAAGCTTTTTCAAGGTATCTCATACAAATTTTTAATAAACAGACAGATTTTCATAAATTTTGATCAACTGAAAAGCAGTTCCTTAGTAATATATATACTGTAAAATGTAATATTGGAACATGGAGTTGTTTTTTCTTGGTGAACTATCACAAACTTGATAAAATTTCTCCATGCAAAAATTTTAAATTTTTGCTTTTTGATTGACAGTTAAAAATGAAATTGAATTAATATAGATAGAAGTTAAAAAACTGTAGACAAACTCACATGCATACATTCAATTCTTTTTATTCTTACTGTCAATAGCATCTTCTGGTTGTTTTTGCTTCCCTCTCCTTCAAAACAGAAACAATTTTCAGACTGCTTTGTGCCTACATGCAGTCCTGGGAGCTCTATTTAACAACACGTGCATATAAGCTGTATACTCAGTCCTCAGCAAGCTGACAGTCCTACTTCCACTTGCCAAACAGGGCAAAATTCCCTAAAAGGGAAGTTATAAAGTGTGTATTGCATACTGCTTTATCTTAGAAGACAGTGCAGGAAATAATGTCTGTTGTAAAGTCTGTCTGACATTTTTCATTTTAAAATACAATTTTCAGTTGCTTAGATAAATTAAGTAAGTATCAAGTGAGTATATGGACTATCTCATTTCTCAGAATGTGGTAAATTAATTCATCAGTGCTCATATTCCCTCTAAACAGAAGCTTCAGATTCACAGAGAAATGAAGCATTTCAGGGATGCAAGAATTGCATTCCCCTTTATTGATACAGATTATTCCCTGATGTAACCAAAAGTTTAGCTTTTGGTTACATCAACAGAGTGTCCTGGAGAAGCATCAAACAATAAACTCAGCTCAAGACTGGGGGTGAGAAGAGAATAAAATAATAAATGAAAGAGGTAGGATCAAAGGTAAAGAGGAGGAAGGCAGAGCCATTAGATGGAGGAAAGCCATTGGATGGAGGAAAGCCATTGGATGTCACTTGCAGAGACAGGATGAGGAGCAAGAAGAGGGAACTTCAGATGATATAAATGGAAAAACCAGTTGTGTGGTTTGATGTACAGAAGGCAATAAGATAGCTGTGTGGGTTGGTATGACAACAAGAAACAGACTAGGAATATTCACTAGGAATTAATTTTCTTGTAGTATATCTTTCCAGCCTCATTCTTAGGTGGTTTTCAGCATAGACTGGTGTAGTATGCCTATTTGCAGTCTTGAATGTGAAATGTGTTTGCAGATTTGAATCTATCCTTGTGCACTATTCTAGTACCTCGAATACATTTTCAGATTATTTTGTTGTCTGGGAAATAACTGTGAAATCCTGTTCTAAAGGCATTCCTCTTGTGCCCCCTTCAAGATTCCAAATACTTGGAGGTATTGAGGTTTTTCATCACAAAACTCTGTATTGTTGCACTTAAATTCTTAACCTCAATGACAACACAGACCAAAGTCTGGGCTTTTCTCAAAATATGTCATCAAACCTGAGAAATTGCATTAAAAATCTGTCATAAATGAATCCTGAGGGGATGAAGTTAGCTGAGATATAAAGGTATCTGTATATTCTGGCATTATGACTTTTTTTTCTGTAAAATGTGTTCTACACTGGGAAGTGTCAGGTAGCTGAAGAACAGACATGTAAGAATATCCTCAGTGTGACAGCTTCACAGTTTTGATGTCTCATAATTACTCTGCAGGAAAGAAATATTATTTCCATTTTACAGGTAGCACATTGAAGCATAGAGACAAGTGCTTTGCTCGAAGTTGCATGGGAAATTTGTGTTAACAGCAGATAAGTGAATGTCCCAGAATAGCTACTGGGCAGATAAATAGTCTTCTTTTAAAACTGAAGAATATAATATTAGGACAGGTTCAGATAGTTACACACATGCCCTTGTACACATATAGTCAGGGCCTCTGGAAAGATTTGTGTACTGTCTGAATGTCACCAAACAATGATAAAGTCAAAAATTAAGTATAGTAGTCACATTCCATGTTCTGTGTCTGAAGAACATAATCTCTTGTCCTGCTGTGTGTTTTGAAACCTGTGTTTTTTACACTATAGCACTGCTTAACTGAAAGCCTCCTGTTGAAACCTCATTTATGAGTGGTGGTGGATGTAACATTTTAATCTGTTTAGACAATAAAGTCAAAATGTGTCCCACAAGAAGTATGTCAGGCAGCTACACAGATCCTTCATTGTCTCGACTAAGATCACTTTTTGAATTGCAAAGTTACAGTAATTGTTACAGACTTTAACTGCAATTTCAAGTTCTCATATTTAAAGAACATGCTCAGCTTCATTGATACAAGTTTTTTGGGGTAACATTTCTTGTTTATGAAACACCTTAAATATCTTAGAAGTCAAAAATTACAGGAGAATATGTTTTAGTTTAAGCATTGCTACAGAATAGAAAATATATTAGCAGTTCTTCTTGTGCTTAATAGTCTCTTGCTTACGTCTATAAAACGATACCACCTCAGTAAGTGTTCAGGAAATAATTTTGGTTCACACAAAAGAGATGAAAACTTGTCATGTTTCAAACCTAGAGTGGTTTAATATCTGATCTGTTCCTTAGTCTACTCTGCCTGGGAGATATCTCCATTAATTTTGTCTTTTTTATAGATGGTGGTCAATATTGACACAAACATGGTGGCTGGGATTGTGCTCCAGATTCAGTCATCTATGTTTATGTGTCTACAGTGCAGACAATTGCATGTGAGCTAATTGTGTGTGTCTAAGCTCCTGCTACAGTCCAACAGCAATAAACAGCTAATGCAGTCCATGAAGTGAAGTGAACTATTCAAATATAGGCATCCAAGTTAGGGTGAGAAAAACAGTTCCCCATAGTCCATTGTTGATGAGATTTGCATCCTTTATGGGCAACTAGTCTGCTAAAACTTATATTGTATATGCCTAAACTTGTGTGTCTGGATATAGAGCTGAATACTGCCCGAGGAGCTAGTCTCGTAGGTGCAAGTGTGCAGATTCTTCTAGTGGTGCATGCTTCAGTCTGTTGGACATTTGTAGCCATTGTAGCCCTGTAGCATGTCATTATCAGAGGAAGACCAATTCCAGGTTTTAAATACTCTTTGAAGGTCTACATCTCATGTAGCTGTTGAAGTATCAGAAATGTAAAGCAATACTCCAGCAAGTCCAGGCCTAAGGACACCACATTTTTTGATAACAGAAGTTCATTGGTTTGTCAGGACTCAGACCTTGGATATGACTTCCTTTTCAGTGACTTTCTTTCCAGGCCAATGACAGTGGCCTCCACTTGGAATTCTGTAGACCATCTTCAGAAGCCCAAGGAGAGTTGAATACTGAATATACCTCTTTCCCTTCTCATATATACTGTTTCTTCCTTGTCTAGGGAACTAAGAAGGCAGCAGACACTTGCACTTTTAGCCATTTTCAACATAGATGTAAGTCAATTCTGGAGCATCATCTATTGCCATAGATCAACCCTTTGTTATGAATGTTCTGCTTCTTCTTCAAAGTAAAGGAGTGACGACCTTCCTTGTCAAAGTCAAGCTGGTGTATAAGTTTTTTTATTATCCAACTCCTCACAGTGCAGTTCAAACAAGAATGTAAACACAGTCAAGTCCCTTTGGTACATAAATACTAGGGAGTAGAACAGAAAAGGGAGAGGCCACAACACTCACAAAACCTTAAATGGATGTAAAACGACAATGGATGATTCTTTTACCTATATTATCAATACGGATGCAGGAAATAATGAAATTAATTCAAACTATTGAATTTAATTTCTTTTCATCAGTCAAGGGGGTTTAATCATACTATTTTTGTAACAATATAAGATCTCATTTTACTTTTAATTTTGTTGGAGTATACTAGAGAAGGGCTGGCCAATCAGTATGCCAATCAGTATGTAGGCAGCAGTTATTTCAGACAGTTCCAAATATTTTATCTGTTTCCTGGTCTTTATCTTTCTTCAGAAATTGCTCGGGGATCAGAATTTATACTGAGCACTGTGCTACTCCATCAGGGTATCTCTGAAGTTAATCCAGAGTCATGTCAACATAATTTAGAGCCAAAAATGCTTCACTATGCTCTCACAGATGTTTTAAAAGGTCAGAATTCTCCATTCACTTATAAGAAATGTTGTCATTCTAATTTATGCCAATAAAGGTCTTTTTATTTCCATCTTCCTAGTCCTATGTCCTACAATAAGATTCTCTTAGAGGTGAATTTATTAAGTAGTAATTTATGCCTACATACTGTTGTAGCTGTTGACCTTCAGTCTTTCACTCAACATGTTAAGTCTGAATTACCAAGTAGTACGTTAAGTTTTATAGTGATTCATTCTTCAGCCATAGTGGTATAGGTGAGGGAAGGACCTAGATAATATCATCACAGTAAATAACTTCTCTAAAGGTAAAATAACTGCATTATAGTGAATCCTTACCATTTCCTTATAGAATTTTATGCATATAGAGAATATAAGAGAAGATTTGTTGAGAATATAAGAAAATATTTGTTCCAGTGGTGAATGAAAATATAAAATAAAACAAAATCTTTTTGTTTAAAGCTCATATTTCTGTTTTGATCCCATCTGGGAATTGAATGCTTATCAGTGCATTTCCACATGGGAAATACCTTCCATCTTTATATGCATCAATAATAATTTTTTTTTCTTTTTTAAAAAGCATGTTACTAGCAAGGATTTTTATTTGAGATGTATCTTCATTCTCAGAACATAGGCTTTCCACAGGAGCTACAAATATTTGTATAACATTCTGGATTTTAAAAGGATCACCATAGCAATTTCTTCATTACTGATTCTGGAAAACTGTACTTCCTGCTATCTTAAGTTGAATTATTTTGCTTTCATATATTAAGTTTCCTGAAGTGAGTAATTATCTTTGATTTATTAACTGCATCTCCAAATATGGTTTACTTCATATCTAGATTTTTTTGGTGTTTTATGTGTTGAAGCATAAACCAGCTTCACCAGGGACTACAGTACTTTAGGCAGTATAGAATACAGGATACAGTTACAGTGTCTGTAACTGTTCTCCCATGTGGACTTTGGGAAGCTATCATGGACTACATTTCCTCTTTCTAGCTCTCCAATAAAATTAGCAACAGGATTCTGAGAGAGCCAACAGGCTCTGCAGCCATTCTCCACTGTGGATTTAACTACCTGTGCTTCAGGCTAGCTCTGACCTGCTGCAGCTGTGGAACCCTGAGTCTAACTTCTGGGCAAGAGCTGTGAGAATAAAAGATTTGAACCCATCTCGTGGGAAGCTAAAGTGGTCAGACTTTTTCTTGAACTGAGCTATGCTGTGACTGTGCACTTCATTTTCCCAGTCTACTGCCCCGATTGTGCAGACTGCCCCAGAAATTGTCTCATTGCTGTTACCTCTCCTGGATGTCACCAGACCGCTGGACTTGTTGGGGTCTGATGAGACTATACCCAGCTGGGAAAAGGAGGTCATGGTGGGCATTTCTGTAGCCCTTTGCATGAATTAGAACCAAGTTAGCACAGCTATTAGCATAACCTTGGAGCTCTACCAAATTTTTGCTTAAGCAGAAGAGACAAAATGTGACCAACACCTTTTGCCAAACATCAGAATGAACCTTGAATAGTTTCTGTGTGTTCAAGAAAATAAAAAGCTGAACTATACTAACAACCTGCCGATCCTCAAGTGTAAACATGAAGAGAAGCGTCCTGATCATCTCAATGCTGGTACCAACAATGGCAACAGTCCATGAGAAAACAAGAGCATAAGTTGAAAATGCTAGTCATCAAGGGAATATTCTCAACTCAACCACATAACTGAAGAAAATAGAGAAATTTAAGGGATACTCCAAGGAGGGAATGTAGAGGGAATCCAGAATAAAGAAGAACCTGAGAAACTTTGGGGAAAACCAGGGGTCCCCATCACCTTGCCCCAGGTAATGCGAGCATCCCTGCAACACACGTGGGGAGCCAGGGAACAGGAGAGGACTCCAAGGGACTTGCAATTGCACACTGCAACCCAGTCCCTGTTGGTGTACCCCACGTCTGGAAGTGTTACACAAATCTACCTAACTTTTCTCCTGGCTCACATCATCTCTGCTACAGAACAGGGAAACCATGTAATTTGTAAAACTGTGCATATATCTGTAACTGAAGTGTTTTGGTGTTCAAATCCATTTAGTCTCCACAGTGTCATTTAGTTTTAAACCACAACACACCCTTGACTCCTGATTCCTCTCCTCACATGGAGAGGAAGACCCACTCCTTCCCCTGACAGTTTAGGTGTTTGAATTCTGAGGCAATGTTAAAATTTCTGCCATAAGTTTCAATTATACCAATGCAGCATGTTCCTGGCATATGTGGAGGCTTTCTCCGGTATTATAAAGCAAATATCCCATCATAATAACTATTCATAGTATTTCTATTTTTTCTATTTATGTACTCTTTTATTTTACCCTACAGAGTCCTGAGTATTTTTCTTCTTGTCTAAGTCCTATATAGCTGTGATAATTCATGAAAAATTTTTGTTGTTGTCTGGAAACAACTGTAATTATATAAGATGTTTTGCTGCTATGAATCACTGTTTCATGTTGATAATTTTGTTTTGTGTGTAGGTTTTGTTCTGAATTTTAGATATATGTATATTTTACATGATTAGAGGACAGAACCTGAAATGGATAACTCTTTTTATACGAGTAGAAGGAAATAAAAAATTATAGTGATGGTCATGAGTATTACTAAGCTAGTTTCACTGTGAAAGATCTATGGAAGAACCTCCTTACTTGCTGTGTCTTCCATTTCCATGTAAATAATTATTCTCCCTCCTACCCGCTTATATAGAAATGATTAAATGAACATCATCTTGTTCCTTTATCCATGTAAGTATCAATGATTTCAGCCATTGTGCTTTATGTAATAATGAAAATCTGTTATGATAGTGATCTACCTGAAAATGAAGCAATAATTCAGGATACCTTTGTGAGCATCTTGTTATCAAATGCTGACTAGTCTTGTAATTCAGTTATTCTGTATCCAGAGTACAATACAATGCAAATAACAATAGAATTGTTATTGTACATGAAATGCAGTGGTCGATCCAATTTAAAAGTTAGATTTACATTGGGAAGGTTTATGTTGAGCTTCAGTGGAAGGACAAGAGGATTAAAAGTATTATAGAATTTGGGAAATGTCTCTCCTTATCTCAAGACTTGTATCTCCCAGGAACAGATAATATTTTTTATTTTCTTTTTATAGAAAAAATGGGAAAATAAAGAAAAATACTAAGGAATAGTAACAATTATTATAATAAATATAATAATAATGTAATAAATTGTATATAACTGAGATTACTCAGATTTTATCAGATATGTCAGTGTATTTGTGAAAGAATAATAAATTACCTGGGTACTTAATCTAAATCTTCTTTATAGCTCTAGAATCAATTTTCTATGAACTTTGACTGTAATTATCTAATAAGGACTGGAGGAATTTGTGAACTATGTAGAGTCAAATGTTTCAGTTAAAGTATAAGAGAAAAAGTTCATCATGTTAAGACTTACAATGAATATCATAGTTTTTCTCAAACATCTGAAAAGTTTTCTTGGTCTCTGAAACCAAGCATAGTAATATAGTAGCTCCCTACCCAAATTCCCCCTCAAATCCTTAACAACTTCAGTAGACTAGAATTCAGTAAAGCCTTTGACACTATCTCACAGAATTCTCCTGGAGAACTGGCTGCTCATGAATTAGACAAGTGAACTCTTTGCTAGGCAAAAACTGGCTGGATGGCCAGGATGAGAGAGTGGTGATGAATGGAGTTAAATCCAGTTGGTGGCCAGTCCACAATGGTGTTCTTCAGGGCTCAGTATGTGGGCCAGTCCTGTATAATATCTTTATTGATGGTTTCAATGAGGGGATCAAATGCACTCTCAGTAAGTTCACAGATAACACCAGCTTGGGTGGGAGTGTTGATCTGTTGGAGGGTAGGAAGGCTCTTCAGAGGGATCTGGACAGGCTGGACCAATGGGCTGAGGCTTAATAAGGCAAAATGCTGGGTCCTGCACTTGGGTCAGAACAACACCATGCAACGCTGCAGGCTGAGGCAGAGTGGCTGGAAAGCTGCCCAGCAGAAAAGGACTTGAGGGTGCTGGTCAACAGCCAGCTGAACATGAGTCAGCGGTGTGCCCAGGTGGCCAAGAAGGCCAATGGCATCCTGGCCTCTATGAGCAGTAGTGTGGTCAGCAGGACCAGGGCAGTGATCTTCCCCGTGTACTTGGCAATGACGAGGCCACACCTTGAGTCTTGTATTCAGTTCTGGACCCCTCACTGCAAGAAAGGCATTGACGAGCTGGAGCATGTCCAGAGAAGGGCAATGGAGCTGGTGAAAGGTCTGGAGCGCAAGTGTTATGAGGAGCAGCTGAGGGACTTGGGGTTGTTCAGTTCAGAGGAAAGGTGGCTCAGGGGAATGTTATCACTCTCAAGAACTATGTGAAAGAAAGTTGTGGCAAGGAGGGGATGACCTCTTCTCCTAGGCAACTAGAGATAGGACAAGGAGTAATGGCCTCAAGTTGTTCCAGGGGAGATTCAGTTTCAATATTAGGAAAAATTTCTTCACTGAAAGAGTGATTCAATATTGGAATGGGCTGCCCAGGGAGGTAGTGGATGACCATCTCTGGAAGCATCCAAAAAACAGTAGATGTGGCATCTTGAAATATTGTTTAGTGGGTATGGTGGTATTCAGCTGAATGTTGGACTGAATGATCTTGGAGTTTTTTCCAACTTTAATTATTCTATGAAAATTGAGATGCTGAGTGGGGAACAGATGTGGGAACTCAGTGCTAAAAATTGTAGTTATTATCATTCAATGTTCATTTTGTAGCCACCAAAAATTGTTGTGAATTCCAGCTTTCTAGTAGAATCAAAGTTAACAAAGAAATCATGTTATGGAATGGAAAGAAATGCATTATCACACCACGCTTTTTTAGATTTTATTCCCCCTGATAATTTCTAGAAGACAGTTGTGTAATGTTTGTTTAGAGACTCAGCATATAATCATAGTGAAATATATCAAACTCCTTCGTAATTTTAATTCAATATTGCTGAGATCATTCTCCCTCTAGAAAAATGAAGCTTAACTGGTGTTGCAATAAAGGTTTTTAGTGAAGTAATTTTTTATAAATCTCATGGAAGTTACATTTGAACTAATGGGTAGTGTAGAGCTGAGATTCATTTAGCAATGCAGGAAGTGAAAGTGCACTTCTCCAAGAAAAGCATACCACTGTCTTTGAAATGGGTTAAGCTGCTATGTTTCAAGGCCTTTGAATACTCATTTCAATTTTTTGTACAAGTTATTTTTTCATAGAAAAGGATTTTGAATTAGGCTATACTTAAAAAAAAATTCTATGTTTTAGAACAAGTAAGATATGTTAGTACTACTATGTTAGTAGTAGAAGGAGTTTTAAATTTGTGTATTTTTAAATTGCTTCAATTGAATCACACATGCATTTGAAATGCCAGTCCTTTATTTCGTGAGTGAAATAAAATGTTACTCTACATTAATTTACTTTTATTTTCTAGTGTCAGCAATGCATTTAGTTGTCACAAGACTCTGATTATAATTTTGCTTTAAGGGTAGATGAACTAGAGTTCCCCCAGGGTTCATATCTTCTACATGAGTATAAGCACCTTTTAAAAATTGTGCTTCAGTAGTCTTTGACAATCTTGATGGTATCTTGAAGAAATTTCAGAAATCTTATGCATGCCTAGAACTTCTTTGTTAGTCATTTGAGAAGATTCATGGACTAGATTAGGTGATTACAGACAATTAAATGATTAACACCTTTGCAAAAGCAACAGTTTCTCTCAAGGGCCATCCCTAGCGGGGTCTCTCCTCCCCTCCTGCCCTCCTCCCACTCTGCCCTCAGGGCTCGCAGGGCTGTTCCTCACCCGGTTCCCCTCCCTCAGCCCCCGCTGCCTCCCTTGCCCAGGCTTTCCCCAGGGCCCTTGTCCGCCCACCCCGTGGCTGAGGGGCTCAGCCGTGCCCTGCGTTGGGGCCACCAGCGGGGTCTGGGTGGGGCAGCCCTGGATGGTCCACACAGGGGCTGCCCTGGCAGCCCTGCCTTGCCAGAATCTGAGCTTTGGCAGCTGGTACCACAGCAAGTACGGAATTTCAGTTGTTCTGAAAATCCAAGTAGACTGATTCAGCTACCTCCTATCATGGCCCCGAAAACACCACTAGCCCAGACTGTCCTTGGACCTCCTCTGGAGCTCCCACCAACCCATCCCAAAGCCCAGGGCAGCCCCGTGGTGATCCCAGCCCTGCTCTGCCCACCCACAGGCCTATGTTCCAGCCTGGCCTCAGCTTGTCCCCATCCCCATGGAGGTGCCCAATGCCTGGGGCTTGGCCTATCTCTGTGCCTCCTGACTCCCCTGTTGAGGGTGGTGGGATGGGTCCCGACTGCAGGTCCTGTCCTGATGGACACAGGGGAGCCGGGCACTGTTGGCCTCAGGGAGCTGATAGTGCCTGTGATAAGGACAAAAGATCATCAGGTCTTTGCAGTACATCCTCCCACACACACACCCCCTCGCCCTTTTACAATTGTCTCTGATAGGCAATGTGATTTGTCCTAAGATAAGAACACCAGGTGGGAATTGCAGCAGGAACTGTGGTATGCTCACATAAGTAATACATTCCAGAAATGGCAGTGCTGTGATGATTTTGATTGACTTCAGTACACATCAGCCTGCAAAAAGGCAAAAATTACTGCTGCAGAGGAGACTGGGTCAACTGGGATAACTGGTCTCCCAAGGTTGCAGGCAGCTTCCAGGTGGATCCCCTGTCCCCAGCAGGGACACCTGCAGAGTACATCCACCCTGAAAACAGGGAACACTTGTTTTTGGAGGGTGAGTAAAAGTGCTAAGATCTGGCCAAATATGAAAATAAAATTCTAAAGTAGCTTCATAAGTGGTTTGTTGTGCATTCTGTAAGGCCAAAGGCTGAAAACCTGTATGCCTATAGCCAAACTTGCTTATATTATAAACTCTTTACACCTGCTTACATTATATACTTCATTAAAAATATTTAGATACAGTATTAACAAGAAATCTAATCATAATTATCCACATAATCATATGTGGTGGTTTGAAACTCCCAAAGGATCCAATTTTAATTTCAAGTCCCCCTCCCACAATTTGCCCCTGTGAGAGGGTTTAGTGATGGTATGGACTTGATATCTCTTTCACTTCATGTGGAGAGTTTTCAGACAAAACACAACCATTTGTTATTGGGGGAAGGGGAAAATACTTACAAATGTTTATTTACACCCACATATATATATTTACATTAAATTAAATTCCTCTTTTCCTTCAATAAAAGTCCACGAAGGAAAGAGAAAAGTCTTTCTGTCACTGCACAGGCCACAGTTCCTTCATTTCAGTTTTTGTGGCACTGGTTAGTGTCCTTCGTTTTCCTGAGGCAGCAGATTTAAGTATGGCAGTCAGGATTTTGGTTCTTACTTTGTGGAAATTCCAACCCTGAGCCCAAGCCTTCGGGGGATTTCCTTGTAGATCTTCACTCCTCTTGGGGTAGAACGTTGAAGGCAGCTTTCAGTTCAGTCTTACCAAAGCTCTTTTGCTCTGTCTCAGCTCACCAGCATGATAGAAGCAGCAGCAGCAGCAGGTACAAGGGCATCTCCTCCGCATTCTGTCCTGGCTCTGCTCTCAGGACGACTCTGGGTTTCTTGACTCCTTTCTCTCTCTCTGAAGCTGCTGCTGCATTTAGGGACTCCCTAAAGGTTTGGAAGTCCACCCCTGCTCTTCAGCAGGTCTCTGGGTTTTGGGAAAGTAATACAGTCTTACCCCAAACCAGCTCTGTTGAGTTTTCCTCTGTTTTGTTGCCAGCTCTCCCTCAGGCAGGAACATCTCTGCGTTTCTTAGTCGGCTTCACATTATCTTGCTGCTACTGGCTATCTTTTGGCTTTCAGCCATCACTGTCTCTGTTCAGGACTGCTCTGCTGCCGCTTTCAATGTCTTCTGCTGCTGCTAACAGTAAGGAAACTCCTCCAGCTCTTGATTATGGGACCCAGTCCAGCTTTGACACTATACCGGGTCTCCCGTAGCCTCAGTTGGGGCTGGGGGCCCTTGGCCCCCAGAGGGGCTCACTGGCCCTCTGCCTCCTCGTGGTTCAGATCATGGCTACCAACCTACTAAAACTATTTCACACCCTTCTCTTCCGTTGCTGTGGGTATGTAATTTCCGTAGGGCGCATATGAACCTTTGATTGGTCCAGTATTATCAGTGGGGCAAACCACTGCTACCCCAAAGAAAAGGTTTTTCAAACCACCACAGGAGTCTTCTCACTACTACTCTGTCACAGTGCCCTAGTACTAGTTTTACTATGTAAGTTCAAGAGCATCCATGGCTACATCATCAAAGCTGGCAATGTGATTACAGGGGATCAGAATGTTACCTGGTAAAACTCCTGTCATTGATTCCCAATTATAGATGAGATCTGCTAAATTTCTTCATGGAAATCTATACTTTCATTTTCACTTCAAAAGGCAGATATAGCTATAATCTCAGTCTTTAATATTCTTTATTGTCCAATACCAGGCTGTGCCTGACACATTTCTGCATTTTTTTCCCTGAAGAAAGCAGTGAGCTACCCAGTGAAATTCCGGTAGGATTCTTTTCTTTCTTTCTTTTCTTTTTTATTTTTTTTAATTGGGAAAAATCTCTTTCACTGCTCCCCACGGTATGTTTTGCAACAGAGATGCATTTACTTAGCAGTTTTGTAATTATCAATATTTATAAGGCCACAAGAATTACTAACACTCTGTGGGGTGCCTAATTTCCAAGTTCTTTGGATTGCTTTTCTAGAATATTTCAACAGAGTAGTGACCAAGCTGGTGTGATTGGATCCACCTGAAAGATTTTTGCAAGAAACAGAGCTGATATAAAGGTGTAATGTGAGGTGAACCACTCCCCCTTTTTATTTCTTCTGTGTGATAAAAAGGAGTAAAACCAGAAGTGCTATTAATATGTATAGGAATAATGAAGCTTCAAGGAGGAAAACTCTATCATCCAAACACAAGCAAATGTGGTTTTCTTACCAAGTAATTAATATTTGAACAATATAAATGAGAGACAAAAAGAGTTCATTTGAGTCACTCTGCCTCCCTGATTACAAACACAGCAGTCAAATAGGGAAGTTAATAGCAATGTCAAGGTGCAGTAGAAAAAACACTAAGGAATATTAAGCTGTCTTTGTTCTGAGCAAATCAAAGTACAGCAAAATCATGAAGTGAAAACTCATGCTGGTACAGTATTGTTTAAGGGGTTTGAAGCACTGATTTTGTATTACTACAGACGGTTCTAGATTACTTTTGGAAAACCTAAATTATTGTTTTTCTCTTAATTTTTCCCTTCCCTCCCCTCCTCTCCCCTCCTCTCCTCTCCTCTCCCCTTTACTTTTTCTTTTCCCTTTCCTTTTCCCTTCTGCTCTCCTTTTCCTTTTATTTTCCTTCTATTTTCCTTTTCTCTTTTCCTTTCCTTTTCCTTTTTTTTTCTTCTATAAAACCTGTGGAAGTTTATAACAAACTAAGAAAAGCCTACTCTATAGCCTGAGACCCTACATAGCTCTTTCAAGTGATATACATTTTAAGTAGAAGGCAGATACTGCTAATGAAAATGAATAAATAAATAAATAAATTTCAATTTTCATTTTTCAGTCAGAACTAGAACTGTTAGTTATTAATATTCTTTACCTTTCATCTTCACTGAATCATTTTACAATTATATATAATTATAAATAACTATAAATAATTAATTATAAACAAGGCCTTGTTTTTAATTCTTCCTACTGAGACTGTTCTGTGGATTTCATTTTCTAAATAAGAACGATTGACTAGAGGCAAACTGATATTGCAGCACAGAACTGCACTGAGTAATTATTAGTTGCTCTGAAGTAATGTGAACTCCCATTGTGTTTGGAAAGCACATACTTAGATTAAAATTAACCATATTTACAGAATTGATGTTTTTGACAACTGATGGCTCTAAGTGGAAAGATGTAACATCTTTTGATACCATTTTAATACAGCATTCACAGTCTTAGAATATTCCTTGTGGTGAGTGAGATTTTCTCCTTTCTTTTCCTTTCTTCCAAAGCACAGGTGGATACAGTAGAGAGAGCAGTTATCAGAAAGTGATGAACAGACAAAATCTGCCTCCCAGAAAGATGATGATGGTGAAAGAGCATTATGTCTTTTTTTTCTATTACCTGATCGTCATTAGAGAAAAGCAAGTGGGTCTGTATGAGGTATGAGAAAATAACAAAAAATTAGCAAGGAGGACTTTAAACATGCTCAACTGACTTGAAGTGACTTGCAGATGCGCTGTCAAAAAACCACATATATCATACTAATTGTTGTTTAGCCTTGTATGTTGGACAAGTAGAACATCTGCAATAGACTTGGAGGCACCATATTGAACATACTTGAGATTCCTGCCCAGCTGTTAAAAAGGTCAAAGCACAGTGGTAGACTAGGTCTGCTCAAATTCCTGATATATAGGCAAAACAGCAGTTCTGGTGATCCTCTACCACGGACCAAGTTCCGTGGTGCCTGCATCCCCACTTTTGTGCCTCTGCCTAGGTGTTGCTTTGAGAATTCCCCAGTTGTCAAGTTAATGAAAATAAATTTTCTCTTGGTATTTCATCTGTGGTGGTGTGGTTGTTCCTGTGCACAGGAACACAGAGAGTATAACTTTTTTGGTACCATAGTAGATGCTACCTCTTAGCAGAGCAAACCTCTTGGAAAGGGGTATCTTAGGACTCAGGCATTTGGTCCAGGGGCATCAAAAATGCTTTGTCAGGCTAAGGGACGTTGCTTGTGGAGGAATGCCCATATAGTACATCTGATACAGAGGTGATAGGGAGGTATTCAGTACTGTGAAGGATGGAAGTACTGAAGCTGGACAAGTAGAGAACCAAAACCTAGGTGAGTGTAGAGGTTGATGGTGTATAGACAACTCCAGGTTAGATAAAAGTTTTCAGTATTGCAATTCTAAGCATTGACACCTAAATTATTCTTCTTCCTCTTTTTTTTTTCTTTCAGTGTACTTGCTAATCTGGCCTTCAGTTTTCTACAACACAATTTTTACCTCAAGATATGGTTATTTCTGTCTAGAAGGTAAATTATCTCAGGCAGGGACTTACAGAATTACTTTATACAGCATGGACAATTTCTCTCTCTCTAAAATGAGTCTTGAAATATCATCCAGAACTCTGGAGATAAGTGGGCTAATTTACTCTGACAATCTTTCTTTTATAAATTTGTTTTCCAGTGGTAAAGGACCCAGCCAAAGTCAGTACATAATCTTACATTAAAAATAGTATTCCTGTTCATCACTTATGTTCACCTTCCTTTCCGAGAAAAAAGTTTTGATAGATACAATATATAATAATATCATTTCCTTACACTGTGTACCAGCACTGCCCCCTCATAGCTTAGAATATATGCATATAGAAAATATTAGAAACATTTGAGACTGTAGTTTCAAGTCTTCTAATGTATGCTGTATGAACAACATAACAGCTTACCTCTCTAGGATAATCACATATTTTGTCTTGTCTGTGACCTTTAAGACCAAAATTGACCTTTATACAATGCCCTTGATGATTTAAAATAAATATATTTCAGTGAGCTAAAACACTCAATTTATTCAGTCAGCTATTGAAGTTTTAATAAAATGAAACTATAAGAATTGTATTATCTTCAATAACGTGCTTTCATCTGTATTGTGAGGTACCTAACATATGGGAGTGAAATCTGCCAATTCTGTCAAAAGAGCAGGACATAAATCCTTTGCGGTTCTAGAGAACCCAGGTAGTTCTACAGCTCACATGAAGGTCAGAAGAACTTGCATAACAACTCAGACAGTGAGCTTCCTTAGGTTTCCTTGAAACCTCTGTCTCTGAGGGAATTCCTCAAAAATCACAGCCTTCATGTCAATGTGTGTAAATGTTCCCAATATTTCATGAGCTGTTTGTGATAACATCAGTTCATCAGGTATGATAAGGAGAATTGTTTTTGTTTTAAAGAGAATAGCTAAACCATTCCAATCTTATAAAGAAACGGAAATTCACTGACAGTGAAATCTTCCTACTTCAGTTGTTCTCTGTAGGAAAACTCAGCAAATCATCTACCCATGCTATTATGACTGCTTTGAAAAGACAACATTGCTGCATCTGTTGCTTCTTGGACTTTTTCCCTTATTTTGGATAAACAGAATATTCACCTCTTCCACTTTCCTTTCCCAGTGTGGTTCAGACTCCAAATGTGACAATACTCTGTTTTCATCATAATTCAGATAAAGACAGAAAAAATGGATGTTACTTCATAAATAGTTTGTGGTGTATCATAGACAACCCTGTCATCCAGGAGAAAAGTGAAGGAACAATGATTTGGACTCAGTTAAACTTTCCCATTTCCTGAACTTTCAATATAGTATCCTAGAACCAGTTTTTTCTGTATTATCCCACTGAGGATTATCATGAATAGGATGAAAATATAAAGATATATATTAGCATTAAGGATCTTCATTATTATCTTTTAAAGTATAGTTCTTATCTGCAGGATAATGTTGAACGGCACATTGTGAAAGGAATATGTGGTGAGATCGAGTGCACTTCAAGGAAAGGCAAAAAAACCAGTAAAGGTCAACCCTAAATAGACCAGATGTGAAAAATATCAACTTCATCACTACTAGGGATGGAAATCCTGTAAAAAAAATCTGCTACAGATATGCTAAGAAAGAACTTGCAACTTGTATTGATTAAATAATTTTCCTTTTCAGTTACTGTCTCATTAAGTGATCATTAAGTACACTTTCTAAAAAGATAATATCTCATTCATCTTTCAAAAGAAGTCTGATGTCTAAAAATAGTTGTCTATTTGGGAAATTGCCAGTTGTACTGATACTGACTTCTCTCAATGCCCATTCCCATGAATTGGATGATTGCTATCTCTGTGGATAGGTAGAAAGAAGAAAGATGTAATCTTTTTGGATTTCAGTAAAGCTTTTGATATTATCTCTCACAGTATCCTTCTGGACAAAATGTCCAGCAAAAAAACACATCATACAATGGATGAGCAACTGGCTCATGGGTCAAGCACAAAGGGTTATAGTAAATGGGGTTATATTAGACCTGGTGGTCAGTCACCAGTGGCGTTCCTCAGGGCTCCATTTTAGGCCCAGTGCTCTTGGATGCTGGATGCCAGACTTGTAGTTATACTGAGAAAGTTTGCTGACAATAATAAACTGGGAGGAGCTGTTGAGCCCCTCGAAGTCAGGGAGGCCCTGCAGAGACACCTCAACAAATCAGAGGACTGGGCAATCACTAATCAGTTCAACAAGGGAAAGTACTTGATTCTGCACCTGGGATGGGGCAGAACTGTACAACACTGGTTGTGTGTACAAACTGGGGAATGAGATGCTGGAAAGCAGTGCCACGGAAAGGGGCCTGGGGGTCCTGATCAATGGCAAGTTGAATGTGAGTCAGCAGCGGCCTGGAAGCCAGGAGGGCCAATCGTGTCCTGGGGGGCATCAGGCAAAGCATCACCAGCCAGTCGAGTGAGGGGATTGTTCCGCTCTGCTCTGCACTGGTGCAGCCTCACCTTGAGTATTGTGTGCAGTTGTCATTAATATAAAATTATTGTAATTAATCTAGTGTTATCAAATACTGTATAATATTGTTTTATTTGTCCTATATAGTATAGTAAATATTATATAGTTTTTATTGTTAATAGATGTTTCTTTTAGCTATTGAACATAATCGACCAGTCTGGAATTCACTTACTTCCTACCATCATGAAATTAAATGAATATATGCTACCTGCAGTTGTTACACAGTTTGCTAAGTTACTGTTATATATCTTACTGTCTCTCTTGATCTATTTTTAAATATATTTATTATGTTACATAATATACTAAGGATTAGTAGAAAAGTAAGTTTAAGTTGCTGCTTCACACCTTCAATGGTATATCTTTCCAATTGGCCTGTGAGCCACCTGTAACCTTTTTCTCTAGCAGCAACAGTCACTTGTTTTGAATATTTGATCTATTGATCTAGCTGCTGTTCAGCTACAGAAAATATTGGGTTTAGATGCTGCTATTTAGCTTAGGATCATATCAATGATAGTCACAGTTTCTTCAGCACAACATCAGTGAGCTCACTAGGGCACTTGAATCAATGATATAAAGATATCAAAGCCCTTTCATATCACTGGCAGTGTATTTCCTCACCACTGCATCTGTGTTGACTAAGACACTGTTCACCATAGAGAGGTATCACAGTTCTAATAAATCTGGGAATCTGACAAGCTCTGGAGGTCATCTCAAGGTCTATGTCATTGTAAGATCCCAGGACTGGAAAGACAAGCTTATCCAGGAGTTTTACTTCAAAAATATACAAGGATCCAAAAATTCACCCACTGAATCTTTAGAAGAGCCCTTAGTGCTTTAATACCTTGAGATAGTGTAAAGAGAAGGCACTCCACACATTTTCTAGGAGGTACTTTTACTGATAAAATTTAGGAAATAAGAGATCTTGGTAAAAGTTTAAAGGCTAACATATAGCCAAAACAAAGCATTCCACAAAGTATCAACTTAGCACATGCTAACCCAACTTAACAAAATCTAACCCATTCAGCCTCAAATTACACAAAATATTAAAAAAAAAGATTAAGAGAAGAAGAAGGAGTAAAGAAAGAGAGAAGAATAAGAGAAAAATAGCTACCACCAGAGAGTCCAGTGCAAGTCTAGCTTCACTTGGCCAGGTGGTAGGTCTTGAGCAATGGTGGGGACCAGGTCCTGTTGTCTTCATATGCTCTGGCCCCCTGTGGCCACCCCTCCCAGGCAGGACTTCAAACCCACTAGCCACTCCGGGGCTCCAGAGCAGGGTGAGGGGTGGTGCTCTCAGTGTGCCAGCCAATCTAAGGCTGGGTTAGGGGTTCCAGGGGGTGTAATGTGTTGAAGCACTCCAGGGGCGGAGCAGACTCCAAGGGGCTGGGATATAAGCATGTTCCTGTTGTCCAATGACTGACTGACAGCTGCTCCAGGGCTGCCCCAGGAGTCTTGCAGGGTCTGGCATGTAGGATAAGGCATTACCTCCGTGAGAGCCTGTATGTCTTTCCCCCCAACACAGACATTTGAATTGTTTCAACCCAATAATTAATATAATAATCTGTTGTCTCACAGTCACCTCCTAGTCTTTCTCCAGCATTGCTGTTCTCTTCTTGTTTTTCCTGCCAGGTTTTAAATGCCTGTAGATTCTCATGATTTCTGTCCTACCCAGCTAAGTTTCTGAAATACCTTCTTCTACAGATAAATCCTTGCTATTATAAGCCATTTCTACCACCTACATGACCATGAGGATAAAGAAACAGAGATGCCTGGAGGCTTCAGAAGAGATGTATGCTTTGCCAAAAGCATGAATAGCTGCCTCAGCGAATAGAACCATGGTGGCAACTACAGATTGACAGAGGCACCCACAGATCATTTTAACATAATTTTTTGATTCATGTTGTTTTAGAAGATTTTGATGCTCAACAGCAGCCACGTAATTTTTACATATAGCAAGCAGCTTTTCCTATGAGCTTGTCTTTCTGTTTCAGCACACAGATACATGAGTGAGATCACTTCCAACAGTCACGGATAGGTCAAAGCTGTTCTGGACTGATACTACCTTTAGAAAAAAAAATAATCTTTCTGACTCATTGCATATAAAACAAGGAAAATATAAGATCATATTTAAAAACTGTAGATTAAGCAAATGGCAACATTATATAAAAGAATCCCTCTTGAAGTAAACCTCAAATATAGAGAATTTTGAATTATTTAGTTGAAATCTAAGTCAGAAGATAAAGAAGAGCTTATGGTGGTTTCTTTTGTGTTCATAGGACTGTGTTTTGTGAATTGATTTTTTTTTCATTTAACTGAAGAAGCTTTAAATGAATAGAACCTGTCTTCCCAAACTTTGCAGAGCACTAAGTATATAATAATGGTAACTGATTTTGCCTTTTCACTCATACTTTTCTGAAAAAATATAATTGATACAGCAAAACAGTTAAAACCAAATCCACCCCAAATTATTAAAAGTAGAAATGCATCATTTTTTAAAACATGACTATATCACAGACAATAGGTTTAACACAAAGCAAAGGGTCTGGAGGGGATGCTTTATGAGGAGCAGCTGAGGTCACTTAGTCTGTTCAGCCTGGAGGAGACTGAGGGGAGACTTCATTGCAGTCTGCAAAATCCTTATGAGGGAAAGCAGAGGGGCAAGCACTGATCTCTTCACTCTTGTGACCAGTAACAGGACAGGATGAAATGGCATGAAGCTGAGCTGGGGGAGGTTTAGGTTGGGTATCAGGAAAAAGTTTTTCACTCAGGGTGTGGTTGAGCACAGGAATAGGCTCCACAGGGAAATGATAAGAGCACCAAGACTACCAGAGTTCAGAAAGTGTTTAAACAATGCTCTCAGACAGATGGTGTGATTCTTGGGGTGGTCCTGTGCAGGACAAGGAGTTAGGTTTGTTGATCCTGATGGTTCCCTTCAAACTCAGCATATTCTACAATTTTATGATTCTATGATTCTATTTCAAATATGTAGAATTTGATTTTTACTGTGTTTATCTTCTGCATAGAAGAGATTGAGATAAAGATGCCAGGGGAAAATTGCTTTTGTTTGTTTGTTTGTTTTTTTGATGGTATAAGACAATGAAAGAGCATGAGAAACCCAAGAGCTGACTCACACTTTAAGGTGTACTGTTGAGCTGAACAACAGGGAGCTAGTCTTCCCTTTTCATAGGATGTAAAACAACAGCAGAAATACTATTGTTTCCCTAAAATATGCCCTTATGGCAGCAGAATATAATTTCATGAATCTTTTCCTTTCCTAGTGTCCTCTGAATTATTAACATTGCCCCATCAATGCTTGCATAAGTCTTAAGGCACCTTAAGCTCATTGATAGGGAGAGGGACAGCACAGCAACAGAGAGAACCAGAGAAGATCAGTATTTTCTAATGAAACAACATGAAGGACTATATCTAGGATGTATTCACCATATCTCCTTTAATGAATTTTTTTCACAACAATTTTTATCAGAACATGGAAAAGCTGAAATAGCACTTTAATTGTGGATAATATAGAATTCTAATCAGCATTGCAAAGTATGCCTTTTAATATTTAAACACTTCAGTGTTTATACACTAGACACAAATGAGACAATTTTGATCTGTTAAGATGATGACGTTGTAGTGAAGCACATGTTTTGGGTTCATTCTCTTCCTAAAAAGCCTTTGAAGAAATGCACGTGAAAAAGGTGCAGAAATTTTTTTTTTCCTTCCTCTCCCTTTGGGAGAGGAAAATTTCGTTGATGCTAAGCATTGGTGCAGTTTCTTTCTCTGATACAATCTTTCTGTGTAATTTTGGATGTGCCATGTAAGGATAAATCAAAAATTCTTCCAGCCATAGCCCATTTGGTGGATCTGGACTACCTCCACATTCAATACAAAATTGCAAAAGTAATTTTCTTAAGGGGGTCACCACTTAACCATGAAGAAGTGTTTTTTGTCCCTTAAGGTATAGTATACTTTAATACCAGCAGTTGTGTTAGAAGAGTCATGTTTCGGTGCAATGCTGTTTAAGACCTCTGGGACCTGGTGTCAGAACTGCTTGCTTGGGACTTCTGAGCTCCAAACTCTAGTTCTCCTCCAGGGAGTCTCAATGACCAGGAAACTGTGATGGGACTGCAACAGTGCAGTGAGGTTCTCTGCGCTAAATGCCATTTACAGCTGGATCTCTACATTTTAAGATAGCCAACCTGAAGCCTCAGCAAATTTGACTGCTCCATAACTGCAGAGTCAGAGGCACTATTTTTTTGGCAATGATGTATTTGACCAAGAATCCTCACAGAATTTTCATGGATGCCCTTCCTTGCCTTGGGGGAAACAGTAGTTGAATAACTCAGTGCAGTTGAAAGGCTGAAATTAGATGTGTTTATGATTCCACAAAGATGACTTTCTGACATCAGTCACTAATATTTTTTTTTTCACTAGTTTATTTGCCAGACTGCTTGGTAATTTTCTTATCTTTCTGCCTTAAAAAACATTACTGATTGCTTGTTCAGAGGTCAGAAGTGATCTTACTGTTTTCGTTTGAGTATCACAATGGAATATTTTGCTTGGAGTAGTATTGCATCATCCATTTAAAAGCAACAACTTTTAAGCTTTTTTCTTCATTAATCAAAAAATTTATTCCAAAAAAAGCATTCAAAATCCATGGCAACAGATAGTTATACATAAAATAAGCAAGCAGTAATATTTGTTCCTAAGAAGTAATCACCCGTAGTTGATTACATTGCAAATAAAAACTTTGCATTTTCAAGAATAAGTTTTTTATTATGAATGCACATTATATTTCATGAGTGAGATTATTATTTCAGTTATGTAACAAAGGAACATTCATTTTCTGGGTAGAATAGAAATGGAACAATTTGTTCTTTTCTTCCTTTGTAAGAGAATGTTCTTCTGAGCTCCTCTTGTTTGCTCTGACTTTTTCCAGAGATATTCTTTGCTATAGGATTTGAGGAGAGTAGTTGAAGAACAGACTTAAAAGGAAGAATAAGAATTACTTCAGAAGCGGTAGTCTTCTGAGGAAACGCAGAAGTTTCTGGAATGATTGAAGTTATTTTTTTTGTGTCATATTAACTTAATTTTACAACTAAGTTCGTATTGTGGCATATCTAAAACTTCAGGTTTACTTTGCACATCTTGTTTTGCTAAAGTTCATGGAATCATAGAATATGCTCAGTTGGAAGGGACCCATCAGGATCATTGGGTCCAACTCCTGGGCCTCTCTAGGACACCCCAAGAATCATACCATGTGCCTGAGAACATTGTTCAAACACTTCTTGAACTCTGGCAGGCTTGGTGCTGTGACCACTGCTCTGGGGAGCCTGTTTCAGTGCTCAATCACCTTCTGGATGAAGAACATTTTCCTGATATCTAACCTAAACCTCCCCCAACCCATCTTCCTGTCATTTTCTTGAGTCCTGTCACTGGTCATGAGAGTGAAGAGGTCAGTAGATCAGTAGATCCATCTCCTCTTCTCCAGGCTGAACAAACCAAGTGACCTCAGCTGCTCCTCATACAGCTTCCCCTCAAGGCTCTTCCCTATCTTTGTTGCCCTCCTTTGAACACTTTCTAACAGCTTAATATCTTTCTTATGTCATGGCCCCCAAAACTGCGCACAATATTCAAGATGAGGCCGCACCACTGCAGAGCAGAGCGGGACAATCACCTCCCTTAACTGTCTGGTGACGCTTTGCCTGGTGCCCCCCAGGACACGGTTGGCCCTCCTGGCTTCCAGGGCACTGCAGTCTCATATTCAACTTGCTGTCAACCAGGACTCCCAGGCCCCTTTCCGTGGCACTGCTTTCCAGTATCTCATTCCCCGGTCTGTACACGCAACCAGTGTTGCCCCCTCCCAGGTGCAGAATCTGGCACTTCCTCTTGTTAAACTTCATAAGGTATATTCTTATTCGGTATATGTTATATATCTGCTGTGGTTTATACGTAGGTAAAGGTGCAACCATAGAATCCTATTCTTGTACTATAAAAATCGAGGGGAATAGTGTACTCTGTAAAATTAAAAAAGGGTACAAAGTTCGACTGAATTGTGAATGCACTTTTGATATTCCCCCAGTTGCAGCTATAACAGTGCTGTTAATTAAAACTGTAAGCTGCAGGTATTCAGTGCTGCAACTAACAGATGAATGTGTGATTAGAATCAAATGAAGGCAAATTGAATTAATTTCTCTTGGGGTAGTATGGTGTATCCAGCATATACTCCATGGTCCCAAAGCTTAGAACATTGCCTATTGCACTGTATGAGACATCCCTGAAATGAGAGAAGGTTTGGCAGAGGACCAGAAAGCCACAGGGGAACTTCTAGATGTAACACTCAAAGAATGCATGTGGTGCATAATTTCTTAGCATGCTTACAAATTCTTTTATGTCTATGACAAGAGGTGTGATGTTTTCCTCTGAAAAATCGGTCCCAAGATTTTTATTTTTTTTAAAATGAAGGAAGCTGCATAGGGTACTAAAACTTTGCAACGTCTGCTTAGTCCAGCACAAAGAAGCTGTGATGTGCTGAACATACATTTTAAGTCACTATTCACATGTAGTGATTACAGTGGTTTGTGTGATGCTGGAAATGTAGGTCCAATGTAACTGCTGTTAAATCACATGATTGATGATGAAGCTATGCAGGAAAATAATCTGCTGGATAAATTCTTGCCTGTGTAAAGAAATGAAATGTGACCACATGGCTGATAAGACTTAGATGATGATGTCACTCTGTGATCTAGTTCTGTACCCAGCTAAGTGTCTTATCTCCAAGCTGTGCACTCTCTTGGAGTGTTTCCTTCGTTTGTATCTCTGAGGTAGGGACTACTCCTCTTCTACCTCCCAGCTAGACAAGTTTTTCCGTCAGAAAAGATAACCACTTAGATGACCCCATCAAGCTTATTGATTCATTGATCTAATGAAATCTAAGTCAATAGTGCAGGTCTGGAACCAAATTCTAAGCTGACTAAATGTAACTCCAATGTAAATTTGCTGAAGCACTGACGGTACTTTGTATTTATAAGAGATAGAAAAAAATTATGAACATTATCATGTCAGGACTAAAACTTTGGGTGTATTCTCTGCAACTTTGTCTTAGCAAGAAAGGAAATACAGTCACGTACCAGCAAAAGACTTGGAAAGGAAGTAGCTTAGTTTAGTAGCGCACTTTTATCTCTCTTCTTTAAAAGGTATGTCATTCAGCAGTCAGTCAACCCATGATGATTATTCAGCATGATCATGGTTCAGTAATTGTCCTGTGGTTTCTTTATATAGTTAAAGAAAAGAAAAAAAGAAAAAGAGATTTTAAAAAAACCTTTAACAGTTAGTGTTACATATATTGTGATATCTAAACATCACATGGCTGAGGTACCCAATTTTTTTGCCTCAGTCTTCAATGGCAACCTCTTTTCCCACATTTCTCAAGCGAATGGAACCTGAGGAGATGCATTTCAGAGCCCTGAGGGAATTGGTTGATGTAGTTGCCAAGCCAGTGTCCATGATACCTAAAAAGGCATGGCAGCCAGGTAAAGTCCCAGGTGACTGGAAAAAACGAAACTTTGTACTCATCTTTAAAAAGGGTAGAAAGGAGGACCCTGGGAACTATCAACTTGTCAGCCTCACCTCTGTGCCTAGAAAGCTCATGGAGAAGGACTTTAGACAAGGGCATGTAGTGACAGGACATGTCAAACCAAAAGAGAGTAGGTTTAGGTTAGATACTAAGAAGAAACTCTTCACTGTGAGGGTGTTGAGGCACTGCAAGAGATTGCCCAGAGCTGTTGTGGATGCCCCATACCTGGAATTGTTCAAGGCCAGTTTGCATGGGTCATTGGGCAACCTGGTCTAGTAAAAGGTGTCCCTGCCCATGGCAGCAGTGTTGGAACTAGATGATCTTTCCAGGTTACTTCCAACTCAAGACATTCTATGATTCTATGATCTCTTTCACACCTTTTGGTAGTGTTTGGATAAGCCATATGTTACTACTGTCTAAGAACATTTGCTTTTTCAAGCACGTAGGATTTCTATACCAGTGAGTAGTTTAATTGGGTAACACCCTTGTGACTGAAGGAAAGTTTAATTTTTAGTTTAGTTTTTTTTATGCCTCTGGCAGTTTGTTCTGAAATTAGAAGGCAGCAAATGTCAAACATACCTTATTGCCTGATTTGTTGTTGTGAAAAAGAAGTGTGACTCACATTGCTATAATTTTTCCATTGAGTTTTTCTAGGATTCTTCTGACAAATGTGAAAATTAATCAATTATATGCCATGTAATTCTAATGGGTTTGATAATATAATTCTGTGTAGTATTAATGTTCTGTTGCTCTTCTATCCATTCAATCTGGTGCTGTTCAATTGCTGTTTTATTTCTAGTCCTTGCTTAGCTTCCTTAGGCAACTCAGGGTGGGTAAATCTGTGTCCACGGCTACTGAGAGAACTAACTAGTGTGCTGGCAAGATTGCTATCTATAATCTTTGAGAGGCTGTGGAGATCTGGGATCTCTTTAATGTATTGAGGAAGGCAAATCTTGCCCACACCTTAAAAAAAAGACCAAAAGGATGATCTGGGGATCTGTAAGCTGTCAGCCTCACTTCAGCTCTTGGGAAAATCATGGAGCAAGTCCTCTTGGAAGTCTTTTCAGGGCACATGCAGAAGAGAAAAGTGACTGAGAACAGTCAGCATGGATTTACTAAGGGTAAATCATGCGTGACCATTGTCTTCTGAGATTTATACTGTATTTAGCAGAGGTGTTGCAGTCTGGAGGACTAGAAAACTAGGTGAGTAAAAAATTGGGTGGATAATTGGGCCCAGAGGCTAGTGGTTAATGGGTCATATGCAATGTCTTTGACAAGTAGAGTACTACAGGGGTCTATGCTGGGACCTTTCCTGTTCAGTGTCTTCATCAATGGCCTAGAGGAGGTTACAGAGGACAAGTTCACCAAGTTTGCAGATTAAACCAAATTGAAGGAAACAGACAACAGTCTTGCAGGCAGCGATGCTACCCACAGGGACCTAGAAATGTCAAAGGAATGGGTCAGAGAAAACCTAATGAAATTCATCAAGGAGAACCACCAAGTGCTGTCCCTGTGCAGGAAGCACCGTGCAAGGACATAGGCTAGAGCCCATCTGGTTGGGAGCTGCTCTGCAGGAAGAGACCTCGGGACCAACCCTGGGCTAAATACAAAAGGATGCATCCAGGAGATTGAAGGAAAAGATTATTCTGCTCTTTTCTTGGCTGGATAATTTTGTCTACTGCATATTCCTGTTAGAAAGAAAGGGCATAACCTGCAGTTTATTCAGTGTTGTCTTTCGATCATGTGACACAGTTTTTTTAGACTAATAGTTATCAAAACACTAGCCCTCAGATTGTTCTTGAATGGTAAAGATTATTTTTATGCTTTTTCAAACCAATTTAGCACAGCATCACTGAACTAGATGTAAGTGTATTGATAAAGTTAACTTTATGGGACAGAGGACATTCAGATTATCAAGGACCAGTACCATGTC
This sequence comes from Neopelma chrysocephalum, assembly GCF_003984885.1. NCBI lineage: Eukaryota > Metazoa > Chordata > Aves > Passeriformes > Pipridae > Neopelma > Neopelma chrysocephalum. Next base: position 22,209,287 of record NW_020897690.1, read on the forward strand.
CAGTAAGTGTGGCAAGTGATTTCAGAGACTAGTTTTACTGCAGACTATTAACATATTGTATCAGACTAGTGGGAGGTGTCTCAAGACTCATAACAAATAGATGAAAGAGCTAGGAAATCTAGCTGTTGGGTTTTGTTTGGGCTAGTATCTTTTTGAAGTGTAGTGACTCGATGTGTGATTTAGTGCGTTTCAGTGAAGTTAGTCCTGTCATATAGGACATTTCAAAGAGTGTAGGTGTGCTTCTTTTGCTCATGTTTAGTTGTTAACTGAAAATAAAATTGCAAAGCTCTGAACAAGATGAAATTGATGTCAGTGTCTGAGATGTCCAACTGTGCAATGTGCCCAGACCTGCACTCTACAGAAATTTTTTAAATAAGGATGTATTTTTCTTCACTCTTTCTTTCCTATTGATTAACTTGAAAATAAATTACTTTTTAGCTACAGTCTGTCAGTGCAGTGTGGTGAAAATGAAGCGGATGCAGCCAGCACCAGACACTACTAAAATAAAAAAGAGAAATGAGTTAACAAACAGAAGTTTTTCTTTCTTTTCTGATTTTCTAAGGCAGAACTATATGAGAGAGTTGAAACAGATTTGGATAAATTTAAGGAATTTCTTTTCCATCTCCTAGGTTAACAGGAAAATAATCAGGAGACCTATTCATACAAAAGAAATTTGAATTAAAATATTTTTTTGCAGAGAATCTATTTTAGGATATTTTTCTAACTCTGTATGAAAACTTACAGGACTTAGCTACAGAAACCACACATTTTACATTTAGTTATTTTGTTTTGTTTTCTCAGGAATTTTACAGATAGCAAAAAAAAAGGGAGGCCTTTGCTTTAAGGAAGTCTGAATTCAGACATCCCATGGGTGTTAAAAAAGATGGAAAGTATAAATGGACGTTCATTAGTACAATCTGTATAAGTATGAAATGCCCATGGAGAGTATATCATATTCTTTCCATCAAAATATGTTGTTTTATATGCTCAGTTCTTGTTCTTTCTAAGATGAGTTGGATGTTACCACTCTCTTCTTGGGATATCATCCATTTTCCATCACTGGAAGACTTTCTCACTACTTTGAAGAGTCCTTTTTTCAAGTCATGAGATCTAAGCTGAATAGACGCCATCTTTAATACTGTTTTGGTACTACACTAATGACCTTGTTGCTCCTTTAGGTCGCTTCCCCTGGCAAGAAGCTTCTGCTTCCAATCTCTGAAAGGTATACTTTCTTCATCTCTCTCTCTCCAACTTCTCATTGTCCTAGAGCTGTTTTACTGCAGCTGTTTCAGATTGTTTCCCAAATCTGGAAGAAAGATATCCAAAATACCCTTCAGCCTCTTTTCTCCAGAAGTATATTTTAAGGTGTTAAGATATGATCATCAGGTTTTAATAATGAATATTATAAATTCTCAGGAGGCTGTTAATAGCTTCCTTATTTTTTTAAGGGACACAACATCTCCAGTTCTCATATGGATAAGGAAGGATAGCAAGAATAAGGAATTTTTCATCTTGCTACCCCCTGTAAATGATAAAAAATGTTACTGTGACATGCCTATGGATGCATTTCATGGTGCCATTATCTGCAGTCGTTGGAGAACAGACCTGTGCTGCTTGACCATCCTCACCCTTATTTTCAAAGGCATTGCTGGAGAAAAAAGCTTCTTCTACTTACCGTATAGAGTAATGTAGAGAAGTTTCTTCCTGCATCAGAGGAATTCCACCTTCTTTCTCATTTAATTCATTAAGGCACTCACACCTTCTGTGTCTATTTAATAAATTCCTTGCCTACTGTTTTCAAAGAAGCAACCAATTCAGTGAAAGACAGAGCAACATTTATGTCTGTAAAAAGAAAATGAAAATCATAAATGTTTGAAATTTAAATACATTTTAATAATAAAATAATGTTCAAAAACTAGAACATTGAAGGAACTGAAAATCTTGTGGGTTTTTTCCAATAAATTATAGGCAAAGCTAAAGTAGTACTAAATGAAGTAGACTAAAGCTTAAAAAATAGTACACTAAGCAGATGAAAAGTGCTCAAAATTGTCTCAGGTTTCATGTAAATAATTACAAAAATGTATTATGTACTTAAAAAAGGTAAGGATGAGTTCTGTTTAATCCCTTTGTTGAGTGCTTTTCTTCCACAGCCTTAGTTTTACTGTCCGCACTTGACTTGACATTGTTTTACAGTAGTATTCCATGCTGACTTTAGTAGATTTATTCTGCTTCATGTCATGGTAAATTAAATTAAAATCTGTCTCACTCTATGCTTCTTCACTGCAAGTAAGGCTACTAAAGAAGAGGTGCCCTTTTGCAAGTTAAGTGTTTATCTATCATTTAGTATCTATGTCAGTAACTGTTTTCCAATCTAAGTGTCAATGTTTATCTGTAAAAATAAATTAGGTATGTTTAGTACATTATTTTCTCATACAACAATTGAACTGGTTGCATAAGATCAATATGGGCATCCATATCATGTTGCAGCTTATATTTTAAGTAAATATTTCTTCTTCATATTTCCCTAAAGAATCTTTCTCTACTAAGGAAATAACTGGTTTTATTAAGCATTTGTTTGGTAGATACAAAGAGAAACCCCCAAATTATTTATTCAAGGCAAATCCTACTATTTACGTTTTTCTTTTTTGATTAGTTGTGTGCCATTGCCACTTTTGATATCAGATCCAACAATAATAGTGAACTAAGTGTTTGCATCTTCTAGTAACAACCATTAATTGCATTCTAATTATACTCTGCATATCAGACTTGTGAAGAGTGTTAATGCATGCAGCTTACATCAGTACTGTTTTAACAGAAACTTTTCACCACACAAATAAAGATTAGATGACAAAACAGCATTTTGTTTGTTTTGCATTGGAGGACTTCTTTTGTTTAAAATTATGACAAAGCTGAAATAAATGGGAAATTCAGTCAGAATGATTCCACAAGAGATACTGAACAAATAATAGATTTCATAAAAAGAGTCACATTTATGAGAATAGAATACGGGATAAATTGTCATGTATGCATGAATATACTGTGTACTTCTGCATACTGCATTCTTCAAGCACATAAATTAGATGTTGCTAGATGATACCTGTCCGGATGCACACAGTCTTCACATAGAACAGCAGTCAATATTCTTCACTGGGGTGAATGTGTCACTGCATTAATTTTCTTTAATCCATCCCAATTCTCATGGATCGGACAGTAAAAGTAAGACCTATTCCTAGTTTGCATAAGTGCAGTGACTCCTCCCACGAAATTGTAGTAATTGTAAGTCACAGTTTTGTATTTTCCACCACAGGAATTTTCACTGGAGTCTGATGACTGCTGTCACCATGGCATATGCTCACTTCAAGCAAGACTTTAGATTATGCTGCCAATACACTTACCTGCATTTTGCATGGATTGGAGTTGTGGAGCAGCACGTTATAACTGGGGACAAAAGTCTTACAGTAATAGGACATACTTAATATCGGAAAAAAATCTTTACAGAAAGGGTGGGTAAGCATTGTAACAAGCTGCTCTGTGAAGTGGTAGAATCACTGTCGCTGGGAGTGTTCAGAAAACATGGACATGGCACTCAAGGACATGATTTAGTAGTGAACACAGTGGTGCTAGTTTAACAGTTAGACTCAATGATCTTAGAGGTCTTTTCTGACCTTAAATATTTTATGATTTTATGAAATGTATATCCAAAGGGTCTATTAAAAATCTAACATTGTGGTAATTGATATCATTTTTGCTTGAAGACAACATGATTTATCAAATATACTTCGGTAGAGATTGGTTTAGAGTAGAGTTTGGTAGCTAATATTCAGGAAAAAAATTACTATCTGCTTTTATTAAAGAGTCCTAAAATGAGTTTTTCCCTTTTGAATCTTTGATTTAAAATTAATTTTAAATTAATAGTGAAATAAAGCCCACAATATTCATAACAAGATTCATAATAGGACAACTGACACTATTTCAGTTTAGTTGGTCTTTTCACTGTCTTTTTTCACATTTAGTTGGTTGGCTTTTTACTGGATTTAGAGATTAAAATTAATCAAATTATTTTTCACTTTTTCTCTATAGTCTTTGTAACATGACCCTTTGAAACTGTAATGCATAGTTGTAAATAGCTTTCATGTCAGCCTCTTAGAAAAATACTATATTCATAATAGCCTGAATTAATATGAATATAATCCTTATTATACTGTAAAGAAATCATGAGTCCTTGATGTAAAATGAAATGAAAAAGAAGGGCTTAACAAGATTTCCAAAGATTTTTTCCAGTTTACTTTCGTGTCATATTAAATGTTTAATTTTGTTTTCCATTTCAATAAAGTTTTGGAATTTGAGATTCTAATAGTTACCAAAGGAGTACTATTTTTTTGCACAGATGGCTAGTATGTTTTGGTTCCCCCTAACAAACCAGCAAAGGAATCTATGGCTTCTAGCCCCCTCTTTTTTTTTTTTTAAGCACTAGTGTTTGGGCACACCTAGCATTGCGTATGAAAAAGACAAAGGTTCATATATAAGGCAGTTAAACCTTGCATGGACTTTTCCCAATTTTCCTGTCCAGAAATGTCGTTAACACAAAGCCTACATACATTTAATGTTGTTAGTTTGTGGTTTGTTTTTTTTTTCCTGGCCATCTCAACTTGCAACAGCCCAGCTGGACCTATTTCACATTTAATCTGACTGGGACTCTGACCTGCTGTCATGGTTTAGCCCCAGCCAGCAGCCAAGCCCCACACAGCTGCTCCCTTACTCCCATGCCAGTGGGGTCAGGGAGAGAATTGGAAGGGTAAAAGCTGGAAAACTTGTGGGTGGAGATAAAGACAGTTTAATAGGGGAAGCAGAAGTCACACATGCAACAAAGGAAAACAAGGAGTTAATTCACTGCTTCTCGTGGGCAGGCAGCTGTTCAGCTATCTCCAGGAGAGCAGGGCCCCATCACAGGATGACTTGGGAAGACAAATGCCGTCCCTCCAAACGTCCTTTGTTCTTCCTTCTTCTGCTCAATTTATATACTGAGTATGATGTCATATTGTATGGAATATCCATTTGGTCAGTTTGGGTCACCTGTCCCATCTGTGTTTCCTCCCAGTCTCCCATCCATCCCCAACTTCCTTGTCAGCCTAGTAGTACAAAAAGCTGAAAAAGCCTTGGCTCTGTGTAAGCACTGCTCGGCAATAATAAAAACATCTCTGTTATCATCACCATGTTCAAATCCAAAGCACAGCCCCGTATCAGCCACTGTGAAGAAAATTAATTCTACCCCAGCCAAAACCAGCGCACCTGTACAATAATTTCGGTATCTGAGGATTTGCTTAGACATGCTGTACATGCAGTAATGAGTTGCACAGTACTTTTAGATGAAATTTATATGTACAGGACATTTCTATGAAAAACAGATCTGCAGAGGGAATAATGGGACAGTAGCAAGGTAGTCCTGGTAGAAGAAACCTTAGTCTGGATTTTCTCAGTCAGTCTTACAGAGTCAGATGATTTTGACCTATAGGTCTATAGGATGAGATTTAGAGGACAGTCTTTTTAATATATAAAATCTTTGACTTATGTTTATTAAATATATGAATTTATGTACCTTTTATTTAATAAAATTGAAAAATGGGACAAATACAGCCTTAGCAAACATCTTCCCACTATGTATTCTCTCATTCATGTTAGCAGATAAAGTGAAGACTTTGTTCTTTTCATCTCAAACCTAGAGTATTAATAAGCAAAAGGTTTACAGCTTTTTAATTTTTATAATTATAATATAGATTTACCTATATTGAAAAATAAAGTACAGAAAACCCCTAGGATTTTATAAAATTCCTAAACTATAGAAAAAGTATGTGTATTTCTTGATGTTTTACATCAGAATTGTGTGGAATACAAGTCTTTGTAATGGGTGACATTTCTGAATCTACAGAAAAGAGCAAGTACTAGTGGTGTGAATTACATGTTTTTTCTTTGTTCTCATCTGCATTACAGGCAGTTGGGGCTTAATTCATAATACCTACAGAAACTGGAACAGTAGAAAACATCTTTAGAGAAATATTTATGAGCTATAAAGCAACACATTTATTTAAGTAACAAAAGGCCCTTCTATTTCGTAGTGGAGAATGAACTGGATTACTTTAATAATGTAGATTTACGATAAACATGGTGTTATTGAAGAAAACTACTTACTGAGAAATACATGGTTTTACTCTAATGCTTGCACACAGCTTTACGTTCCCTGTGATGAGAGTGCCATTGAGAGATCTCCACAAGGTACAAATAATTAGACTTGTATGGCTGTTTCTCTTAGTGCATGAGCAAAGCTTTTATTTCATGAGGTATTGCTGGAACATCATTCTATTTAATGAAGATATGAGAAGCAAGTGGTCTTTCATTCTGCATATTCTATCTACTTTAAGCTACTTAGAAAATACTAAGGTGAGTCAGCAAAGCATAAGGAGTGAATTATGATCAAAATACTTTGATGCTTCAATGCATATTTAATGTACTTATTTTAATGCTTGTCCACCTTTTAAACATAACATATGTTGAGTAAATCATTGAAATAAAATAATTCTTGAAGGCTTGGCATAAACATAGACATTCTTGGACTATCTCTGGAGAGGTGTTGCTATGTGTCTGCTTGCTGTCTTTGTCAAAAGATTGAGAGTAAAATGAGTTGCACTAACACCTGCAATTATATGTATACAAGGATACACACATACAGACCCTTCCCATGCCTAGCTAGGCTGTTAAAAGAAAACCAAAAAAAACCCCAAACCAGACCTTTGCTTCTCGTATTATGGAAAAGAATAAAAGTAGAAGCCTTTTGGAGAAACAGATGTGCTATTACTGATTATGTCTTTTCTTTCACTGGAATCACCATTGTAATAAGTATCATAAAATATATCTACTCACTTATAATAATGCCTAAACATTCTATGGGACTACTTGAACTAAAACCGAAGAATTTCTACATTATTCAGTGATGTGCAATTATTGTAGATGTGAATTTCCAGTTGAAGGAGATCACCATTTGATTTTGCAATTAATGTCTTTTTCTTTTATATGTCATATGACTCTTGTAAACCAGTCTAGCTACTTAAGTGTAATGCTTGAATCCAACAAATTAGAGAGATACAATATTTTTCACATTTTTGTTTAAAGCTGTCATCACTGGGATACTTTAAAGGCATAGTTCCAGAGATTGTAGCAACTGTGTGTCAGCTTTGGTTGTCCATTCCTTATAATCTTAATTTTACTCCCTTCACAAGACAGGTTTCATAAATTTACATAAATATTTTTATTCTGGCAAAGACAGAACATATGCAATTCCATATAATGATTTATAGATGCTGACTATAATTTAATTATTCTGATTATGTAACAGACTGCCTACTCTATAGCTACCTGCCCTATAAAGGAAGGATTTTAAAAAATATTTTATTTTTATTATAAATGTCATTCCTTCTAGAAGTAAAGTGGTCTACAGGATAAATAAATAACATTCTACGTTGCAGAAAAATTCAAGCAGATACTTTAGCTATTTCATAAGAGCTAACGTATAATAAAGAATATATATTATTCATAATAAAAAATGTTGATAAAATGAATATATATCCAAGTGAGAAATTGTTAAATATTCATAAATCAGGCAAAGGCATATCTGGTCCTGAAAAGGTAAGGACAATTACATGTTTTCCATTACAAAGTAAAATTACAAAGGAAAATTTAGCTTTTATACTGTTTTCCAGAATAGTTTTAATATTTCCGCATTATTAAGAAAACTATGAAAAGGTAGTGAAACCTGGAATACATGTAAAGGTAAAGAGCTTGTATCTAAATGCTACATGCAATAAGTTTACAGATGATTCTGAGTCAAGGTTAACCCATAATGTACCCCTGAATTTTTAGACAGGCTGAAGAATACAGATAGTTCTCAATAAGTAATGCTAAAAAGCTAAAAGATTACTTGAGACAGTAAGCAGTCACTTTTTAACCTTAAAAATTTGTCAATAATAATAACAATTTTTGTATCAATACTGTAAATGAGCTACATAAGTAGAAAAATTTGCAAGCTAGGATGTAAGGCATCTTCTTAGGGATATAATTATGTCATTAGTGTTGTGAGATATTTGACAAGAAAAATTAAGTTACTTCCAATGTAGTGTTTACTAAATTATGAGATGTTGTTGAAAGAGCTAGTTCAATTTCGCTGTTTTTTCACTAAAAGCTTGCATTTTAACATTTTTATATAACCACAGATAGCCCTTTACTCCTTTTGCTCACCAACCTGATCTCCTAAAGTCACATTTCCAGTTACATGTGGAATTTAATATTGATTATAAACAGCTCAAATTTAATGTACATTGAATAATAATGTTAAAATGTTCTTTTAAAACTATCCACTTCTCATATTTATTTCAATCAAAGATATACAGAAAGTTGCTTCTGCAAAAAGCAACAGCAATTAACCAAATCATTATATTATATATAAAATAAAATATAAAAGCTCAACATAATTTTAACTTAATTGGTGGATTGTATAGCAAGTCATGACTAAGTATTGTAGGAATAGGCAACAAGAATCTGTTATGTGTATGGACTTGAAATCACCAAATACTAGTAAAATCCTTTCATTTTCAGTGCCAATTTTCAGGGTGTTGACTTTGTCAAGAGCAATTGTAACATTGTCAAATTATAATAGAAAGAATATATATATTATATATATAAAACATTATATACAGAAAGAATAGTAAAATATTTTAGATTTAACTTACATTATATTGTAGAACATAGATAAAAGTATCTTTATTGTCATTTCAGATCTGAAATACTGAATAGATTAAGTGCTTAGATACAGTATGTGACTATGAACTATATATAATACAGAAAAAAATCTAACTTTTCTCGACAACAAGATTTTTTTTCAAGTGAAGATTTTTTGAACATAAATATTATTTAGCAGACTTCATTGCAATTCACTTCTAATGAATCACACTTTCAGGTTCTTAGTTGGTCTCTCTCCTTTACAACACATACGTTTAGCAGCTAGCAGTGAATGTAGTCTCTTGGCTCTTTCCATCATGACAGACCATAACTTTTAATTCTTGATGTGAATCATGTGAACCCTTTCTAAGTTTTTGCATGACTGTGTACACTGCATCATTAGATAGTAGATTGAGTTAATTTGTTTGTCATCCTGCTGCAGGAGTGATGCTAATCTTCTCTGTATTGTTCTAATTTTAGTATACGTGCAGCCAAAGTGAGATTATTTCAGTTGGTTAGAGCGTGGTGCCAATAATGCCAGGGCCATGGGTTTGATTCTCTTACAGACCATCCACTTAAGAGTTGGATTTTATGATCCTTGTGAGTCCCTTCCAACTCTGTAAAGGGACATAATCCGTGAATAATCCGTGAAGCTGCTGAGCAGAGACAGCTGGCCTGGAGACATTGACTGACAGTCCAGCAATGTATACTTTATGCTATAAATCAAGCACCTATGTTTTAGTATCATCACAGCTTGAACATATGCATGTCCAATCTAAATCAGACAAGCTGAAAAATATAGCTGGAAACTGACTAATAAGCATTATCCATTAATTTGAAAAATTTCTTCAAAGATTAGAACTAGAATTAAAAGCATAGAAGATTTCCCTACAAACTTCTGTTTACATCCAACTGAAGTTTATTGAAGAGAAGTCAGACCTTTTCTAATTTGTTTGCATCTTATTTGTGAATGAATGAATGCTGTGATCCAGTAGTCCTTGCCACTCACTGGGCTCTGCTGAGCTCCAGTAGCCTATGACAGCTACCAGGTAACCAGTTATATATTGCTTGTTGTCTTTCTCATGGAAAATTAATTTTTATAAGCTACTTAGTTCTTTTCTTCCCAAGCCACAAGGCTGCTGTACTCCAACAGAATCAGTAACATTCGCACAGTTTTGTAGTTCATACTTAATATAAAATTTAAGTGCTGCATAACAAAACGTGATATATGCTTCATCTCTGTAGCATCTGCTTTTTCTATAAAGTGGTTTGTGCAATGTTTGTAACACACTTCTTCCTACACGTGTCACAAGACTGAAAGAAAAAACATTTGTATGTCACAAGAAAAAAATATCGCCAACCAACCAATCCACTCGCCACTTATACCCCTCTCCCTCACCCCACTATTTTAGCTAGTTGGACTGAAAACTCTTTTTAAATGTCACAGGGGAGTGAAAAGATCCCTTACTGCAGAGGGAATGCTAGGAATTGCATAAGACTTTGTGCCTATCTTGTGCATCGGGAAGAATATAATAGTGCTGAATCAAGATGCTGTTTAATGTATTGACATTGAAAGTTTTTGATCTTTGCATTAACTTTCAAAATTTTTTTTTCTAAGAGCTCGCTCAGTTAGAGTCCCAAAAGCAATGTCTTCCTTTCCTCTTGCCTCCTTCAAAACAACTGCACTTGGCTCATGTTATTTTAAAATCCATAACGGAACTGCATAGCATAACCAAAACTATTTTAGAAAACATTCTACCATTGGGGATCAACTTCAGCAGTGTTTTTCTGTTAGTAATTCATACATTTTACAACAGGCAATTGTTTGTTAAGTTTGTTTGCATACTAGAAAGGCTAACATTCCTTAAAGCTACTCCATTTCCCTTGTCTTTTATTTTTGTATTGCTACTTTACACCTTAAGCCCAATTGGTATTCTGTCGTAATTATAATCACTAGGTAAAATATGGCTATTCCAAGTATGTTTGATGAAGTCAAGCGATAGAATAAAGACATGCATCCAAAGGAATGCAAAGTAATAACTTAAAATTAACAAACTTGGAAAGTTTATTTTTTACAGTCTGAGAAGAGTAAGCCCAAGGCACACATTTTTAATTTATAAAATTCATTGAAGCAGGAAAGACATTCAAAATGATTTCTCTCCTGACACCACGTAATCTCCAGGGGCTCAACCCTCTACAAACTACAACTGCAAGGTTGCCAGTGGGCCATATGCCCCAGGCTTGGAATATCTGAGTAAATTGGGCGTACTCTAGAGATGAGCTTGCACATCAAGTTAACTGTAAGGTTTCATTATTTATTTGTGCCTAACTTGTCTTTGCTCAATTGCTTCCCATGCCTGCAGCCTTTGCTTCAGTTCTGCAAAGCTGACATACTTATCTATGACTTTTTAAAATATATATATTTTAAACAGGAGAGGGAAAAACTCATTTAGGAATCAGTCCCTGGTTTCTAATATTCTCAAAAGACAAGTATGAGAAATGTCACAAAGATGTTATACTGCGTTTTCTGCCTACAAATATGGAGGAGAATGGCAAGAGAATAGTGCCCCAACTCATAGGGTTCTCATGTGACTGATGTACAAAAAGATTTGACCTCTTGCCTTTTATTAGGGGATGTGGTCATAGGAAATGCTTCTGTAGGACTGCACAGAAGGTTTAGGAGTTCACTGATTAAGATATCAAACAAGAATGCTGTGGACTTGGCAGAAATACAAGTTCAGGCTGAAACTCTGTTAAGTGCCAAGTCATATGCATACTCTTTTTCAGCAAAATAAACTGGGGTTTCATCTGCGGTCTAAAGATGCAGCTTAGTGAGGTGCTCAGAACCTTCAAATAAACCTTTGACTAGGCAGCTCATCAGATTCACATGGCTAAAGCATACCAGCTTCTGTAACTAGCAGCACACCATTGATATTTTCAGCATCATGTATTTGCTGGCTGACAGACGAAGAAATTCACAGAAGTATATAAGCAACAGTATGAATATGAGCAACAGTAGACTTAGAAAAAGTGGGATTCCCTGCACTATTATCTTACTCCACATTTACTCAGGTAAACAAGGAATACCTTCCTATCTTGACTTTTTATGTCAGAGTAAACATACCCACAGAAAGGAGATAGAGAAGGAAAGAAAGGGATGGGAAAAGACTCAGTAGGCATTACTGTCCTGTGTTTTAAGAGATGGCCTTAAAATCCTGTTCAAAATATACCTCATTCATATCCCTAGGTCTACACGTTTAATTAATTTTGGCAGTGGTAGGAAGTAGGAAGATTGCTCTTTCCACATAGCTGCTTTCTTTCGATTCCCTTATATGTAGTTAATTGTTTAGCAGATTTTTTTTTCCTTTGGCTTTTGAGGTGTAAATCTATAACACATTTTCAAATTTGAACTTTTTTTAAAAATTCAGTTTTATTTGTTCTATAATTTCTTTTAGTTTGTTAGGAATTTTTCTATTTGTTATCTATGCTTAATTTGTAAATGTCTCCAACTTCATTGCTGTCCAATTCTGGTAAGAAACAGTGGCCTATTAAGAGGCCTTACTAAAGAAATACAAAGATAAAATAGCACACACAGGCTGTGCATTAATGATACATTGGGACAAACTACTAAAAAATTTCATACAATAAAAAAAATTGAAATAACTCAAAGTCATTCAAAGATACAGTTGGAGAGTTTAATCATTTCTTCCCTGATTGCTGTGAACCTTCTCTAGTGGTTGGCCAGATCCTGTTGAAGCAGAGAATGCTATGCCTGGAGAGTAGCAGGTTTCCTCTTTGCTTAGGAGTGCAGACTGCATGTACACCATCCAAGCGTCAAAAACAGAGAACAGAACCAGAAGTTGCTTTCTCCTTCAAGCACATTTCAAATTTTAAAAACTCATGGCTTAGCAGACATGTCTCATACAGTATGGCAACATAAGTGTCTAATGGCACTGTTCCAATAGTTGTCTTGCCTGTAGCAAATTGACTAGTTATGGCTTAGTAGAAATAAGAGCTTGTGACTGCACCCTGTGCTGGCTACCCATTCCTTTACTGTTGATTTCCCTAACAATGGCATTAGAAGATCTGTGTAAGTTTTTTGTTTAGATGGATCTGCTTCTTCACAAAGAAATTGTGTGTGATCATTGTGTGCTTGCAGAAACAGTGTATCCTTCTACCCCATGCCAGCTTTTGTAGTCAAGAAATGCTACTTTGCAGTAGCTGCTAGAAAGGGAGAACAGTGGGAATCCACATCACTGGAAACTTACCATACATGCTTTTTCTTCCACAGCAGTACGCCTGGCAGTCTGTGGCTGTGACCTTGCTGGATGTATTAACTTTCCCTTGACCTCCATCCCAGAAGCCCTGAAGCAACCAAAACCTCTCACAGTTTTCTCATTTCCTTCATGCTACTATGACCATTCCAAACTGAGCAGTACAGCTTTACTCAGGGCTTGTGACTGGAATTTCAGAGGACAAAAAAGTATCAAGTACAAACTCATTTACAGAAAGCTTCCCCCTTCATTACGTCTATAGCCACCCCTTGGAAATAGGACTCTAAACTGGACATGTTTCACAAGGGCTATATGATGCTATAGAAATAGGGAGAGAGAAAGGTCTGAGTCTGAGGTTGTTTCAAGTGAATTTGTATCCATACTAAACCATTAGGATAGACAAGCTTTTTTATTAAGGCCACTATTAATCCCCATTTTGTAATGACTTGTGACTGAAGCAGAGTTATTTAAATTAAGATGTATTAATTTCTGGCCCTTCCCATACTCAGATCCTTAAAGACTCTGAGTCCTGGAGAGCATTTTGTGAAAATACCTTTTCTTTCTAGAGCATCCTAAATTTAAGTGGGGGGGAGGCAGAATTATGTAATGGTAACATTATGAAAAGTATGCAAAGTTATTTTTGTGTCATAAGAACTAGGTATACTTCTATCTTTTCTGCAGTGCTAGCGTTAGCTAGAGGAATGAAAGACAAAATGTGCAGAGATCTTCCCCAAGAAAAACATGTACACAAATAACAAAAGCAAAACCCAAGAAGATTTATAAAACTAATTAGTTTTAAAAAATCATTACTGAGCATAACTACATTTTCTCCTCCATACACATTGTGTTTTTAAATTTCCACCTTTTTACAAATAATTTTGAAGTAGGTGTATGTAGGAGTAAAATAAGTTTGTATTTGACTGCATATGCCTAGCAGCAGCAGGAAATTATTTAGTTTAACTGATCTGCTAATTACCTGCAAAAATAATAAAACTCATGCATTTGAAATACAAATTCCCCAAAATAATCTTCTGGGATTTAGGCCAATTATAGGCTCATTAGCATTTTTCCTCAGTTTCATAAGACTAAGGTGAAAGGTAAGAAGAAGAAATCAGTAAAATCAAAAGTTTCTCAGCCATATGTTGGACTAATTCTGTCAAATTATTAATAATTCTCTACCTTCTTGCTCCCTTCCTCCCTATCTCTCCAGTAAATCTGACAACTGGAGATTATTTCTGTGGGAAGTCTAATGATGACAGAAATTAGCTACAAAATCACTAAGACCTCATGCAGCAAATGAATACCATGTAACAACCCTTCTTTCCAATGGAATTTTCAAAAATTTTTTAGTTTCTAATAAAAAATCATGAACTTTCCGGTATATATGCGACTGGGAGGAGGAGGAGGGTATGAAGGAAACATTTGATGAAAAACACGGACTATAAAAAGGCACAAAAAAAATTAAAAGTTTAACTATTTTAGACTAGTTTTTATTTTACTTTTGTTGTGTTGTCAATTTGCAGCAATCATGTGCCAGTTCAGAAGTACCTGCTTATTTGCTTAAACTGACTTACTAGCTGTCTGTAGGCAGTGCCAGGCAGAAACTATTTTCACATCATTTGATTTCACTCTCTTAATATAACATAGCATGTTATTTCCCTTTGCAAGTAAAATACATTTAAAATTTAGGTCTGATCAAAGAACAGTGAACCATAAAGGACTTTTAATGCCCCAAAATTTTTTATTTGCATGGCAGTTCTCTCTATACTTCTGTGGTATATGATGTTTATAAGGAGATAATCCCCAATAGATTTGCAAAACTGAAACTGTAGCAGAACATTATCTTTGCCTGAATATGATATATGAAAAAAAAGAACAGAAACACAATTAAAATTTGAAAATAAATTTCATCAGGTGTCACAGAATACTTCAGGTGGCAGCTTAGTAGCTGACAACATAGTGTGCAAATAAGTGATTTACTTTACAAAGGTCTGCAAAAAGAGATATACCTCAGCTGAAGCTTGAAATCTCCCCCCATTTTTATCTTTAAAGCACAATAAGGCTCAGATTTTGCTTATGTACTGGAAGTAAACACCATTAAATCACAATTTCATAGCTTTCTCCCTTTGGAATCAAAGGTAAAAGGTTTTGTAATATAACGTTTTTACTAACCTTTAAAAAAACCAAAGTTAGCTATTAATGAGGTTCCAGATGTAGAATGACAGGATCTGTTGTGAGTGATATCAGTATATGATTTTCTCTTCTGTTTTCTCAGATATTTTGTTGACTGAATAATTCACTATTAAATCTCTTTGCCCGAAAAGTGAGAATTATTCTGCTCTTGTTGGTATTTTTAAGTCCACTGAATTCAAATCATGACTGATAGAGCCCATAGGGATAGGTATGCACTTATGAACAGATAGACAAGAATAAAAATAGTGAATGGGTAAATTGCTGTAGACAGAAAAAGATCTCGCCTAATCTTGGCCATTCTTAACGAAAATAAAATTCAGTCATTTAAAGGAAACAAATGTTTGCCTGTGTTTCATATCTTTTGCTTTCCAGATGCAGAAGAATTTAAATACTGTAAAGCAATAGCTCCTGCTCTGTAAGTGAGCACTTCTCTTTCCTGAACACTCAGGAAAGTCAATCAGAATGCCAAACCTGGTTAGTTTAACAGTGTGAACCCCTTATTTGGAAACTTAGGGAGTTAATAAAGATAAATTAAAACTACTTTATTCTTAAATAGGTGTCCACACAAAGATTTAGTGCAGATAACCAGTCAATTTTAAATTCACACCCCAATTTAATTTGTTTTGTTTTTGTTTTTATTGAGCGTCCCTGAAAATAAATATTCTCTACTAAGGAATATACTTTTATTTAAAGGCAAAGCAACATAGTAATTTACAATTATTAAACAAAAATACTAATTTATCTGAATTTAAATTCTCAAATTTATATCATTACCACTGAAGAGGTTTGTGAAGAACCAGAGGAAATTTGATAATACAACACTTTGAATGCAGTGAAAAACTCCTAGTGAAATAGTTCTTGAAAATAGAAATGATTCACCTGAGTCTAAAATGTATTTGAGTAATCACTATTCCAACAGCAGGATGATGTAAGAATCAGGAAATATTAAGGCTTGAATAAATGGTGTTTGCTGATGGTGATTTTTTTTTTAGCTCTGCTATTTATGAGCATTTCAACAGAAAGCTCTTCAGTTTAAAGAGAAGGGTTTGCGTTACTTTAGTTTTACTTTACTAGAAGGGTGAAGGTCTCCAACATGAAAGTAGTAGATAATAAAGTCCTTTCTGCAACCACAGTAGTGTTCAGAAGAACCAGTAATCATTATGAATTTATAGTCCCTGTGTTCCCAGTGTATGAAATATAAATTTTATGTAGCAGAACAATATTCATCTGAGTGGTATATAATCATCTTTACTATCTGCCATAAACTTTGTATGAAATCCCAATGTTTTTTAAAAAAGTAAAAGAACATATGAGCACTCCGCAAGTTTTCTGAAACTACTTTTGCAGAAAGCCAGGAGTACTCACCTAGCCTTGACCTCAGAAAGTGTATCAAATATTAAGTGCATTTGGAGACTAAAAGGGAAAGGACAAGAAAGATTCTTCTTGCTCCTTTCCCTTTTCCTTAAGGCATATGCACTGATACATAACCAAACAGAAGACATCTGAACCAGTCACTGGTATGTAAACGTATTTACAAAATATTTGTTGAATCTGATTATGTTATCATATTCTCTGTTTAAGAACCATCTCACATTTCAAGGTCATTCTGCTTTATGAAAAACTGCCAAAAATAATGCAGCTGTAGTTTGCAAATGGTTGTTCTGAAAGAAACATAATTTTATTATACTTCTGAGATCTGTACTCAGTTTCCTGTGAGAAGTGTCTCAACATGACCACTGTCCTGCCTAGTGCCTGCTAGAATTTTCTCCTTTTATAGCCTAGAGAATACACTTACAGTCCACCATATCCCATTACTTCAGAACCATTAACAAAAGAACATTTTTAATTGAAAAGAACATGCAACATGCATGCTGGAAAACGACGAAAAGTACAGGGTAAAAAGTTCTAGGCAGAACTATATACAAGGTGCTACAACTTAGTTATCAACTGTTGTGCTATCCCACGGAATGTGAGAAAAGTGCCTTTGTAAGTAGAAGAAACCCGAGTGTATCATGAACTTGAATCCCAGGAGAAGGATGACAGTCTACTCCTTCTTATTTCCTCTGAAAATTTTGATACAAAATCCCTTGTCAAATAGTTGTGTACAAATTTATTCTTGTCTCCAAAAGCCATTGTACTCTAGGAGTAGTAAGGTGAACTATTAGTTTTCCAACAACACTGAAAATAGGCCGTGGTGGTATATAAGTAATGTGAAGTAACAAAAAAGGGGGCTCAAATGGTTATAAAATGTGTAGAAGTCAGTTTTCCATTTTACTATTATTATTATTATTATTATTATTATTATTATTAGCTGTAGTGAAATGGGAAGGAATCTGGACACAAGTTTGCTTATCAAAGATATCCAGGGACCTGATATTTGGAGCATTAAAGACTAAATAATGAAATAGGGAATAAGGGTCTGGAAAATTAGCTTATGGAAGGACTATTCAGCTGCCAGGAAACAGGAATAAAAAATCCAAAATGCAACTAAGCCCTGCTGGTTCAATCTTAGCTACACAATTATTCACAAATGATTGTCACCAAAAAAAGATAACTTATGAGGCCTTTTGCAGAGAGATTTGTAAACTGATCACTTAATTCAGCTAGTCTTAGCCTTCAGCAAGTTGCTTTTCCATCTGTCTAATGTTTAATCTTCTAGAGGATTATTATTAATAATATTATTTTTAGGGTATATCTGGATTTGTTCAGGACTATGCCTGAAAGTGATATATAAGTTGTAAATTATGCTTTCTATTTCAATACCTCCATTATTATCCTCCATGTATCTTTTGGCCTATCACAGTTGTAAATTGCTAACACTAATCTTTTACTTAATTCTGTTCAAAGCATGTTTCAGTTGCCTGGAAAAGTGACCCCCAACTGCTGTCCTGGAAAAGGACTAAGGATTATTATCCCCATGGAATTCAAAAAATTGTGTCACGTGAAAAGGGTAAAGGGGAGGTTTTTCTGTGTACTTTCCATTAACGGCAATGAAACATTGCTCCTTTAAAGATTAGTATAGCACACAGGGGTGAATCTGGGATTCTTTTATAGATCATATCTGCTATGTAAATCAGGTACTATGAATATCTCTCTATAGAGATTTATTTCATTGAATATGACAGTGTAACCTTCTGAGCATTCTAGTGTTAAGCCCTCTAATATCTGTTCAAGTTCTTTAGGTGCAGAGCAAAGCTGAGAAAAACTCAATAAAAATTGTTGTAGCCATGAAAATATGGTAGCAAACAAAACTAACATCTCCATATGAACAGCAACATTTCACTCAGTAGCATCTTGGACACTTCAGAATTGAAATGTTCATCTACTGCAAAGCCATTTTCAGAGTAACAAAACCAATACTTGTTTTTTTCCCATCTGGAAGGGAATAGCAATTGTTTTCTCTACTTTAGCTTATCTCATTGGCTTAGTACCCTGCGTACCTCGTTGGAAACAGTTAAAACTTTCAGCCAAAGCTGTGCAAACATCAAATGGCTAGGGATTCAATGAGTTTGAGGTTCTCATAACTTACTTTCTCACTCTCTCCATCACACTGTGCTAAATGTGCACATCTTTCAAACTCTTCTTGAATATTTGTTTGGCTCAGAGGTGATTATAGTCATGACAGCAGTTAGAAGTCTTCTGGGCTTTGATACTACTTCCATCTGCCTCAAGTAAGAACAGTTTCTGAGATTGTTCACTTATTTGTGACATAGCAGCAAGCCAATTTTGGATAAATATTCAGAGAAGGCAGCTAAAATGATATGATTGTATTTCAATCACTGATTTTGAGTGAAACAACAGGTATTTTCAAGAAGTAAATAGTAGAATGATGTCCAGATTGTGATTTTATTGTTTTAAGTGAGTTTCCAAAACAGTAGAAGTCTTCTGTTTGTCTAGAATGCTATGAGAAAAACAAACAATCACTTCACAATGGTTTGGCTCCAAATCTGACTGAAAAATTGAAAGCTGAAACTTAATCAACAAATTCAGCCACCATGTGACTCCAAATGCCAACCTGTACATACCTGATGGTTAATTAGAATATAAGGGATAGAACTGCAAGAATGACATAGGAATTGCTTGTAATGTCAGCTGTTGAAAATTAAAAAGAATAGAGTAAGAGATATATATGACAATCACAGCTATCAAAAATAGTAAGTCAAAAACTTTATCTAAAGATTGTCAGAGACAAGTATAGTTTAAGATTTCAGAAAGGTTTTTGCACATCACAGGGGATGTATCCCAGAAAGCTAATTGTGAAATTTGTTGGCATTGCTTAGATTGAGTGATCTTTAAAATAATTAATACAAATGTAAAAATTTTAGTCTGATTGGCCCTTTATGTATTATCTGACACACTAACAAGACATATAGTTTATGCAAGAGAGGTTTTGAATTCTGCAGCAACATAAATTGAATTCTGTTTTCAATATTTAGACAGTCATGTGAAATGTTCATAAAGTCATACATTATCCTTCTGAAGTAGCTTTAAAATTATTAAAAAACTGAAAACATAGCATCTTTTCCTTTTATTTGCAGAGCAACTAACATCTGATGGACTTAGGCTCCTACAGCAATGTACCTAAAAAATTAACTTGGAAAGAAGTGATATGAATGGCAGAAATTTCTGGTTTCTGTGTGCAGATAACAGAGAAACAAGCAGTGTCTAATTCAATACAAAGCTTCATTTGCCTTTGTATCCTCTTGTCTCTAGTTTTTTAGATGTATTTTATTTTATTTATCTGTTTGTATGTTGTTTTCATTTTATTTGCTATTAAACAGCTTCTACATTGCACCTAATTCCTGCTGATTTCATGAGCTACATACCTGTGAGAAGGCTCCTTCACATCTAGGAGCCTGCATGTCAACCCACTAAAAGGTTTTACCTTACAGGATCCTCAAAGAGTATTTCAGTCCTTTTTTCTCCATTTATGAAATCTACTTATTCTAAGCTCTTGCACGTGAAGATGGAACATTTCAGTGTTTGGGGGATTAGTCTGGGCCTTGGGAATTGAGCTTTCAGTTTCTTCCTTCATCCTGTTAATATCTGAAGCAAAGCAGTTGGTCTTCCTGTGACCCAGGGGATTAAAATAATCATCTGGACACTACAGTCCAATCCTTTCATATTGAAGTGCCTCAAAGAATGAAGCTATTATATTGTGAGGATAATTCAGCATCAAATAGTAAGCATCTAACATTTCAGAAGAATCTGCTGATTGCCTACAAAATCTTTTCTTGCTATAAGAGAAGATGCAGACTTCTCTCATAACCCTTAACTTCTCCTGTCCTTCTTCCTCTGGTGGTAACATTGAGGGAAGTTATTGGGGAAATCCAATGTGAAGAGAGGAGATAAAATAGTGTGCAGAAAAATTAATTTAGAAAAACAGCAGGTCTTTCTGTTACTTACAGTAAAACTTAATATAGAAAAAAAACCCCAGTCACGAGAAGCCGTGCTTTGTAATAGACGAAGTTAGAGGGTCCCACCATGTTTCAAGTTTTCTAATCCATTCTTTTATTATGATAGCCCAGGTCACAGACAGAGTTTGTGATCAACCTTAACAGGGAACATGTTGGTGTTCTGACATATATATAAGCATTGCCTAGCTTTTCATCAGAAGGTGAGCAGGACTTTCTTGGATTTCAGTAACTCTCACCTAAAGTAATTTCACTGCAGGTCTGCCGGGCAACCAAACTGCAGAAGTTCCCATCAGGTGATGGTAGCTTCACTGTATGTTGAGCCAATTTAAAGGAGAGGGAAAAAAAAAGAAGGCAGAAGCCTAAGCTGTGAAAACAATCCACTCTCTTTAGTCAAGGTCAAAATATTGTCCAATGCATTGTGTACGGCTTGGTCATTGCAGCTGTACACAGTACGCTGGACATGATAAAGGACAGTAAATCTACCTCACAGTCCAAGCATGATTGCAAACTGCCTTTCAATAATCTATTAGAGGTGACAATAGTAAAGGAGCTGAAAACAAGCTGAAAACACATCCTTGGGATCCTGAGCAGCATTTGGGTATCTTGCCCTCATCCAATTGTGTCCTGTCATGTCCAAACTGCTCTCAGTACCTGGGCCAGGTAATTGAAAACTGGGCCAGGTAGCTGAGAATTAATTTGAGTTTGTCTATATATTTTCCACATTGGAATCATCAGTCTGCTCATTCAGAAAAAAAGAAATATACATTATAGTTCCTGGGAATATAAGGTTTATTTTTTTCCATGTCTCTTCTCTTAGCACCAATAAATAACCAGTACTGCTAATAAGCAAAAATAATATGTTGACAATATGCCATTTCTGTATTCCCTGTGAAGGAAATTTTTCAAACCACTGTGCTCTCTCAGTCTGCTGAATGAAAAAATTAATGAATGATTTGACAGAATATCCATTTTAAGTTAAAGAATAATAATAAAAAAAATCTAATGACTTGAGTTTACTGGGTTTTCTTTAAAAAAATTGTCATTCAATATATTCTGAATCAAAATAACCCGTGTTTTATATGTGGAGATACATCCAAAGGCCAAATAAAAATAAGGTTTAAGTGATCATATGCTATTTTCATTTATACTGTCTGTTTTATTATCTGCTAGCTCCCTGTAATATTTTTAAGTGTGCTGGCTAATCACAAACAAACCACAGAAAGATAAGAGGAGGAAAGGCATTGATTTTACATTAGGTTTGTGTGAACAGACAAGGGACAGTGTAAAGTCGTACAGAGCAGAAAATTCTGCTTCAGGAATTTCTCACAGATTATATGTCAAGCAATACACAGAGTTCATCCTTGAAACAAAAACAGAGGGAAAAAGTGTTCACAAGAGTGCAACTGTTCACTTAGTTACTTACTTAAATGTTTACATTGCAGCCTTTTGCAGATCACACATATTTGCTGGGCCATACAGAGCCCCTTAGAATTACATCTATTTAAAACATTAATCTTTAGAATAACATGACTCCAATTTAACTTTCATAATTGCAGCTCTATGTAACATTTCATGTTTAACTGACTTTTTTTTTTAATAGCAACATGTTCAGTAACAGATTGCAATGTGGATTGCACTGCTGCTCCACAGCCAGTTAAACACTGATTAGCTTACAGCTGAAAGTTTTTAATAACACTTGCTCATTTCTTATTAGTGTCATGTTTTATTTCAAGAATGAATAAACTGTGTGTTTTCAACCTAGTTATTTGCTTTATTTCAAAATACCTTAATTGGGTTAGAGACAATAATGTATTGCTTAATTCAAATATTACTTCATATTAATAATTGTATCAAATGTCTAAGAAGGTACTTCAAAAAAACCCAAACAAGCAACAAGATAACAACACAGAAACAAAGCAAAGATTGGTGGGATGTATATTTCATATCCTAAACGATCCTTACTGGTGTTCCTAGGTTAGCTAAACTTTATAAGCACCTTTCGGCCAAACTATGCAACCCATGGGATGTCACTGACGTTAACAATAAGAAATCTGAAAATTATTATATTCATAGGTTTTCAGAGGTCTGTTAATAATTGTTGATTACTGATCTATTTTTTTGTTGCTCATCATTGTGTGCCTATTTCTGAGATTATTGATTTCTAGAAAAACACTTCTTGTGTGGATATGTTTATGAATGCTAGGATCCAAGGTTCTGATCCTACAAATAAATGTGCAGTGTTATGCATGCATACTCACGTGTAGTTCAAGAGGGTTTCTCAATGGATTCCATGCTGCTAGTAGAATGAAAACTCAATGTGGCCTCAACAGTGGCCCAGGTTTTTTGTCCATCTAGATCTCGTCCCTTCTGCAAGCGTGTTCAAATACACGTACCAATTTATTTTCTTGGACTAAAAGATGCTAGTGGTTAAAAAATGATGGTGGTTTATCTAAAACCACAGTTGTGAGCTTCACATACAACTGCAGTGACAGAAATTTATTAAGGTTTTTTAAAGAAACATTTGTTTCACAGAATTACAGAATGGGTAAGGTTGGAAGGGACCACAGTGGGCCATCTGGTCCAACCTCCCTGCTCAAGCGGGGTCGTCCTAGAGTACGTTGCACAGGATTGTGTCTAGATGCATTTTGAATGTCTCAAATGAGGGAGACTCTACAACCTCTCTGGGCAACCTGTTCTAGTGTGTGGTCACCTGCACACTAAAGAAGTTCTTCCTCATATTCAAGTAGAACCTCCTGTGCATCAGTTTCTGCCCATTGCCTCTTGTCTTTTTGCTTGGCACCACCAAGAAGAGCCTGGCTCCATCCTTTTGATACCCTCCCTTCAGATACTTGTACTCCTTAATAAAGTCCTGTCACATGAAAGGGGGTTGTTCCTTGAACCTGTTTTGTTTGATTTGTCAGTCAACATCCCAGAAAGCCGAGATGCTTGTGCCCCACTCTTGTGTCTGTCAGAGTCCCCTTGTGGTGACTCCACTGAACAGTCTGCTGTATTGGTGGGCAGTTGACTAACTTGTCAGGGGCATGTGCTGATAGTGGATTGGAGCCAAATCCTTTAATGCAATTTAGAAAGAGAGACTTTCTCCTGGATCTCCCCACTCTTATTTGAGTTTGTTATCAGCTACTGATGACTGCTAGTGCCCTTGAAGTACTCAAACTAACCAGGTTATGGAATAACTCACTTTACTAATAGGCACACTGGAAACAAAAAATTGTGACAGGTTAAGGTTCAAAGATGTCTTTCTTGTACAGAAGAGCCCAGAACTGTAAGTTTACATTATGTATATCTATTTCAACATATAGAGAGGAAGATTCCGACTTCCTCTGCAAAATCAGTTTTCAATTATTAACAGAAACTATTGATTGTGGTTCGTGAGTGCTGAGTATTTATCACTATGCAAAAAATTAATAAATATCAAAAAAGAAATCATCCTCTGAGAACTTATGGAAGAAGCAATAGAAAGTCATAGCTGGAGAAAAAGGAGAAGCTGAGAAATAGAAATTGATAAAACCATTTATTCAATTGCCAAACAATGAGGTCAGTTCCCAGAGTAATTTGCAAGCACTGATTTAGGTAACTGTTACATAACTCCGTAGCTATTTGAATTGCAAAAAATAGAATGAGAGGATTAGGAACTGATTAGTAAACCCAAAGTAATATAAATTATACATATCACAATTAGGCATCAATCTAATTATCACAACAAAAGAAATCTTGTCAACTGACTAATATAAGAAGAGAAAAGATTGAATATTTCTCACTGTCTTCTACATTTCATCAAGAAGATGAAGCACATAACTGATTTCTGTTATTAAATTGAAACTGTATAGTTGCTAATTTATCAACTACATGTTTATATAGTTTCAGTATATATTAATAAAAATATATAATTAAAGATATTTCAGTACATATTTTAAAATCTCAAGGGGATATATAGACAATTTAAAAATAATATATTGGTGTAAAAAGTGTTAAAAAGTCTGGATAATTTGCATTTAATATTTCTGTACATATCCCTGTCAAAGAACACTCACATCTTTCTTAGTAGCACTTAGTCTAATATTACTGTAGAGGTGCAGTGGCAGTAAGGTCAAGAATATAAAAATAGATGGATTTGTACAACAGGATTAATTGTGTCCTTATTTAAACATGGCCAGTTTCTTATTGTAAAGGTTTCTATCCAGGTACATACTCTCAAACTTTGTTATTGCCAGTAGAAAAAGATAGACACTTATAGGGCAAGTTCATCTCATCTGAAAGGAAATGTCTAAAATAGGTCATATGACTCTTACCTTACCAACTTTTTTCCTGTGTTGACTGTGATCACTCAATATATATGCTTGGTCTAAGACTAGTAGCCACAACCACTAGCCCAGTTGTTTGGAATACATATTATCTTCTCAAAAATCTTTTATCAGAAACAAAAAATCAAAAACTAAATCCCAAAAACAGGCAAGCAACAACCTTCCCAACAAACAAACAAACAAACAAAACAGAAAGAAAAGTTTATTTACAGCTGAGGTTCCCATTTATCAAAATGAAAACCGAATAAAAAAAGTAAAGATAATTAAAAAATCCTGAGGCATTCTAATATCATACTTGTAGTACCTTTTCTATCACCATGATGTAATGCTTTTATTTTAATTATTGTTGCTCTTCTCCCTGATGTGCAGTGATAGGATATGTGGGAATGGTTCAAAGATGTACCAGAGGAGGTTTAGACTGGATATAAGGAAGCACTTTACTGAGAGGGTGGCCAAACACTGAAACAGGTTTCTTAGAGAAGTGGTGGTTGCCACAAGTTTGTCAGTGTTGAAAAAGAATTTGGATAACGATTTAATTCCATGCTTTAACTTTTGGACATCCATGAAGTGGCAGTTGGACTAGGTAATCGTTATAAGTCCTTTCCAACTGAATTGTTTTATTATAGTATAAATAATATTAAAAAATATGATCAAGTCATTCATGGTCAATTATGATGGGGCATCTTTGACAAGAATATTCATCTACATTAACTCATTTGGTTTGAATTGCATGAAGTACATGTAAAAGTTATACAAGATTCTAGTTAGTTCTTATGTAGGGCAATACTAAATTTTCTTCTCAGGTATACATCATCTCATATTTTCAGTAGATTTAGAACAATAAAAATGAATTAATTAAGGTAATCCAGGATTGTAAGTCTATGCACAGTGTCAGATTTTCATGCTTTGAAGTGGTCTCAATATCTGGTGTTTCAAAGAGCTAAAAGAATTCTACTGTGATTAGTAGACAGTATAAAAACTCATTCATTACAGGGAAGAAGACATACATAGAAGGATGTATTTCATAATTAGAAAGAAATCTGATATCAGTGTTCTGAAGTCACTGGAAGTTGTACATCCTTGTTTCTATGAGGGTTTTCTGTAAAAAAAATTCATGAATTTTTGCATAAATTAAATGAAATCCTTATGCTTAAGACCCAGTGTTCCTTTAGTTTTATCTATTTAGTTAAAAGATTCAAAAGCTATTTGAAGCAGATGGACAATCAGACAGACACATAGAATAGTTGTGGGGGGTTGTTTGTTTGTTTGTTTGCTTGTTTGCAGTTTTTTCTTATAAAACCAAAGGTAAAACAACTATTCTATGTATCTGTCTGTTTAACATCCTGCTTCGCAGATGCTGCTGAGCTCTTTGGGCTGGAAGTCAGTTTAAAGAAGACAAAAGTTCTTCATCAACCTCAGGAAGTCCCCCATCATCCCCACATCACCATTGGCCAATCAGAACTCAAATCAGTCCAGCAGTTTAATTACCTAGGCAGCCTCATCTCCTCGGATGGTAAGATTGACGGAGAGATAGACTACAGGTTAGCAAAGGCATATAGTGCCTTCGGAAAGCTTCATAAAAGAGTTTGGCAAAATAAACACCTGAAGAAAAGTACCAAGATCAGTGTTTACAGAGCCATAGTGTCTACTCTCTTGTATGGATCTGAATCATGGGTCATCTACCGCCACCACCTGTGACTCTTAGAACGCTTCCATCAACGCTGCCTCCGTACAATCCTAAACATCCACTGGTCAGATTATGTGACTAATACATCTGTTCTAGAACAAGCAGCAATCACAAGTATTGAGGCCATGCTGCTGAGAACACAGCTGTGCTGGGCAGGGCACGTCTCAAGGATGAAGGACCACCACCTCCCTAAGATCCTGGTTTATGGTGAACTTGCCACCGACTGCCGCAAGAGAGGAGCCCCGAAGAAAAGATACAAGGACTCCCTGAAACAATATCTCAGCCTTGGCCATATTGATCAACATAACTGGTCTACTCTGGCCTCCAATCGGGAGGCCTGGAGACACACCACCTATAATGCTGCTGATGCCTTTGAGAAAGCACGCAGGATCACCCTTGAGGAGAAAAGACAATGCAGAAAGAATCATGTCCTACAGAATATACCACCTAAGGAGTCTATCTGCTGTGCCTTTTGCAACTGAACATGCCTGTCTCTTATTCTCCTTTTTAGCCACCAGCACGCTTGTAACAAACATGGGTAGAGCCCTTCCCAAATCTTCATTCGTGAAACCTAGCAATGAATTATGCTACTCAGCATAGCAGCAGGAAGATATGTAAGATGAAGAGGTGATGTCTTGATGACTGCAATGGGATGCCCCACTTTCAAACAATCTACTCTGAAAGACAAAAAACAAAAAGAAAATGTTCTTAGCCCTTCTTAGTGTCCATTTTTCACCATATGGAAAAGTTTAAGCAACACTGTGTTTTGGCAAGTTCTGATTCCCTTTAGCTATTGTAACTCTATTGCTTTCACTGGGATTATATAACTAATAAAGATTTGAATTTATTATTTATTTCTTAGGATGTAGGGCAAGACGATATGTACAAAATCCTTATAAAATTCTAAGTCTATTTTGGTTTTTTTTAAATTATTAATTTTTCTTGAAGATATTTGACAACTGCTTAAATATTTTATACTTAAGTATTTTGATTATTATTTAGAATATATATATATTGCAGTGTATTTGTGTTTCCAAAAATAGGTACATCCCATTTTTCTTATACTGCTAAATTACATGTTTTGTAGTGTCAATGCAAGTCATTTGTTTGCTTGTTGCAATCAGACAGGAAAGAAGAGAACAAAATACACACCCTCTAGTAGAACCATTCTTTATCAGTATATACCTGAAGGCTTACCCTGAGTAGACTATGAAATCTAATCTTATTATACAAAATGACAAATGAAACAACTGAAAAACTAACTGTAGAATATATTTTCTGTATTATGGAACTGGAGATGGTGATGGGAGGAGAAAGGAGAAAAAAAAAGCAGTGGAAAAATGCTGTAGGATTGTAGGAGGGAAAGATAATTATAGTGTGTAGATGGTGAAGGAAATGTCACAAAGTACACTACTATTAAACTAAGATTAATAATTGCAGAGTTTTTTCCTAAAAAAACCCAAACATTTATCTTTTCTTCTCCTTGGCTTATCACTGTTCGCTACAATCAGTTCTGATTATGTTCTTAATCTGGAAAGAAAAAAAAGTAAATCAGATTAATGTCCCTAATCTGCAAAGAAGAGGAAAAAATATTTATATTACCCTTCTAAATGAGAAGTTGGCAAGGTTGGAAAGCAAAAATACAGCAATCATATTACTGCAAGAGATACAGGTTTACTGTGTTAAAAAATTACTTACAGTGACATTTGTGAAAAGTGTAGCAAGCTTGCTTCAAATGGGTTGTAGGGAATTGTTTTTAATTTATGTCTATACTGGGATCCAATTCTCAAGTTTCATACGAGATATTACAATTATATAACAAAACCAGCAGAATCCACTGTTTTGACTTGAATCTACAAGGTTCAGCTTGTCTTGAAAGCAAACTATAATATGTTTTGCTTCTACATAAAAACAAACAGGCAAAAAACCAAACCAACTAACAAAAATAATGAAAAAAAAACAAACCAAACCAAATCAAACCAAACCAAACCAAACCAAACCAAACCAAACCAACCAAACAAACAAACAAACAAAAAAAACACAAAAAAACCCAACCAACCAACCAACTAACCAAAAAAAAAACCAAAACAGATGACTCACACCTACATAAAGGGGTAAGCCATTCAACTACATCTGTGAACCCCATTTATCTAATAAAAAATGGCTCCACCAAAAATTTTGAAAATTATGAATTTTTTTTTGCAAGTAAATCTCAGTTTTGTTTATTTGTCTTACTTGATAAGGACATATTTGCGAAGTTTTTAACACGTATATTGATTATAGGAGTGGGGGTATTTAACATTCTATATATGTAGGAAAGATAACATGTTAACAGTATTGGGTAATGATGTTTAGTTCATTCACATGTAGCTTTAATTCCTTGACTGGATGCAATGTGAAGATTTAGGAGGATCAGAGGGCCTCTGGAGAGCTTAAAATTATTAACTGCAAAGGAGAAGATAATTTAAGAAATGGTAGTTTTCTTTTCTGGTCGAAATCAGAAAGGTCTGCTTCTTCTTCAGACATGCAGAGCTGTTGTGAACTTACTTGACTAGTTGCATTTCACATCTTACCTACATTGTCAGTGACCAAAATGTTTGAGAACAAAGGTGAGATCTGCTCCTTAATTGCCTTCATGAGCTCTTAGAAACCCCTCTGTTAGACCCTACCCTAACTTTAGTCAACTATGGCTTCATTCTGCTTCATATGACAAAAAGTATCCATATTTAAGGAAAATAGTGCATCTTTGCTTCCAAAATTCATCTTCCAAGTGTGTGTGGTTCTGACTGCATAATGAGCTTGTGAGTCTTTGATCATAGAACATATAGTAAATACGTGTGAATATATACATGTATGTGTGTGTGCACAATTCATTTTGCAAAGATGAATTGTTTACCTCCTACATTTAGTGGACAGGCATCCAAAAGCAGCTCATTCATTCTTAAGAAAGGAACAGGGCTTATCTGGAAGAGATGATTATTCAATGGTCTCATATTTGCAGCAAAAACCTCATGCTTCCTGAGCTATCTTTCCCTGTATATACAGACACAGATACTGTATACTATGTAACATTTATTGGACTACAAGGATTGCGTGTTGACCAGAATTATGTGCTGAATTATAGCCCCATATTTCCAGCATTCACAATGTCTTTGAGTCATGTGAGCTGCAGTATTATCCAGGAGATGTGATTTTGTTCAGCCCAGTAAGCCTGGCTAACTACAGTGAAGCGTCTCATCACTGGTTTTACAAACTGGTCCAGCCTCAACAGCAGGGAGGGATGAGTCTCAATTTTGGACTGCCTTCTCCTGCATGAGAGGAGAGGCAATACTTGACTCTGGCAGTGCTGAGCGGTGCAGGATCAGGAAGAGGTGTGTCTGCAGACCTGTGATGCCATTGCAACTTGCTGATTGCCAAGCCATTCACAAGCAAAGAGATTTGGCTTTTAGGGTAAAATCTGCTTTCCAAACACCTGCTCCAATTTTTTCCAGAAAACCATCAGCCAGGTGGATGTTTATATCTTGCGGATGGGCTACAGCCTTCAAGTCATCTGATGAGTCTCACTGAAAAATACCATCCTTTTATGCTTGGCAAAATGGATTTTGTAGAAGTTAAGGAAGTGTGTCATTCCTCCCAAATCCAGTCCTTCTTTATTATCATGAGTTGAAGGAACAAAAATTAAATAATAGACTACAAAATTATGGAGCCATAGAAAGAAAATTTCTACTCGTATTAGAAGAAATTCTGATTCCAGCTTGTGAGTACTGTGGTCAGAATGATGATGATTTATAGGGTAAATGAGAAGGGAAGGGGGAAAAGTACATACAGATAAAAATCTTACAAAATCATGACCTCTGTAATGTTTACTATAAACAACTACTCATGAACAGTCTTGCATACACAACTATGAGGGAGACAAACAAAACAAAAATTATTGCCATTTTCATCAGATTTCAATCAGTTTCAATTCAGCTCAATCAGTTTGTGTATAATTATTTTGAAATCCACTCAACTACATTGAACTCTCTACTTGGTCAGCTTCTCTGGAAATTGCCCTTTCTGCTCTCCCACAGTGCTGTGTGTGCATGCAGGATTTATTTTCACATCAAAAATTATTTTAAAAGCTGACTTGCAATGCTGGATTTGATTAGCAGTGTAATTCCTACTTGCCTAAGCTGATCTCATAGACACTTTATTGGGTCTTGTATCTGTCCTTCCCAACTGTGTCAAAGCAGTAAGAATCACAACCACAGAAATGCTTTGCATAACCACACCTGGCAGCTCACCAGTGGTTTGCTTCAATTGCTTAATAGGAGCAACTCACAGTATGACTAAAATGAACTAATCTGATACTACTTTAATTTCCCTGTTTGAGCTACACTGAACTCAACTCTCCTGCTTTGCATTTTCAAGTTGCACTGTGTGTTGCATTCCCTCTGGACAGGTGAGACACGTATGCAAGGCAGAAGGCAAGAATGACAACTCCTCTGTACAAGCACAAGCAGCTTTTTCTGTACACGTGTCAGTAAGTAGTCAAGCTGAAAACTGATCTATGACAAGGTTATGTCTTTCTACCCATTGCTTGTAATCTAGTGTTATCTTAGAAGCTTAAGGACACAGTGTTTGCTGATCCAAACAGACTTCATACATATCCTTTATTACTCTATAAGGATGAACACTTTAGACTAAATTCCCTAATTGAAACCTCAAGGTTATTTGGACAAAGAAAATGTCCTTTCAGCAGCTGTTGCATGACAAAACTTTTTTCTGATATACTTTGCAGCCCCAAAATAGAAGATGGGAAAAGTAGCAGAATGGAACTCAGGCCGGCATAAAAGGCCTTTGTTTAAAGGTTTATTTTTCAACTCCAACTCTTTGCCATCTGGAAAAAATAGCATGCCACAGGTTCACCAAACATTCATCATTAAGTCCAAATGGTTCACAACGGGCATAGGCTTTCCATAAATTAAATTTTGAGATATACTTGTTCAATACTCAAAACTACAGAAGAAAATAGCTCAATACCACATATGCCCTTCAAATACCGGCACTAGGGCCAGAAAACATTCCAGTCACCACAATGCACAACAGTCCCCTATTTCTTGTTTTATAATATTTACAGAGGCTCTGTCTTATCTAGTATATTTTTGGCCTGTATTTGTAGGGCTGCTGACTGCTAACGATGTGAGGAGTCACATTCAACTGTTTTCTTGCTTAGCAACATAATATGTGCAACGCATTTGGGCAACCTTCATAGCACACCATTAGCATACCTTAAAATACTTCAGCTGGCAGAAAGATGTATTCTTTTCCTCTTTCTGTGCTGGTTGTTTTTGACACTGTTTAGAAATCTGAACTTGGAAGCTTGCTCTTTGTATTTTTTTTTTCCATATTTGCTGTATTTTTGCAAGATCATTATCTGCTGTAGTATGCCAAGGAATTCTTTTCTTGTTGTTCTGCATTTTTTTAAGCTGGATTTGTTCCTGGTTCTATCTGGAACAGAGGTTGTTTGAAGAAATTCCTCAAGAGACTGTTGCAGTAGCCTTTTCTTGCTCATACAGATAGGCTGCAGGTGTCTGTAGTGTCACTTCACTGTCACATCCAGCCCGTTTTGATATTTCTTTGACAGGCAGGAGTAAAATTCTTCAAAATAAAAGCAACTATTTTTTCCTGTCTGCAGCAAATTGATTGTTTCTTTTTTCCTTAGTAAATATATTATCAGTGTCACCACCAAAAAGGAAGAGAGCAAAGAAAGCTACCTAACTAATACTGAGGTTACAAATACTGTCTGATATTTTTGTTTATTTTTCTGTTCTCACCTCCCCATCAATGTATTTGCAGTGCATACAAGCTGTGATACTTTTAGCGTGCTGCTAATAATCCATTCATATTTTGCTTGGGTAAACTAACCTATTTCTAGGACTTTCTGTCCTTAAATACTCCTATTATTCATCTTCTGAGAATTCTCTGCTTAAAAAAAAGGGTTCCATGTAACTTCATGAACACATTTTTCTCCATAGATCTCACCTTAAGCATATTTTAATAGACAAATAGAAAAATAACTTTTCTATACATCCTTGAATTTTTCCTGATTCTCCATTTACCTTCTTTTGAAGCTGGATCTTGGGATAAATAGCGCCTTTGAATTCCTAAATCAAATACTCTGCAAATTAACCTGTCATTTATGATCCCTTTGAATACATCTGGGAAAATATACTTGTGCTCTGTCTCTCCATGGGATCTCAAGGACTTAAACTACATTTATTACTAACTCTAATACAAGCTGGATGCATTTCATCTTGTTAGTTGGCATGTTGGTAGAGAAAGGAAAAGACAGAATAACTCTCTGTGAAAAAGTTTTTCTATTTGGAGGAAATAGAAATACAAACTACTACTAAGAGCTAAAATAGCCCTTTATTTTGCCTGAAGGCTGATCTTGTTGTTTTGTGCTAGTTCCCAGAGCAGGTAAAATACTTTAATATAGATTGAAAATCTCTGTGCATGCCAGGTTGCAGATGATCCCCTGTGTTCCAGATAGGTGCTGCACAGACTCACACCATGACACCTAAGTGCCTGTATCTAAGACTATGGCAATTGTGTGGAACTGGAAAAAACACAATCTGAAGAGCAACTTGAAACTTGAGCAGTCATTCAATTATCTATTCCCACAGCACTCTGACCTTTTCATAGTATATATCTCATGTTGAGTCCTGAAAAATGCAATGGTTTTTAAGCACATGATCATTATCCTTGCAATGCAACAACACAACAAAGGAGTGTGAGAGTGAAGGCTTCTAACAGACAAGGTATCTTTCACCTAATGAGTAGCCACAGTCATACAGAAGGATGTTTAAAGTGCTAAAATTACATGAAGATTCAAAAGGTGAACCAAACCCAACCAACCAAGTCACCAAACAAGATAAACCAACGAAATAAAAACAAACCACACACACAACACAAACAAACAACAACAATAACAAAAACACAACAGGGAATGTGGGGAGGAATGTGGATAGGATTCAGGCAGTCTCAGCTGTATATCACTAGAGACCACCAAAGTATAGTGGAGAAATGCTACTAAATGTTTTTCCTGTTTCTCCTTCTCCCATAAGGTGCTCATTCTTCATAAGTGTCATAAACAGAATAACAGGGTAGATGGGCCTCTTCTGTAACCTACTAAGGCATGAGAGAATTAAGAAAAGAGAGATATAAATCCCAAACGGCAGTCTGGATTGCTAACTGAGATTATTGTTTAATGAATGAAATAGGTGATAAATTAATGAATGAAATTAGAGATGTGTAGTCACACTTGCTCTCTCTGATAAGTGCTGCAAGTCTTCACCTTGCCTATTTCAGGTGGATTCCTGGTCTCTAAGTGAAGCTTTGGTGTAAGTGCTGCCATTTAGTTTTAAAGCCACAATCTATATTACAGATTTTTAATTCCACTACTTTCCACCCCCCCTTATATCTTCAAAGTGGAGAAATGCTTTAGGGTATCTTACATGCCATAATACAGGAAAATGAAAACACTTTTCTTTAAAGGAAGAGATATTTGACAACCAACACATTTTACTATATTCAAAAAAATTCAGAATGCTTTGTAATTTTATTTTATTTTCCAAACTTGAATGTACTAGTATTCATGGGCATTTTTGCCTCTGTTATCTGTAAAACTTCTGTTTGCCTTGAATCAGAGTAATGTGATTAGACAGAATTTGGAAAGACCACCCAGAGTATGCATTTCTACCAGAGTGTTACATGCTCTGAAAGACACTGCTTAATAGTTTGGATACTTTTTTTCCTGTGAAATACCGGTTTTTAACTGAAGCATTTTGCTACAAGCAGAAACATGGATTTAGAACTTCCAAAAACCTTAAGTAACCAAGTAGTGACTTAAACTACCCAACAGCGCTCCCAAGAATCAAGAGGATTCTACCCATTAGGTGTGAGTGTAGTCATCTCCCCTACAGTGTTGCCCTCTTCTACCTGCATATTCCATTCACACACTACAATAACAATTACAGTTTCCTCAGTCAAACAGGATGGAATGGTAATCTTAAAATATGTTAATAGTTTAGACTGTCTTGCAATTTGGTACAACTGCTAACTCTGCACATAATTGTTGCCTGGACGGAATATTCCCAGGAGCACTATCTTAAAAATAGTTCCAATAATTTATGTTGTTATTGTGGCTCCCTAAAGCTGCTGATTAGTTGGACATTCAGCCAAAAGGTTTCCAAAGGCAAAAGCCAATCAAATTCTCTTAAGAACTTCATTCATACAGCCAGAGTACTAGATAAAGATCCAGCAATATGTTCTTTATTTGCCTTCAATAAGAAAAAAATTAACAAAGGACTTCACATGGCCATAATTTCACTTTCCAGATTCTTAATAGCTTCAATAAATGCTTAAAAAGTGGTGTTTTTAAAAGGAGAGTTAAGTGATCCCTGTGAGTAGCTTTCCTCTGCCTACATTTTCACGTTTATCTTATGCTTACCAGATCTCATGTATGAAAAACAGTCATATAAAGATGGCAACAACTGAAATGCCTGCCCTGAGGTGAGGCATGTTGTTAGCTTTTTTCTTTTCCCCTTAAAACCTGACTTCTTTCTTTTGTAATCTTGACAGCAATTTTTATACTAGAAAAACTAAGTCCTGCACAGAAGGGTTTGCATGTGGGAAGTTAGTGCACCTACTTATTTACATGTATCTCACAATATCTTTAGGAATGGATTATTTCATTGATCAATAATCAAGGTAGATAAATTTGTATTCCCATATTCAATATGGTCAAAAGGATGAAATACTTAAATAATTGCTATAAAGCTTTACAGGTTTTTTAACAAATCAGACTCATTTTAAACCTCCAGCACATTAAAGAGAAATCAGGCTTTTTTTAATTTTTTTAATCCATTAAGGAGACAAAAAAAGATACAAAAATGTGAGAACATTTGTTTATGCAGTCATGCACTGAGTGATATTGGAGAAACAGTAACTAGACTAGCTGCAAAATAACACCTTTATTTGCAGCAATATTTTTCAACTGCATGAATTCGCAAAACTGTTTCATCATATCAGTGCTCATGCTGACACAGGACAGCAGTTTTTTAAGCTAACACTGAAGGAGAAACTTAGATGGAACCACAGTTTTAAGATCCTGATTCCTTTCTATTTGTAGCTCTAATATGACTTTATGTAGTCAACACAGCTATACCTGGGCAATCAATAACAGGGTCACTATGGACAATGTATGAAACTAGTGAAGTTGCATGCAAGATTCTCTTAAGGTTATTTTATTCCTTTTGCATCATATTGTATTTCCCCTATGCTTATTCCTGTCACATGTTATTGCACAACATTTTAAAAGGTTCAGTTTGAATTGTAACTGGTCTGACTGGTCTGCTTGTAAAATGTGATTTTTTTATCCCTTGAGATACCAGTTTCTTAAAAAAAAAACAAACAACAAAAAATTCACCAAAATTTCTATCCAGACAGGGTTGGCAAAGAAATGAAAAGATATTTTTATTTATAAGGATCTTATCAACATAGCAGAAAATTTACTTGGAAACCTAAATTGGATAGAGAAGCCGGAATCACTACAGATCAACTAACAGATTTGTGATAACACTTATTGCAAGAGGCAAACAACTAGACAGATAACAGATGCAATAAAAGTAAAAATTCAAAAAATACAATTTATTCTCAGTGATTACAGCAGACTCTACTCAACTGTGCAAACAGAAGTTCATGGGTCAGGGATCACTAAGGAGCACTTTAGCTGGCTCAGTTGCCTAAACGCAGTGACACTATGATTCTCTGCACGCTTAGTGTACTATCAGCTTGTCATCCACAAGGATGTGGGTCTTCTTTTGGTTGTGTCTGCCAGTATTCTAAGGATTTTTCAGATAACCTAGAGCACCTCAAATGGCACTAGATATCTGTGTTTGGGCAAGAAAATTGCTGCTCTCTTTTTCATGAAGCATACCACAGATAGGCTTCTACAGCAGATGATAGCATCTAATCACATTGACTGATTTGCATTCTTCAGGAGAAGCAAGGTAAACAGCATCTGTGTTTACAGCAAATGCAGCCCTCATCACGTCTGCCATAAATACACCATATATTTTCAGAAACCTTGCATGCTTTAGTTCAGGGACTATTTTTCAGAGCCTGACTAAGGTTTCCTCAGGAAACTCTACAGCCCCAGCTACAGAAGAATAGGTCAGGAGTAGGACACTACCACACAGAGGGCTGTTTCTCTGCGTCTTCCCTTCCTGTCCTCAGAGAAGTCCACCCCAGTAGTCACCAAAAGGTATAAGGAAATAACCTTTAACCAGAGGGAGCAAGGAAGTGTCAAGTATGGAATAGGGAAGGAATCAGCAAGTATCTAATGAGAAAAAAATGGAAAAGACATCTGAAAAAGACAGCCTTAACGAGGAGTTAGGAAAGCTGGTGGGTGTTTTTCTAATCTCATTTCTTTTTCCAGTAAATTGTTCTTATCTCAACCTATGATCTTTGCCTTTTGTTCCTCCAATTCTCCTCTCTGGCCACCTGCATGAAGGCTGGAAGGGGAGGACAGAAGAGGGGGACAGGGAGTGAGCAAGCAGAAGCATGGTTTTGGAGAATCTTGGTGAGAGTACTAAACTGGGGAGTACCATTCCTGAACCATGACAACAGCATAAAGAAGCAATCTTTTTAACAGAACAGAAGTTAGTACACATCCTAAACTACAAAGAAAAAATGAAATGTTTTCCATTACATTTGTTAAGAATTGGATGAATGCATATCTCTCTGCTGTGGCAACTCTAACCTGAAGTAATTTATTTCCTCACCCATTTCCATATACATCTCCACACTTATGTTAGTGATCCAGTACAGCCAATTGCAAAAGGCTTGTGTAAAATTCTCTGCACCATTAAGCTTTTTATATCAAGGGATGGATAACAGCTAATGACATCAAAAATGAATATTTGCTTCCATAAAGAAATGCTGGCACCTTATTAAATTTTTTCCTTTTGAGATCGTTATATTTTGAAATGGCTGTTCATTCAATATTACATTTTCTGTATGTTTTGTTGTTCCTGGTCATTGCAAAGTACATGTGCATAAAAAGAGTTTATTTTGCTTGTGTTCATTTGCTTCTACTGTCTCATAATCATAATAGATCATAATCATAACAGAGGCAATACAATATATAAGCAGAATAGTTTGTAGGTAAAATAAATTTTAAAATCTCACCTACAGTTTCCGTTGCTTCTTAGTGAAAAATGATGAAACACAGATGAAGATACTCTTATTGGCCTTAGAAAAAGTATGGAAATGTTCACACAAATTTTGGGGTGTAGCCTTTGGTGTTCTGCATGTCTTAATCTCACAGTGCAGGGCCCAACTCATCTAGGTGATTCATTTCCACTGCAGACTACACTGCAGTGTGTGCAAGACCCCTCCGCTGACATGAACCTTCCTTGATCAGTTGTGGCTTTCCTGAGCAGAAACCTCCATCCATTTCATAATATTCCTTATAGCCTGAGAAACTTCCTAAAAAGAAAAGGAAGTTGCTACAGTGGCACAGAATCAGGTACCAGTATGCCAAGATGTTTGTCAGTAGAAGAGGTTTATAAGCTCACTGCTTCTCAATCTGATGGAGTCATGGCAAGCTGGTGCTTCAAACATGAGCAGATGAACAAGAAAAGAATATTTACAATATTCTTTTAATCTAAAAATCTGAAGCAATTTTTTTACTGAAAGAAAGCCATGGTATTATTGGTAATCTGTGACCATCAGGGTCTCAGAACTAGCCTGCATGTGAACCACAAATGCTTGAACCTTTTAAAGCAAAAACTCTGTTAGCAGTTAAAATCCTCCCATCTCCAATACTTAGAAAGTTTTATTTCTGACATTAATTACATTGTCTAGCAGAGGACTGAAGATTTACCTCATACCATAAGTGTAAATAAGAAGCTCATAGTTGTGCAGTTTTTTATCTGTCTACTTCTTCAACAGTAGTTGGAGAAGCCAGACACTAAATCTGGAGCTGCTCGTATACCTCAGCATAAGCATAGTCCCTTTTCAGAGTGAATTTTATCCATTCTAAAGCAAGGGTTCAAAAGTCTCATCAAGTGCAGCAACTGTTCAATTCCTATTTCCAAGTGACCCTTCACTCAAACCTTTCCATAAAAATGTAAAGGTACCAGTAACTGTACATGAAGGTCAATCTTCCTTAGAAAGAGTAATCAAAGATGTCTTGAGGAGTCTATTTTAAGTATTTATTGCATGACATCCATGGTGCTTTTGCTTTTTGCAATAAAACCTTCATTGGCACTAGTTGTTGACTTGGTAGTTTTACAGATACAATACCAGAGACTGAAAAGTTCACAGCATTTTCCTCTTATGTGATTTATACTCCTTGATAATTTCAATTTCCAGAGGTTGTTCATCTTAAAAGTGATAAGGACAGAAAATGCCAGTCATTTTAATCAAGAAAACTGCCAAAAAGAGAAAAGAAAATTAACCTCTGTTTTTCATGTCTGATCACATGAGATGATCACAGACCATCATGTTTTAAGTTATCCTATTGCATTATTATCATCTTCATGCATCAGATTGTTTGGGGACCCTTCTGAGCAACAAAAGTCAGTAATGGTACTGGAATTTAACTTTTTTTTCATTCAGTGAAAAAATGTTTTTTTCCTGCAGCTCGTGATTGCTCTGAGTAAATAGTATTGACCATTAGCTTTAGCCCATATAAAATGCAATAAACCACATACTGTTTGTGAAAAAAAATTAAAATTGAAGATTGTCTACTAAAAGGTTTAATAAACATTTCCATTGCCAGACTAATTGGATTTATCTCTAAAAGTTTTTTTTATTTACATAAAATTTTTCATGTTCGAAGTTAGCAATGCATATATGAAAGTGAATGAGGACTATGATTTTTGTGTTTTGGGAGATTTTTGTATATTTATTTCTTTTTTTCCTTGGGTCAGTTTTATCAACCTGTTCATACTGATTTATAGACAATGAACTACGACATAAGAAAGCTTGTTGTAACAAATCTGGATATTTGTTAAAATTATGTTGAAATGTGATAACTATAATTAATATTAGGCTAATTATCCTTTTTGTTCTATGTTTCCTAATAATATTTTTCTTCTGTGACTGTCATTATCAGTAAAGGCACAGCCAGTTCATCTATTGAGTAAGTATCTTTCTACTTCAGGAAAAATACAAAATGTAATAAATTATACAGGACCAAAATATTCTGAGCTATGATTTACAGCAAATAATTTAAAATATAAATCAAAATATTAAATAGTTTGTGACAATTGGACAATTACTATCCAAATTAAATAAGGGACTATTATCACATTTGTCCCCAGATACTTAATTCTCCTCACTAGCCTCCTGAGCCAAGAAATGTGTGTTAGAAATCTCCCAAAAATCAGACTTGTCTTCAGACAGGGACAAGGGAAGAGTGGGAGAAGGGGGAAAGTTAAAGGCAACTCTCCTGGAGGTTAAGATTAATAGTGAAGAACTTTCCTCACATTTCAGTACATCCACTTACTGTCATGCTCAGAAGACAGCACAGCTGGATGAAAAAACGAGTACCAGTCAATGTTCTGGGTTCAGCTTTGTGGGTGTGCTCTTGTGTTTCAGTCAAAAAAATCAGTTACAGAAGCTCTAGCAAGGCACAAATTCCAGTATCTAATATAATGACAAGTAATCAAATTTGGGAAAGCAATATTGTACCGCTTGCAGGTACCGAGGTGCTGGTGGCGGCAGCAGCAGCACTGCAGGGATGCAGGGTCAGCTGGTCACCGCCTGGACACAGCCGGTTCCAGCAGCTCCAGCAGCCCCACCACAGGGCATGGCTGGGCCTGCCAAAAAATATTTCAGGAAACTCTTTCATCAAGTTTAGAAATAACATATTTAACAAGCATTGGTAACCGTGGGGAAGATACCTGTGGTTAGGATATTATTTGATTGTTTCTTGAAGCACATTACAATCTTCTACCAGATAATTTTTACAGAAGTTCCTATCAAATTTATCTAGCTAGTGAGCTCTTTTTCTCACATTTTAGGATTTATTAAGTTTTTATGCAAAGTTTACTGCTTAAGTAGATCTAAGAAGGCCACTTAGTGGCAGAAAGGTCTGTATTTTGGCAAAAAGGTAAGTGTTCATCTTCTGTTCATCACAGGAGGTGAGTGACAATTAGCAAAGACTGAATTTATATCTTCTTTGATATTATGGTATTTCTTGATGAATAAAACAATTAGAAAAGTGTTTAAAACT
Organism: Neopelma chrysocephalum; assembly: GCF_003984885.1. Taxonomy (NCBI): domain Eukaryota; kingdom Metazoa; phylum Chordata; class Aves; order Passeriformes; family Pipridae; genus Neopelma; species Neopelma chrysocephalum. The sequence goes on from NW_020897690.1 coordinate 22,250,239, forward strand.
GAAAGTTTATCCTGAAAGTTAAGATCATAGAGTGAGTTTTTCAGTTTTTACCAAAATGGAAGTAGCCAGCGACACGACCAGCAGAATCAAGAGCTGCCCACTGCAGACTGTGCAAAGCTGTCACATTTGGGACACTGCTTTACTGATGGTAGGTGACTGTGGAGCTTGAGCGAGATCACAGGTCTTCTTTTCATGGGAAGGATCACAGGGAGCACCAAAACAAAGTGTGCACTGACGTGTGTCCATTTTGACATTTAATAGTTCTTACAAACTGAGCATTCAAATTGCCTCTACTGAGTAGCTGAATTAACTATTGCTTTGGTGGAACAAACTTCTTATATTGCTGTTCAGGTGTATTGCAGATTGCTGCATCTCTTACACTCTTCAAGTGCTTTTTTGTAACTCTAAGTGCTTATGAAGATCTGTTCTTTTTCTGGGGAACTGTGAGACGAGAATCACAAGAGTGCTTGTGAAGCACAATCTGGTACAAAAGCACAGGCTGTTTCTGAACTCTGCTTCTTTTCCAGAACAATTCTTTATTTTGACAGCTGAATTTTTTTTTACCATATTGATGAGTTCTGTGTATACCTGTTGTATATCCTGCTTGCTAGCAAGAGCAGTTCTTTGACAGGAAAAATGCAAAGCATAAAGGAAGGGCATCACTTACCAATTGCTGTCTGCTAATGTAATGCTGACTACTAAGTTTAAAATTATATTTGATAGCCATATTAAATATTCCATACACACACAGTACAGTTACACTTACCTTATCCCAATCTGAGTTCCAGGGTAACTAAATATTTGCACTTGCACTTTGCAGTTATCTGTACATATATATATATATCTATGTCAACATTATGTTGGCAGTTTCCAAGTCTATATGGGAATATCAGTAATGTCTACACTGTCTTTGCCACTTTGTACTTTCTAGATTTTCATTCTCAGGATTGTATTCTAGGAGAAAAATTTCAAATGCTGAATGTACAAATACACATATATTTAAAAGTGAACAAAACACCATTTAATTAGCCATATTTAGGTTTAACATGTCTAATTTATCTGAGCATGTACAAAAATTTATTCTGGTAACTCCTTCACTCTTTAGATAATCATTTTCAGCACTGAAATTTGCCTGAAGAAATGTTTGTATTGGAAATCCTTTTAAAGCTATAGAAATGACAGCATAACACTCTCATGCTTTAACCCTGATGGACAGCTCAGCCCCAGGCAGCTGCTCGCTCACTCCCTCCACGGTGGAACGGGAGAGAGAATGGGAAGGGTAAAAGTGAGAAAACACAAGGGTTGAGACTAAGACAATTTAATAGGGAAAGTTAAGCTGCACAGGCAGACAAAACAAAACAAGGAATTCATTCACCACTTCCCAGGGACAGGCAGGTGTTCAGGCATCTCTAGGAAGGCAGGGCTCCATCATGCATAACAATGACTGAGGAAGACAATTGGAATCACTCTGAAGATTTCCCCCTTCCTTCTTCTTCCACCAACTTTATATGCTAAGCATGATGCCATGTGGTATGAAATGTCCCTTTGGGCATTTAGGGTCAGATGTCCTGGCTGTGACCCCTCCCACTTTCTTTTGCATCCCTGGATCCCTTGCTGGTGGGTGGTGTGAGGACCAGAAAAGGCCTTGACACTCTGTAAGCACTGATCAGCAATAGCTAAAACATTTTGGTTATCAGCATTGTTTTCAGAATGCTGAAGATTCAGTATCCAAAATGCAACCCCTTACAAGTCACTATTAAAAAAACCCAAACCTCTATCACAGCTGAAACCAGTATAGCCACAAAATTTTCACTTCAGTACACTACATTCAGGTATGTGAGAGTCATTTTGGTTTTAAAAGAAAATGCCAAGTTGTCCTAGTTAGATCAGCTGGGACCAGTTCATCACTGTGTGGGTGTAACCCAAACTGTGTATTCTACACCCCCTATGTCATTTCCCAGGAACTGTTAACAGTAGATCATTTGCAACAAGTGCCCAGAACACACCTGACCCCTCAGGCTATAAGCTGGGTGTTAAGAAGCCTGTGAGATAGGAGGGTGTTCCTATCCTCACACTGATGACTCAGGTGTGATAACTCCGGGAAGTCATTAGCACCTCCACACCCAGCCTAAGGGGTCGTATCTGCTAATGGGCCATGAAGGATTCCAAAAATATCTCACGACTCACAATCACCCATAGTGGAACTCCTCGCCCTGGAAGAGGTACTGGGCATTCCCACTCGAACCTAAGAGTATGTAATCTTGGGGTCTTGGAACTTCTGGGTCCACTCAACGGATCCAGAGAAGGACCAGAACCTTGACTAGACTGCAACTACCACTCTTGACCAGACTGCCACCAGCACTCTCACCAACAGGTTTTCCTTTCCTTTTATATTGGACTCAGGGGGACCACATGGGGATCAGCAGGGGGGCCAATGAACACCATTCTATTTGTGCCCCGGGGTGCTGGGTTATACATCTGGGTTTTGTGGATTAAAACCAATTGTTTATCCATATAATTGTATTTATTGTATTATTTTTATTAAATTGTAACTCTGACATAATCTCTTTTGAGTTGGGGTCATTTCTCCTGCTGGTTTACCTTTAAACCAGCACAAAAGTTTGATCATGTTTAACAGATTTTTGCATTTTAAGAATTTCAAAATGTAATTCCCAGGTGTCTAACTTTGAGGGTTCTGTTTTTGTAAGCATGTCCCACTTTACACTTAAAAATCATGAACTTTGCAGAATGCTTCAAGTCCATTTATAAACGCCGCCTGTCATCAGTGAAAATCACGTTGCAAATAGGATCATGCAAATGCCAACGAAACCAAAACCCAACTGAAATTATCAAAAACAAAAATGAGACTTAAATATTGGGTTTGGTTTTTGTTGTTTTTGTTTTGGTTTTGAGTTTTTTGTGGGTTTGATTATTTCTTTGTTTGTTTTTCCAACAAAATCTATCTTTCAAAATTTTCAATGAGAAAAACAAACAGGAAGGAAGATTAAAAAATTTTGACAATATATGCATGTGTCATTCTGCCATCCAATGTCAGTTCTGATGTTCCAAGATCAGCTTTGGTAAGGCACATTCTTTTCTCAGAGTAATGATTTTTTTAATCTTTTCATATACAATCTCATTTTCTTTCAGTAAGTTTTCCTTTTTAAGTAAAACTCAAAAATAATTACACTGTGAATGAGGACTAGTTGGTTTTGTGAATTTAATGTTGATCCACATGAGTACCTATGGTATAACATTTATTAATTGTTTGTAGTTTGCTGTTCACTCATTCACATAAACTCTGCTGTGGCATTGCAAATAGTGTCTCCTGTCCATATCAAAATGGAAAAAATGGACTTAACTGTTGTGGTGGTTTGACCTTGGCTGAACACCAGGTGTCCACCAAGCCACTCTATTGTTCGCGTTCTCACCTGGCCAGCGGAGAGAAAATAAGACGGAAAATGACTTGTAGGTTGATATAAGGCAATTTACTATAGCAAAAGTGAAAGTTTGTGCATGCACAAGCAAAGAAAAAATAAGTTCATTCTCTACTTCCTATCAGCAAGTGATGTTCAGCTCCTTTTCAGGAAGCAGAGCTTCAGCACATGTAGTGGTTGCTCTGGAAGGCAATGACAATGCCTTCCTCTTCCATTTGTTATCTTTTATATCTGAGCTGATGTGTATGGAACATCCCTTTGGTTAATTTGTATCAGCTGGCCTAGTTCTGTTCCCTCCCAGGATCTTGCCCACTCCCAGCCTACTGATGGTGGGAATGTTGGAGAGACTGCACTGATGCTGTTCCAGGTCCTTGCAAAATTCATTCTTCATCCATTCACGTATTCTGACGCAAATGGTATGGAATAAGGGGTGGAGATTGTATTGGCTAAAATGGAGTTCATTTTCCCTTAGCAGCCTTCACAGTGCTGTGGTTTGCATTGGCAGCTAGAAAGGTCTTGATAACACACCAGTGTTTTGGCTACTGCTGAAGAGCACTGGTACAACATCAGTGCTGTCTCTCCAACATTCCCCTCATCATCAGCAGGCAAGATCCTGGGAGGGACACAACTAGGCCAGCTGACCCAAAGGGATATCATCCATATCATATGACATCAGCTCAGACGTAAAAAACAAGGAAAGGAGGAGTAAGGGTGGGCATTCATTATTTACAGTGTTTGCCTTCCAGAGCAACCACTATGGGTGCTGAAGACCTGCTTCCTGGGAAGTGGCTGAATATCGCTTTCTGATGGGAAGTAGAGAATGAACCTAATTTTTTCCCTTTGCTTGTGTGCATGCAAACTTTCACTTTTGCTTTAGTAAACTGCCTTATCTCAACCTATGAGTTGTTTTCCATCTTATTTTCTTTCCCCTGGCCAGGTGGGAAGGGGAGCAATAGAATGGCTTGGTGGGCACCTGGCATCCAGCCAAGGTCAAGCCACCACAGCTGTATGGAAAAATCTTGACAGCATTTCCATTTGTCTCAAAGACACGGAAATTGATTTTTTTGTGGTTGTGAAATGAATATGCCAATTATATCTGAAGACCTTTAGGAAGATAATAATCCTTATTCTAAGGAAAAACAATTACAGTGTATATTAAATCAGGGGATTTATTTCTTTCTATGAAGGACACAAAGTAGGATTCTGTACTGAAAGGGTTATATTTCTTATGAAATAGCATGTAGCAACTTCTTGTCTGTGTTTGCAAATGAGAAAGAAACATTTAATAAACCTATAAATAAATAAATAAAGAAACCAATCACACCTTAGTCACAACAAGTGTAAACCATTCTTTCCAAATTGAAATTCACATATATCAAGTGGTATCTAAATTGCATTTCAACACCTAAGATAGAAAACCTTAAAATAAGGTTTTATTATGGGACTGCATAACATTTCTACTCTGTGCTGCATTAACAGGATTAACATTTAAAGCTATAATTAATTTGCCAACTCAATAAAAATTATACATTGCTCATAAATGTTGGAATATCCCAACCCATGTTACTACATTTAAAAAGCAGTATCCTTCTTGGGCTGATGAAGAGGATAAGTCAGGGAAGGCAGCTTATCCAGTCATTACTTGCATTTCACGAGCTCCAAGAGTGGCTACTTTACCAGGCTTTCAGCCTGTAGCTGAAAACCACAAGTTGAAAATGCTTTCTTATCCAAATCCACAGTAAGATGAAAAAGGTGAAATTAATATTATAAGGAAGCCTTGGAATCAGGCTACCAGCCTGATTACTCCACAGTAAGCACTTTAGCCCTTGGATTCCTCTCTATTCCTTGCCCCTAAACACTTCCTAGAGAGAGATTTTTCTGTGTTCTTCCCTAGGGTATAGATTATGTTTTTCTCCAAATATGTGTTCTGTTTTGCTTGCAGTAAATGACTAAGTAAGTTTTTGGTATGTGAGCCTGTCAGACTCCAATAAAAAAGAAAATATCTAGGAAGGGACGTTTTAGGAAGTGAAATGTATCCATGTGGGACTCAGAGCATACTCAAAAACAAAAATAAAAATCTACACGGAGCAAAATGTTGCTTGACTCTAACTGATCTAAACTCAGTCTTTTCTTTGCAGATATCAATTCAGACTCCGCTTCACTGAACGTCTGATAAAACAGCACAGTGCAGGAGAATGAATATTGTCAAGAGGCTGTTAAAATTCTCCTGTTTTCAGAATGGATCTTCTGCTCCTTGAACCCTGGCAAAGATTAAGACTGATTAAAGTGAAGTAATCAGTTTATCTCAGCAGAATCAGTAGGATTAATATAAATAAATGTGCTGATTTTAGCTGGGGTAGACTTAATTTTCTTCACAGTGGCTAGTATGGGTTTGTGTTTTTGGATTTGTCCCGAACACAGGGTTGATAATATAGAGATATTTTTGTTATTGCTGAGCAGCGCTTGCACAGAGCCAAGGCTTTTTCTACTTTTTGTACTGCCACACTGGTGAGGAAGTTGGGTGTCCATGGGAGGTTGGGAAGAGACATAGCTGGGACAGGTGACCCAAAAGTGACCAAAGGGATATTCCAGGCCGAATGACATCATGCTCAGTATGTAAAGTGGGGGAAAGAATGAAGAAAGGAGGATGCTTGGTGTGGCTGTGTTTGTCTTCACAAGTCACCATTATATGATGGGCCCTGCTCTCCTGGAGATGGTTGAACACCTGCCTGCCCATGGGAAGCAGTGAATTAGCTCCTTGTTTTGCTTGTGTGAACAGCTTTTGCTGATAAAAACAGATAACCATCTTTATCTCAACCCATAAATTTCCTAGCTTTTACCTTTCTGATTCTCTCCCCAGTCCTACTCATGGGGGAAATGAGCGAGTGGCTTTGTGGGGCTTGGTTGCTGACTGGGGTTAAACCATGATAATAATATCTCATAGAAATAATAACAATGATCAAGAAAACCACAGAGATTTTGTTTGAAAAACTACTGCCATATGAATGCAACTTTGCAAAATCAAGTCTTGACATCTGATGAATTTTGTATGAGTTAAAATATTGCAACATCCATATTTAAGGTGTTGAACTAAGTAACTTGTTTGACTGCTGGAAGAAAATATACAGAACTGTTTCCTACTACATTGATTAAATTACAGTTTAGATTAGTCAGATAATAGTAATTAAAAAAAAAAGAAAAATAAACATGGCATCTCATAAAGGGCTGAGAAATAAATGTTTTGTAATTCAACTTCAAAAGCAGGCTGTTCTCACAGCCAGAGTTGTTCTTGAACTATCTCTTGATGTGGCTTAATGCTTTCCTGGGAAGGAACTGAAGAGTAAATGGAGATTAAAGGTGACTGAGACATTTTTCAGTTCATTGTTTTCCTCAGCAAAAAGTTATCACAGATAACAGGTTTAGTCCAATGCTGACAGTCATGACCAAGCTGGAACAGATGATTATTTCTAAAAATCAATAAAAGTAGAAATGTGGGCATTGGCTAGACTAATATTGCTGGCTTGGCTTGCATTTCCTTTGGTATTTCCAGTTGATTTATTAGCAGGTAATGACACTGTATTCTCTGCAGTTCTCCTGAGCAATTTTACCATATCTCATCAATCAATCTGTCAATGCATTTAAGAAATTCTACATATTTCTCATATGATTGCTTTTCACAACAAAATTGCTGGAATATTCATTCATTGTCTTACATTAAAGTCTGAGGATGTCATTAGGTTCACTTCTGAAACCCTTCAAGATATTTGCTTTCAGATAATGGGTATTAAATGCCAGCAGACATTCAACACGTAATAAAAATCCTGGGCTGTGGAAAGAATGTAGAGAAGATAACACATTTTAGAGAATGATTACCGTGAGCACTGTTCATTTTGTTAGCTTCTAATGAAAGAACACAGAGATAGTTTAAGCTGTTTTGTGTGGACTTAATAGTTTTATTAAAGTCATATTTTAAAATATATTGACTCTGCTTGAATCAAAATAGTGGTTCTCCTTGAAACACTTTCGGAAATTATGTATTTTATTTTTTCTGAGCTAACACTTTTAGTAAAAATTCGAGTCAACTTTTGACTGCATGTTTTATTTGTTTATGTCTTTTTTTGTTTTGGTAGAAGAAAACTATGTTAGTTTAGTCAAAATGCCAGAAAAATTTAAAGACTAACTGTAAGAGATTCACATTCAAACAAGTAGGAAGCTCACACCTGTGCCTAACCAATCTGCATAGCTGAGTCACTACTTCCCAGAACTAAGCTCTGTGTAAGACATCTTTTTCATAATTTATGAAGTCTGGCTTGCGGCATTCATGAGTGCAGTCATAGCAGTGTACACGTGCTTCTGTTAATGCTCATGCAAGTGTGGAAGCTGTACTTTTCCTTCACAAATAGCAATGCTAAGAAAACAGAGCAGAATAAATTTTTGTAAACAGGTATTTGGGATCAAAAGGGATCAGAAGATATGTAAACAAATGTATAAACAATGTATAAAGATGTGTAACAGATATTAATAAACAATTAAGAACATTTTAACCCTAAATTGATTTCATGTTATTGTAGGAGCCCAGAGATCCAGGTTTTTAAAGATAAATTCTTTCTTTTTATCACCTTCTCTCTCTTCTGAATCTGAAAGTAAAAGAGTAACTTAATCTTTTTTTCTCATAATTACCTTTATTGTGGTTAAGTAGCTGTGGTCTGATATTGTAGGTTTTTTTAATAATTTCTTTGAGTTGTCAGCTTACCAGTATTCTTGTCCAGTAGTTTATAAAAAGACACATTCAGGTAGCCCAGAGGTCAAACTAGTCCAGAAATACTTTTTCCCAGTTAATAAACAGGTCTCTCTGCATTTGCTCACTGGGACATGACCAAACCTCTGAATATAAATCACATTTTCTAGAGGACATTGTCCTTACTAGGTCCTTTTTTTTTTCAGTGAGCTAAGTATGACTTTCAGACTCAGTGGTGAAAAGGCCCTGCTATCTTACAGAAGAGTGGGCGCAAACCAGTTTTCATTTCACCTTGAAGTCTTGGTTTTTTCATTATTATAATCTCCAACCCTTCAATAAGGGCACCAGTCTGGGATACCTGGAGAGCTAGCTTTTTTTTTCTTGGATGAAAACCACAAAGATGATAGATTTACAATGAGGATAAAGGTAATCCTAGAAACTGAAATACTGTTTTTAACAGGTCTTAAATGCAATCTGAGCATAGGGCTATTTTTTTTACTTTTCTGTTTAATTCAACAGAACATGATCTTTTGTTGAACTGAAGTACTTGGGTACATCTTTTGCTGAACGCAGTCATCATTAATGATCTTGATGAGGGGAATGACTGCACCCTCTGTAAGGCTATAGATGACACCAAATTATTTGGGCATGTTGATCTGCTTGAGGGTAGGAAGCCTCTGTAGAGGGATTTGGACAGACTGGATAGATGGTTTGAGACCAACTGTATGAGGTTCAGTACAGCAAAGTGTCAGGTCCCACACTTGGGTCACAACAACCCCATGAGCTGCTACAGGTTTGGAGTGAAGTGGCTGGAAAGTGACCCAGTGAAAATTGACCTGAGGGTATTGGTTGACAGCCAGCTGACCATGAGCCAGCAGCGTGCCCAGGTGGCCAAGAAGACCAATGGCATCCTGGCCTGTATTAGCAATAATGTGTCCAGCAGGGCCAGGGCACTGATTGTCTCCCTGTACTTGGCACTGGTAAGGCCACATCTCAAATCCTGTGTCCGGTTCTTGGCCCCTCACTACAAGGAAGACATTGAGGTACTGGAGCATGTCCAGAGAAGGGCAACGAAGCCGGGGAAGGGTCTGAAGCACAAGTCTAATGAGGAGCAACTGGGGCAGCTGGGCTTGTTTAGCCTAGAGAAAAGGAGGCTCAGTGGAGACCTTATCACTCTCTACAGTTACCCAAAAGGAGGTTGTAGTGAAGTGGGGGTCATCCTCTTCTCCCAAGTAACAAGCAACAGACCAAGAGAAAATAGCCTCAAGTTGCACCAGGGAAGGTTTAGGTTGGATACGAGGAAAAATTTCTTTCACCAAAAGGGTGGTGTGTGCATTGAACAGGTTGCCCAGGAAAATGGTTGAGTCACAGCTATGAGTGAGAAGTTTAATTCAGCAAACTATTTACCTGATGGCCAGTTTTCAGTTTAGTGGGACTGTAATAATACACTGACCTCCTATACCACGCAGAAAACTGGGAAAATTGTTCTGAAAGTTCTGGTGGTCAGTGAATTAATTTTCCTCTCTTAAAATGAAATAAATTCATTTAAAGAAGACCATTTTATTATAGAGGAATTCAGTAACATAGATTAACTGGGCAACACCTGATGTCTAATGAGTTCTTTTCTTGACGTTTTAGTATTTGCAGCCCTCCGGTCTGACTGTTTTTTCATAGAACAAATGTTGCACCAGCTAGGTGCTTCTGATTTCTGGTATTAACAGCTTGCATGTGGGGAACTCTGACCTACTGTGCCTGGTTGAAGTTGAAAGGTAATTTAGAAAATAGCTCTCAGTCTTGATGGTAAGAACAAACTGTTTCTTGCTTATAGATATACCTTGTGGAAAACTTATGTTTCAAAATTACCTGTAAAAGAAAGCCTAAGTAGAAGGCTCAGAACAGTTACTCCATGACTGCAGAAGACCATGGCTAATCTCTTTCTCAATGTGAAGAACATGCACTTTCCACACCGAATTTTGTGATTCCCCAATCTGGTTTTGTGAACATCATGTTAGTCTCCCGTTCAACTAATAAATATAACATTTGATGCCTTAGAAATCCAACTTTAGAACAGTTGCAGAAAACCTCTAAAACTATAAAACTACAGGGATCCCTAATAAAATCTCTTTTGGTTTGTCGAAGGTGGGAGCGGAAGGCTTAGACCAAGTTCACTAAAGAAGCCCTGCCATTGAGTCACGAGGTGCAGAAAGGATCCCCTTGCTTTCTAAACTCCTTTTCAGAGAGGAGACAAGGTGTGGCTGGAGCCAATCTTAGCCTCAGATTTTGTCAACAGTTTGAATTTAAGAAATTATAGAGGTGTGATTGAAACACTTTTGTCCTGCAAGTTTTAATGATGCCAAATTGAGAATATTTATATAAAATGAATCACTTATTATTTCAAATCATCAGGCAAAAGACCTTAATCAGAACTATATAGTGCACAACATAAAAGCTAAAACTACTAGTAGTATAGTATAAGATAGGATAGTGCGCTATGTCAAAGAAATTATATTAAAGCAATTATATCAAAGCTAGCAAAAAGAAATAATATTAATTAGAGATCGATGTAACTCACCCATATCAATACTTGTGGGGAGATCTCTTTCTCTCAATCTCAAGGAGAAACTTTGAGGAGGATTCCCACCCCAAGGGAGGAATATGCACTCACACATGCCAAGAAGAGTTATGTTAGATGATCCCGACTGTATGAAAGTGGACTGGACTTTTACAATATAGAGTAATAGACTGATAGTCACCTGACTTCAGTAGTTGCCTCACCATCAGGATGTTAATTCAGGGTTGAAGCCAGACTGGTTGCCTGGTACCCCTCTCAGCCCATGTCATGGGTTTACTTGTTCTAAAAAACCAAACAGGAATTTTTCTTTACCCTGCTGCATGTGGGGGAGGGATATTGAATGGGGAGGACAGCTCTCTGCCTTGGGTGATTAACTACACAAAGGAGCTGGCTGGCAGAACTACATTCCAGCCTAATGGCCCTTCCAAACCTGCAGGTAGGGGGAAGGAGTTTTTTCTCCTCCTCTCCTTACAAACGGGGAACACTTCACTTTGTGCCTTAACGGGGGCAAGGTGTGTTGGAAAAAGCTTGGAGGCTGTTTTGCCCTCAAGCTGGTCATCTGGTTGTTCTCTGGCCTCTGTTTGTCTACGGTCTGCTCTGTCGCCAGCCAAATCTGCTCAGATTTCATCGTAGAGTCTGTGCTCACCGACAAATGAAGGGGGAGTCCTGTCTACAGCCAGCCGCAGACAGCATGAGTTTCGTGGGAAAGAAACTGCCTTTCTTTCCCCTTTCTTCCCCTTCCCCTCCTTGGTGGTGGGGGGAGATCTCCATTTCGGCTTCTCCTGTGATCCGGGGTCCCCACGTGGTGACGGCTGGAGCCCAACAGCGCCCCCTGCCGACCAACACCGAGTACTGCAGGCTCTGCTCCTCCAGTGATCTAACAGTGCTCCTGCCAACCACGATTAGAATCATGCCAGAGGACAGAGAAGTATCAGACTGTTTCCTTTTTGAAGGGGACTTTTTGGGTACAGGATTATTGCTTAGTTGTTTTTGTATTCTGTTCCTGGGTTTGCCAATATACATATATCCTTTAATAAAGGGTTGTTGTTTCTTCCTTTCTCCATACTTCTTTGATTGGAGCCTCCTAATTTTGGATTTACAATTGCTGAGAGAGAAGAGTTTGGTCTACCTGATAACTCACCCTCCTTAGCAAAACACTCCAGTCTCTTTAAACTGAGACAGCCCACCACTGATACATTTGCAAATAGATCATTGTCTTGGTCACATTCCAGGGGGGAATGTCCTGCTACAGGTTATGTGCCTTGAGAGGTGCAAACCTTTCTGAAATTTGAAAAAATCTGTAGACACATGATCTGTGTTTCAAACACCCTTGCAATCTTTCACTTATAGAATACAGTGTCAGACACTAAATTTTTAAGACAAACAAACACCTTTTAGGCAGCTAGTACATATCCACATCCATAACTAGCCAGACACACATCTTTAAAAGTAAGTTCTTATGATAACATGACTCTTTAGGAAACAGCATACTTGTAAGCACTGAAAACATGATAGTAACAGTCATCATACATCAGAAAAATAAATAGCTCATTAGAGCAAGACAGTACAGGAATGACTTTAGCAGCAAACGACATGAGTGGAGAGGATTCCTGTGCTACGGAGAAGAGAACTGAAGTGTATGTTCCAGGCATAGAAATGAGAACAGCTATTTTAAAGTGAGCAAAACAGCAGTAAAAGAGTAAAGGAGAAATCAACAGTATCTGCCAAGCTTGGAAGTGATTATTGACAGGAGTAGGGAGAAATGGGATGCCATAGGCCAGCTGATGAGTGTATGGGCATCCACCTGCCAAAAACCAAGAACTGACAAGTCTTTTAAAGAACTAGGAGAAAAAATACCAGGAGTGAAAGCTGTCAGGATTCTAGGAAGTATTTGAAAAGCTATTCACTCTTTATAGATCCTGTCTTTCTAAAGATAATCTCACTGCCCAAAAAAATTGTGAAAGAGTTTTCTATTTCCAAAGATCTTAAATTTGTCACTTGCAACACAGATTGAATACATGTGACCCTATGTAAGAATTACTCACCGTATCGTTCCATTTGTATAAGCCATTATTTTGTTCGGTTGCAGGATTCCAGCTAGTACAGAACTGTGTCTTTATAATCACTCTCTATTTCATTTTATACATTGCCATAAGAAGAATTTTATGACCTTGTACAATTTACAAGATAAGACATTTGAAAAAAAGTAGACTTATTATGAAATGTATCACAGAGCAATATGTAGTTAGCAGGTGGTATCAGCATAGTGAGGCTATATTGTTGCAAATATTTAGTGAACAGGAGAGCTCTACCTTGGTCTGCTATATTTGATCACCAATAGATGCACTTTATTTTTATGTTTGATTTTAATGTTTTCTTTGAGAGAGACCAGGCTATAGAGGTTTTTATTATGGTAGACACTATACTGGTATAATGACATATACTTTTTCCCCTGAGCAAAATTTCACATAGGATATTTATTTTCATATTTCTATGTTATTGTTCTATAGCTGAAAAAAAATTCTATACTTTTGTTTTCCTTTGTAAACAATTTTGTTCAGCAAATTATGGAAAAAATTAAAAACCAAATAATATGAGTAACTATTGTCAATATTCCAATATTTACAGGAAAACCATACTGTTTTTCAGGGATCTGTTAAAAAATTATAGATGTCTTTAGGAAATTAATTTAAGCTTTAACATTTGTAAGAACTAGACTTGAAAATGATTCCTAAGGCAGTATGAGACTAAATAATACTTGATGACCTCCAATTAAGACTACAGAAGGCCTCCTTTGTTAATATTTAAACCTTTTTAATTTCAGTGGAAGGCTTCCAAGGGACCTTCTCTCATTTAGTTCTTACTCGAAGTGTTGAACCATGAAGATGTAAAGAGGGATGGTAAATGGCTTCCAACTCTTAAAGTGGTGTAGATTAGTATTCCCCCCTAGAAGTAAAAAGAGTGCTTCAGGTTTACATCAGCTGAGAAACTGGTGAATTTCTCTTAATTTGAACAGTAACAAATTGAACAGTTGGCACTGATTAAACACCTGAGGTGTTCACTGAACCTTGATATCCAGTTTCTGGAGTAAAATAACCACTCAAGCACTGGACATTGATGACTGGTAAAATAAAATGCAAAATACCGAAAACCGATAGTTATTATTACCACAAAAATGTCTTTGAAATAGCTTGAGGAAGTTCTTTATATTAACTCTTTTGTCTGGAAAGTATAGTTATTTTCACCATGTTCTGAAAATATGCAGAATATATCATTGGAGAATTAGTTTTTACATTCAATCATTCTGCATTTTTTTCTATCTTGAGACTAATTCTGATTTAATAATAATAATAGTAATAATAATTCACAAGGTATGCTGTGATAATATGTATCCATTTAATAATATTAAAAAGAAATATTTGGTAAAGGTTTTTTTTAATTTATTTTTATTGTGTTCTTGGAATTCTGTAGTAGAATTACTAGGTTCTGACACTTCTCTTGTAGTGATATGTAAGATTTTTAAAATCCTCCTCACATTTATTTTGTATTTTATATGGTAAGTGCTCATATCTGCCTAACTGGGCTATTCATATGCTGATGTTCACCAAGTGTCAGATATCGCACTCTGAGTCCAGTGTAATGGACATGTATGACTATAAACAAGTCTGCAGATGTGATACTGAATCTGGTGCATAGGTTCTTCTTTCCTTCATATTTACTAACAATGTAATTTTTTCTACTTTTTTTCACGATTTTTGTGTGATATACTTTATTTATTTACAGTAAAAACTCTGAGATACCTCAACAACTATAATAGGTTCTATATTAGGTGTTCTATGCTGTAAGATAACATGGTGTTGTAGCACCTTGACATCAACATTCAGAAAAGCTCTCAGAATTCATATGTACACTCCCTTGGAATTACAGACAATGGAGAAAAATTCTCGATAATTGAAGTGCTATCTGGTTATCTTTAGAAATCTCCAAAATGAATGTTCTTTATAGATGCACAGTGTTCCCTTCAAATTGACAGGTTGTATTTATGTTGAAAAGTTGAAAATATTATTTTACTGTACCATTTCAAATAAAAATGTAAGAAAACTGGCAATGGGTATGAGACTGGGGGAAGGATTACGTTCCAGAGAGTTTACAGTTGTTTTGTTTTTAATTTATGTGGAGTTCACACAACATCCCAAGTTCCTTAAAATGATCATCTCACTCCACAAGGATCAGCACGGCCAAGTCAGATATGGCAATGCACTTTCTGAACCCTTTCTAATAAAGAATGGTGTGAAAAAAGGCTGCGTTCTCGCACCAACCCTATTCAGAGCCTTTTTCAGCATGATGCTCCAAAGGGCCATGGCAGACCTCGATGATCAGGACAGTATCTGCATTCGATATCGTACTGATGGAAGCCTATTCAACCTAAGGCGACTGAAGACCCACACCAAGACCTTAAACCATCTTGTCCGGGAGCTGCTCTATGCTGATGACGCCGCCCTTGTCACCCACACAGAAGCAGCCCTGCAGCGTTTAACATCCTGCTTTGCAGATCCTGCTGAGCTCTTTGGGCTGGAAGTCAGCTTAAAGAAGACAAAAGTTCTTCATCAACCTCAGGAAGTCCCCCATCATCCCCACATCACCATTGGCCAATCAGAACTCAAATCAGTCCAGCAGTTTAATTACCTAGGCAGCCTCATCTCCTCGGATGGTAAGATTGACGGAGAGATAGACTACAGGTTAGCAAAGGCATATAGTGCCTTCGGAAAGTTTCATAAAAGAGTCTGGAGAAATAAACACATGAAGAAAAGTACCAAGATCAGTGTTTACAGAGCCATAGTGCTGTCTACTCTCTTATATGGATCTGAATCATGGGTCATCTACCGCCACCACCTGTGACTCTTAGAACGCTTCCATCAACGCTGCCTCCGTACAATCCTAAACATCCACTGGTCAGATTATGTGACCAATACATCTGTTCTAGAACAAGCAGCAATCACAAGTATTGAGGCCACGTTATTGAGAACACAGCTGCGCTGGGCAGGGCATGTCTCCAGGATGAAGGACCATTGCCTCCCTAAGATCCTGGTTTATGGTGAACTTGCCACCGACTGCCGCAAGAGAGGAGCCCTGAAGAAAAGATACAAGGACTCCCTGAAACAATATCTCAGCCTTGGCCACATTGACCACCATAACTGGTCTACTCTGGCCTCCAATCGGGAGGCCTGGAGACACACCATCTATAATGCTGCTGATGCTTTTGAGAAAGCACGCAGGATCACCCTTGAGGAGAAAAGACAATGCAGAAAGAATCGAGCCTTGCAGAATATACCATCTAAGGAGTCTTTCTGCTGTGTCTTTTGCAACCGGACGTACCTATCTCATATTGGCCTTTTTAGCCACCAACGCGCTTGCAAACAAACGTGGATAGAGCCCTTTCCAAATCTTCATTCGCGAAGCCTAGCCATGATGATGATGATGATGTGGAAGTCACACAACATCCTACTACAGAGACAAAAGTTTGGTTCAAATGCTCCAAAATCCACAAGTACAAAGACACAGTGTGCTATTAAGAATCACAAATATAATTGTTTGCTCTGTTTACCACATTGGAGATTGATGATGAATGAGTAGGAAAGTTTTTCACAGCATTATCTGCTCACAGTATTTGTGCAGTTGAAACATCAGATAATATACTTCATGTCTGTGAATACCCTTCTCAGCATAGTTAATGCTTAAGAATAATATTTCATGGCTATATTAAGAAA
This sequence comes from Neopelma chrysocephalum, assembly GCF_003984885.1. Lineage (NCBI taxonomy): Eukaryota > Metazoa > Chordata > Aves > Passeriformes > Pipridae > Neopelma > Neopelma chrysocephalum. Next base: position 22,266,754 of record NW_020897690.1, read on the forward strand.
AATAGTAGTAAAAAAGAGTCAATAAAGTTAAGTATTTAAATGTGATCAATACTTGCTGAGAATTCTGTGGAGAGGTAGAAATCTCATGTTTCATTTTCTGATAGGCGTTGGTCTGGTTCATATTTTAAAGTTAAACAATAAAAGATTTTATCTATTTGGGTCAATATTGAGTACTTTATTTAAGTACTCCTGCAACGTGGGGCTTGCAATATCTGAGCATTGGAAAAACTATAAATTGATATAAAATGTAACCTACCTGAGAAGACTAGCAAAGTTCCAAACATTGGTTCTTTTATGGCCATTTTTTAGCACTTGTTTCATTATTCATAAACATTACCATAAAGCAAATATAATTTGAAAAGACCAGGCAATAAACATGATTTTTAACCAAGTGAAACATTGCAGAATGTATTGCAGAGCCCATTTCATCATTTATCATACTCTTCTTACTAGAAGCTTCCCAGAGGTACTGCCTGCTTCATCTTGCTGAACTGCTTGACGCACATTTCTGTGGAGTTAATACGTGTTTCTTCATCATGTTTGTCTGTTCGTGTGTAAGGGGAGTTATTTTTTAGACTGGGTTTTGTTGAGTGTAAAGTTAATGCATGCTCTTAAACAACTCCTTAAATGAACTCAATTAGGAGAGTGAAAGTGATATAAAAAAAAGCTGGAAAAAGGACATAAAAAATGGGATTTTTGAATAGTTTCCAAACTATCAAACTAACCAGCCCAGTTGCAATATCTGTTTCTTTTTAGGTATATTGTTTCTTAAAGGACCAGTTGTCTTTCTGCTGGAAGCAACATAGGAGGAGACTAACACTAGGAAGTCTCCACATTTCCTTTTGATCTGAAGGCTCTGTGAGTGTTAGCACTACCCCCCAACTCATACAAACAGAAGTTAGAGATGAAGCAAGGCAAGGCCTAGAGAGCAAATGTAATATAGCAATACGAAAATTAGAGAGTTAATTTAGAAAGCAAGCCCTAAGCAAAAGCACAGAGAACTTGGTCTTAGAAACAGCGGAGGCAATAATTCATTAAGGTATGCAGAACACACTGACACAAAAAAACAGAAGCAGAAGTACACAAGAAAACAGAGAGAACTAAAAATGCAAACACACATAATATTAGACATATGGAGGAAAAACAAAAGGAGATAAGGGAAAGAGAATGAGCCGAGTCCCTGGTACCCTTGCCAGATATCAGGAACCTCTGCCAGATACACTAGGAAATCAGGTAGATTAGAGAAGTTCACAAACTTTATGATGATGATGGAAGAAAGGACAAGAGTTCATGAGGCCGAAAAACAGGACGACCCCTCAGATTCTCCCCAAATTGAAGACCGCGCCCCTAACTCTGCCTCAATTCTGCCTATTATGAATATTAAAAATAGATGTTGCAATGTTATGAATATTCATGTATGATTATGCAACTGCTTTGCAAAAAACTGTATAAAAGTCCAGTTGCTGATTACCACTTCGAAGCAGTTTGTCCAGCGAGACCTGGCTGCTTCCTGACGTCGTAATAAAAATACCTCCTGCTTATAGACTAAAACCTTTGTCTCTGAGCAGTTTATCGGCGCCTTTTGGGGCAAATAATTGGCATCAGAGAACTATGAAATCAAGAGGTTGGGAAGACACTGTTTTAAGATTGGCTATCAAATGGAATTTTATCACATAATCATAGAATGGTTGAGGTTGGATCTGGAATTCATATGATCTAAACCCCCTTTCACCCAGAGGCCGTTGCCCAGGACCACATCCAGATGTTTTTCAACACATTCAAGGATAGTAACTCCACAACCTTTTCAGGCAACCACTGCCAGTGCTCAGTCACCCTCACAGGAAAAGGTGTTTCAGTTTGTGATCACTGAAAGTCCCAATCACAAGTATGAAACTGACATTTGTGACTGGATCATCCCAATTATAAACGCTCAGGAAGTTGCTCTCTTTTATCATGTCCTTTTCCTAAGTTACCTTGGGTCAAGATATATATATTTGTAATATGCATACATATATATGAGTGTGTATATATATATATATATATCAGTATATATGTGTATATACGGTTGTATGTATATTTATATATGTACATGTGTGTGTGTGTTTTAGTATAAGTATGCACATGTCACACATTTGTGTATATATTTATGTGATCCAAAAGGTCCACAGCAGTCTGAGGCTAATGTAAAGGGGTGAATTGAATACTGAGATACTAGTATTAGGCTTTGAAAGAGAATGTTTTAATATAAATTCTTGGTGAGCCATACAGATTTTATGACAATCTATTTCAAAGAGTGCCAAGTCAGTTAAAATGTACTTGACGATAGTAGAGTCAGGGAAAAAAATTCCAAGTAGATGAAGACTCTCTAAAATTCTGTATTTCCTGTTAGCAGCAATTACAAACCTGGACATATTCACACAAACAAACAAACAAACAAAAGGCAATAAAAACTCCCAGGTAAATGCATCATTATTATTGGATTATATAACACATTTAAGCTATTTTAATGATAGTTAAATGATCACAGTATAAATATGTCATCAGAAAAGTCTGTAAAAATTAGTGTGAATTATGTAAACTGCTGTGCATTATTTTAATGTTTACTTCAAAAAAAAATCTGTAAAATGGTTATGAAACCCATTAAAATATATAAAGGTGTACCTTGTGATCGAAATAATAAAATGAGACTGTCTGTTGAAAATATATGCATTTATAACCCATGTTTCCAAGAAGAAATTAAAAAATCTATAATAAACATAATTTAGTTACACTTTGTGAATAAAGTTGTCAGTATTTATTGCTCTAGTGGGATCCATATTTGTTAAAATGCAAAAAAGAACCCATAACTATGATCTATGTAAATAAATAATAATATATTATTCAAACAAACATGAGATCTCACTGTTTTTTCGTTTAAAGATTTTTGCATTTGCTGTGTCTGTATGTAGCTATATTTAATGCTCAAAAGGAAATTTTTTTTTTCTTGTATGTTACTAATGAATTTGGTTTATGTCTTACTGTATACACAATAAACACCCGATAAATATCTGTAAAAAGTAGTCTCAGTAGGCACATTAAATATGAGGCTAAAAGAGATCATTAACCTTATCTAATTTTGCCAGCTATTTAATTCAGTCATTAACTGAATTACTTTCTGTTTGTGTTAGTATCAAACACATGAAAAGTGAAATTGAATCAATTTTTTTTTGGTGTGAAGTAGAGTTCTTTCAATTTGCTGAAAACATCTACAAAACTAGATTGCCAAGAGATCTGATTTCTATATGAAAAAACACATTTGATTATTGTCTTGAAGAGCAAAGACACTGAGAAATACTGAGATGAATTTAGTCTTTGAAGAATATACTAAATGTGACTTTTCTACTATATCATGAATCCAACTCCATAACATTTTATAGCTATCAAATCACAACTTTAGGCTGTTTCACAATAATTAGCTTTTCAAGTTAAAATTAGATCATGATGCGAATAAGGTCTTTCCTTTCCACATACAGAAAATGGAATCAATGATTACTAAGAAAGAAAAAAAAAGAAAAAAAAAAAAAGAACAAAGAAGGCATCTATCATAATGCCTTATAGATATGCATATAGGTAGATGTATATCATCTATCATTGCCCTACCCACCCAGGATTGTCTTCATAGTCTGTTTTAAAAACTACGTTTCAGTACAAAGCTCAAAAGAAAAAAAAATGCAATACATGGTGTTTGAAGAAGGGACAAAATTGCTTACTGACATGTCATACACAGGAGATAAGATCAATATTTTCCCAGTTATTCTTCTCCATGAATGCATAACTTGACATATGCTCAATGGAGCAGAAAGTGTTCACTTACTTTCCTGTTTTTGAAAAGTTGCATATAATTTCTGTTTTTATATATATCCCATATATATGTGCTTTGTCTTTCAGATTTCTCACCTCTTCTTTTTGTGACTGTCCATTGTGGTTTCTTATGTTATAATGTCTATATGGTTTTGTGACCTTGTGTTCTTTGTGGAAGAATATGTGCTACTCAGAAACTTCTAAGGAAGTCGCTTTCAGTTTTTTGTTGCAGATACTTTATGTTTTCTTCCATCAAAAGCGAAATCTAACTTAGCATGGACACCAGGAAATCCTTAGATCAGTTGATATCCATATTTTTTCCTGTTATTTTGATTTGACTGGGGAAAGGTGCTGAATTTAACTTGTCCTCTTTTAAGTTTAGAAGCTAGACTGTTGAACAAGAAGTTAGAGTCAGTCTCATTTAAGCAACAAATAGACATTCTTGAAATGGTTCAAGTATATTGTTGTGGTCTAACCCCGCCCAACCCCTCACTAACTCTTTCCACATTAAGATAGGAGAGAGAATAAAAAGCGTAAAAGTGAGAAAACCTACAGGTTGAGATAAAGGCAGTTTAACAGGGAAAGAAAAAACATGCACACAAACAAAGCAAAATATGGAGTTCATTCACTACTTCCCATAGGCTGGCAGGCGTTCAGCCATCCCCAGAAAAGCAGGGCTCCGTCGCACATAATGGTTACACCGGAAGGCAAATGTGATCTCTCCTAATGTCCCCCCCCTTCTTCTTTTTCCAGCTTTATACTGCTGAACATAGGGTGAGGAATATCCCTTTGGTCAGTTGAGGTCAGCTGTTCTAGCTGTGTCCCTTCCCAACTTCTTGTGCATCTCCAGCCTACTCACTGTTGGGGTAATATTATAGCAACAACTCCCTATTTAAATATTGCCATTATTTTGTCAAGAAGTGGAAAAACGTGTTATTAAAACAAACAAACAAACAAAAAACCAGGCAAAATATAAACCAAAAAAATCCCCCAAAACCAAACCAAAAAGCTCCAACAAAAACCCATAAACAGCAAAAAGTAAAAAAGATTATTTATAAATGGCTATGTATTCAAAGATTTCATGAAGTAATTAAAGATAATAAATGTGACCAAAAGGATCTATATTCAATCCTTTATTATTTGCAAACAAAAATGCAGCTCTTTTTTATAACGAAATCTAGGCCGTTACTGCCATCCTGAAACCATATTTACAATATAATTTGAAGCAAAATATTTTACAAGTCTGGTATAAGTATGTTACAAACTGCATTTTCTGTCTAAAATAGTCTATGTCTGAATGGTAACAAGTTTATTATTTCAATGACTATGAACCTAATAGTTTCTCTTAATTAAATTGGCAATTATTTTTTGAGACAAATCATTGTAGATCTACTGCCTTTTCAGTTTGTGCCGCCTCACAATTCAATTTGAAGCTATATCAAGGAAGTGGAAGTAAACTCAAAAAATAGAGAGCTATGCAACTCATTGCCTTTTCCAGACTTGACCACCTCTGATGTGATTTCTACGCATTTTATGGATCACTTATTTATAGGTAGCTCTGCAGATAACTCATGCCAGCTGTCAACCTTTGAAGAATATTAAGCAAAACTACATGTTCTCATAGTTTCAAGGGGAAAAATGTGCAAGGAGAGACAGCAAAATGCTTTCACTTTTCATCATATCATGCCTAAATGAAGACAGAAGTTATTTGAGGTGATGCAGCACGTGGCTACAAGGATAAAAGTGAGAGCCTTCATCAAGTTCTGTGTTATTACAACTGGACTGCTTCTGGTATTTAAGCAAGACTAAATTTTGTATTTTAAAGACCTATGCATATGTCTTTCTTACCACAGCTTATAGATAACTGTATCTCACATTTGTGTACTTTATAAACAAAGAACAGTTAAACTCTTCCTCTGTATAGATATACACTGTCATTTTCTACTCCCAAAACTAAAAAAAATGTATTCCTCAAAGCAATGTGAAATTATGAGCAAAAGTAATCAGAAATTGCAGTATGCTTTATATAAAATGTTCCTCTGCAGTTGCAGTGTGTATCCATGCTCTCTGTAGGAGTATCTATGGCTAATAATGAGGTCATGCAGCAGCTCTACAATTAACTTGACACATGAAGTCTTTCTCCTCTGCCTAGGTCTTATTTTCAGAAAAGAATCCAAATACCATAACTTTATTTCATACCTTATTTTAATCCAAAAATTTCATCAATTAAAAAAGTTACTGGAGGGGGCTGAGAGGCCAAAATTTCATACACCCCAGGCTATGTCTGCATAAATGTAGATGCAGGGATACTGTGTTCTAGATCTGAGATCAAGTACCATAAACCGCCTTTCCTATTACTGTCTGCAATGCAGCCCAGGCAGCATTAACATGGGTTATCTAATATACATTTCTTTCCCTTCTGCCTACATAACAAATTGTCGATAAATCTACTGGACAGTCCCTTTAAAGTACAAGATATATCGTACAAACAGATGGTTGCTAAATAAAAAGCTTAGTAAAATAAGGCTTAGAGTCAGTACAGTCTTTTCAAACAGGAGTGAAACTGACAAGAAAAGCATCTTCCTTCACTGCCTACGCACTGATCTCAGAGGGAGGAAAGATTGCTGCAGTGGAAGTGCTTTCTCTCCTTGTTTTAACTTACTGAATGTGAAAACCTTCATGGTCACTACTATTTCCGGAACTGACTCGAACATCCAGAAATTATCATCAGAGGATGTTTCTGCTCTTGTTCACCATTTGAATCTTGAACTGTAAAGAGTGTTAAAATGAACGCTGTGAATTTTATTTCAAGACTTGAATCTTGAATACCATTTTTGTCAATTGGTTTTTGGGAAATTGATTTTGGCACTAGAGCAATATTCCATGCAAGTGAATTAAAACACAGTCAAAACCATTTTTGAGGTTTCTGAAAGATGCTGAAGCTGTTCAGGACATATAGTTACAAAGCTAAGTTTTTTTTCCTATAGAACTTCTTACGGAAACAAAGTTTAAAAAAAATCCATAATTTCTATACAAAAAATAATGAATTTTTGTGTATTTTATTTGGTGTACGAAAATGAGTAGTGCCAGAACTTACAATGTGTCCTGGTTTAGGAATGGTGTTCCCCAATTTAGTGTTCCCACTGAACACACCATACCATATGCTGCTCGCTTAATTCCCCCTCCCCCTGTGGCAGGATGCACAGAAGAATTGGAGGCACAAAAGGTAAAGCTTACGTGTTGAGATCAGAGCAATTTACTGGAAATGGCAATGAAATAGAGAAGAAGAAACTGAGGGGAGAACTCATAGCAGTCTACAATTTCCTTGTGAGGGGAAGAGGAGGGGCAGACACTGATCTCTGTGGTGACCTGTGACAGGACCTGAGTGAATGGCCTGAAGCTGTGTCAGAGGAGGTTTAAGTTGGATATTAGAAAGGATTCTTCACTCAGAGGGTGGTTGGGTGCTGGGGTAGGGTCCCCAGAGAAGTGGTGACAGTGCCAAGCCTGTCTGTGTTCAAGAAGCATCTGGATGATACTCTCGGGCACACCGTGTGACTCTTGGGAATGGTCCTGTGCAGGGCCAGGCGTTGGACTTGATGATCCTTGTGGGTCCCTTCCAACTCAACATATTCTACAATTCTATGAATAGTAACAGCAACAATATTAATAAAGGAGTGTAGAAGAAAGGCTCACCATGTGGAAGGTGGTAATACACAAATTGCCACCATATGGAAGAGAATCCCTTCCCCCTGCCCCCGTCAGTGATGTGAGGGTGTATAGAACAACCACTGCTTCTGGCTACTGCAAAAATTAGCCCTATCCTGGCTGGAACCAGGACACAATGTTGTCCTGAATCTTGTGAATCCAGCATTCTTCTTGAAGACCAACATTCTGGATGCTTCAAATGTGCAGACTATCTATTTCTGTGTTCTTAATCCTTATGGGATTAAAAAAAAAAAAAAAAAGTGAGAAAAGTGAAAAAGAAGTTAATCTAGAAGCTAGAAGGAAAAATTTAAATGCAAAACTCTATTTGCAAATCATCCCTGCTTTATCATCAATGGTTTATTATCAATTTTAATTTAAGAATTATTTCTGATAATACCTAGGAACAAAATAGACATGACAGAAACATTAATTTTGTAGAGCAGAACATGGGGTTTTTAAAATTTATTTTATTGAAATTTTTTCTTTTTTTTCTATACATTTTTCACTAAAAGCATACTTCCCTAGCTGCCTGAAGTATCCAGAAAAGACAATGAAATGCATCATCTGAAACAAACCTGTCACTTCCAGTTGAAAATACATTCTCAGTTTCTGTAACACTTTTTGTTATTAAAAAAAATGTTTTCCACATCTCCAAGGTACATCTTTGTAAACTATTCTCAATAAATTTTAATTCAGCACACTACTCTTTACAAAGAATAAATGAACAAATATATATATATACACAACCTTGATATTTTGTTTAACAATTTATCTTACAGAACCGGGACCCCTGGTGGCCTAGCGGTTAGCATGCAGGACTCTCACCTCTGCGACCCAGGTTCGAATCCAGCCAGTTCCCCGGGCAGATGGAGCCCGTTAGCCCTGTGAGGCCATCCATCTATGAGAAGGTCACTCTAAACAAACCTACGTCCTGAGGACCTCACTGCCATTGTCCAAGCTCGCTTGGCCCCGGCAGATGAACCTTAGGATTAAAGGGTGGGCTCAGTTCAGCGCAGGCTGTGTCTCACCTAAAAAATCCATTGCGCAGGCTGGAAAGGTAAAAGACCTTTCCCCAAATCTTCGTTCGCGAAGACTGGCCATTAATTATCTTACAGAAAAAGAGAACAAGAAAACTCCGCTTTGCCAATTAGCTTCTCACAAATGTTTTCACTATATCTAGCCTGATTATTCAAGAGTAATAAATTATTTTTTATACTTACCTGACTTTATTTCTGAATCCATGATCTGGTTCCAAGGTGGTAATAAGAGTACTTTTGGAGGAGTGGTGGGTTTTTTCAGCATCTATGAATTTTAGGAAAATTTTCTGCTTAAGCAGGTACACAAGGACCTTTGTCTGTGTAATACTCATGGGGAATAATACCTTTCCTCTGTAAAGGTTCTTGGCAAATAAAAAGTTCCATTTGTTTCCAAAACCAAACAGAAACAACAGGTTTGTCCACAGCTTTCCCAGTTATGCATTTGAATATCAAGTTATTATGGTGTGTCCTCAAACTGTAAGCTAGCAGCAGCCAGTTGTTAATGAATTCTGTACTGTGCCATGTATTGACAAATGTTTTTTAATTGTCTCCTAGAAAATATCAGATTGTGTTCCCCATTTGTTTGTAAGTGTGCATATTCTCAATAATGACAAGGACCTGTCACTTTTCATACAATGGTTAATAAATTCTTTTTAGTAAAACTTAAACATTTCTTTAAATGCTATAAATTTACATTAAACAGCGGAAGACCTTGGTCTATTATTCCTGAGGAATCTGAATTTACTTTGTATTCTTAAGAAGTAATCTGATGTTTAAGTGTACAAAGTGAATAGTTCCTCATAGGAGTTATACGGGCCCGATGTTGTTCTCAATGAGTTGAATTATAAACCTTGGAATAAGTAAGGAAAATTATTAAAGTGAGGAAGCTTTTCCGTGCTGTGAAGGCTATGGTATTTTTTGTGAAAATTGAAATCATACTGCTCTGTGTATTCTTATTTTAGCAAAATTCAAGCTACTTTGAAGACAGTAAAAAGAAAAAGGTGTCTGGTAACTGTGGTTTCCCTTCAGAAAGCCATTTTCTTTACTATTTTGTTCCTGTTGTCATTTCTGTTATTACTGCAACAAATTCATTAGTGAATAAAATGTAGTTCTTAATTTCAAAAAGAGAATTTTATCTTGTCCAATTATTTGGAGAGCTTGTTGAGCTTCTTGGGCTTTAATGATCCAAGAATGTAATTTTAGGACAGAGGTGGAAATCAGAAAATTAGAGCTCAATGAACTGTTTCAGAAAAACATGAGCTGATCTGAATAAGCCACAATTAATTCAGCTGAACAAAACTGAGGTGTCATTAATTTAGGTGTTCTGGTTTATACTCCTGAAATATTCATGCCACATGCTAGCTAGTAGACAGTCAGTCTCATCTCTCAGCTACACCATGGCACCACAAGCTGCAGGATGGGTGGCATGGCTGTTTCCTCAGCTGCTGCAGCTCACATCTTAAGGTAATATGAAATAAGTGCAAGTGCAAGCTGATACTCATGGTTGTCGTTTGTGTCTGCTCCAGGTGGATGTTTCAAGTTTTTGGCTAAGATGGACAGCAGTCTGTTATAGAAGGTGGTCAGATGGGGAAATATACTTCTTAGAAAGCCCTTGTAGGGATTGTCTGAGGTTGTGACTGGAAAACTTTAATGCACGAACATGTTGACCTTTACATTATCACATCACAAGAGCACCCAAGGAAGCTTTATCATCCTAAAAGCAGCCTGTTCATTTAGGGACGAAAACAGCTCAGGAAAATCAGCACAGGCAGAATACTGTTGGTACCTCTGCTGAGCAAGCATCGAGTCTCCTCCGTATGTAGTTCAGTCTCCATTTAGAGCAGGAATTTGAAGATAATGTAATTGTTTATTTACTTGTGAAATATATTGTAATCCCATCAACCCAAACTAGAAATAATCAATAAATATTTAAAGACAATTTTGTTAGTTATGAAGTAAGTTTAAAGCAAACTAAGGGTCAAAATTAAATGTATTTCATAGATTAGTACCCCTTTCATTCTTGCTCCTGTCTGCAGAGGTCAGTGAAGCTAAGACGATCCCAGGGAGGCATAAAACTGGAATAGTTTATTTGGAATCACAAGTTCATTTTTAAAGGGTTCAGGGTTTACATGTTTAACAGGGGGTTTACATATTCCTGGTATTAAAATGGGGGGGTTTCACAAGGATTAGGTAAGGGAAAAACCCAGGTTAACACATTTTTGGGGTCTTAGGAATTACCTCATGGAAAAAACCCTACTTTATCTTGGGAATTTCACAGGGGGGATTAGGTATTGGGCAAGGGATACAGAGTATACCTATGCAAAAGGGGGGAACACAATGGGTTTTATGCAGAGGTCTGATGAGATTAGGATGTGGATTCTCTGGCTTGGGCAGGACATGTGATAACATCATGCAAGGAGTTTCTTTACATCCTGCTGAAGAAGGCAGGAAGAGTCCACAGAGATGAGGTCAGTGAAAAGGGGCTTTTCCAACTTTTGTTCCCCATGGCCTTCTGCAGAGACCATTCAAATTTCTTTCTGCAAATATCATATTTTGGAACCCAACACTTGTCTCTATATAGGTTTTACAACATGAAACTAACAAAGCCTATGTAACTAGGGACTTTATTTTAACAGCTGCTCATTCCATTTCAATCTGACATTTTGAAAAGTGCAACAAGAGAAATACTCACAAATTGTCAGAAAATAGTGTAGAAAATGCCTGTAGTGTAGAGGCAAAAGGATTAATCTTAACACCATATTTGGGAGATTCTTTCATAAAATATGCTGATGTAAAATTCAATTTTAAAAGGAAATTTTAAATAGCTCATATTCAGTATGTAGAGCTGCCACTAAGAGGAGAGTGCTTCAGCCTCATGCATTCACAAAGGAAGTCTCCATTGTTGCTGGAATGATATTGGAGTCTATGTCATGTTCTTACATAGGGGTGCATCTTCCGCCAGTTTGATACGTGTGGCTTCGTGCCTATGGTGTTACAGCATATTATCCTTCTTAAGTCGGGGTCCAAATGACCATTCAATAAAAAGGAATTTTCAGTAAATGGTGGATGTCTTCTTGGCATACTTGAATTGTGATGGGAATGTAATTCCTAGTTAACAAGAATGTAAACCCATCTCCATTAGCCATGACCCTTTAATTGAATTCATCCTTCAGAAGACCATTAGAGCAAGTCTTAACCAGTAAAAGGTGATCCTATCCTATTTGCCAAACACGGTACATTATGTAATAAATATCACTGATTCCATGTTTCTAGAAACACATTTACTGAGAGGAATTCATGCATCTCCCATGAGTTGAATCTGCAAAAATTATCATTTATCATAGATTCATAACTTAAAACAATGCATTAAAATTTGGAAATTAAAAAAAAATCATGTATATTCACGCTTCCATTGAATGCAGCTTCCTAAGGAACACGTACATAAATATAGAGAAAAAATTGTATATAAAACATAGTTGTCCTCTTGACAGATGGTAAGTATAGATTTAATGTTTATGTATTCTTAGGCTTATTTCTCATTCCAAATGGTGTCAGAATAGCCTGTAAATGAAGAATAGTCTTTGGCCTTTGCAAAAGGTTTTCCTGTATCTATTGAAGCTCTAAGATGCACAGTTCAGCAGCAGCTACTGGGAAAAATGTTGTTATGCTTTGCTCATACTTTTTGCTCATACTCATAACTCCTTTTGCCTGAGGAGTACAGATGCCTCTCAGACTGATGTCAACAGAATGGCTTTCAAGTTAATTGAAAAGTATAGTCAATCTACTTGGGATTTCTGTCACAAAGAAAAAGGAAGAATTGCATTTAACCAAACCTTTGTAGTGTTTATGCATGATGTGTTCTAAGTGTCTTGTCAAGCCCTAGATGAAAAGTAAACAGAAAGGTAAACAAAAAGGAATTCAGTAGAAATGGTGCAAAAACATTCTGATTAAAAGCTTTACCTTCGGGACCTTGGCAATGCATTGCTGAGGTGAAGCCTTTTAGGGCTCCAGTTTAGCAAATTGAGGCATGCTCAGTTGACCTTGATGAAATTATTGTCATCCTCAGACACTTCTCTAGGTTGTTAGCTAAACAAACCCCAATGAAGTCACTCATGGGATTCAAAAGTCTTACTGATCTGCATCAGTCTGAAAAAGTCATCCATCTTAGCATTTTAGGGCAACTTGGGACTAATGTATGATTGCTGAGTTATTTATTTCATGTGCAATAAATATTTTGAATTACAACAAGCAGGCCATCTGATGTGTAATTGTGGAGGTACAGTGTACCTCTGTCTAAAATCATCTTATGAATAAGTATCCTTTCATGTCTCTTGGAAGATTGCATGCTGTAGCTAGATGACCAGGAATATTACCTAGAATGCAAATCTTCTGTTCTCTCTTTACTCTTTGTGTCTCCTATCTTACATAGTCAAAATGATCAGTGTCATACTAAATATTATAATTTGAAATATTTATTGTTCAGTCTTCAAATTTTAAGATTTTTTTTTCTTCTACTAAAGCATGCTGTGAAAAACTTAATTTTACTGTCTCAGATTAGAACTTATTTTCCTGAACTGCAATCAAAACTTCTTTAGCTGTATATGTGTTTACTTTTAATTCCTGTGTATCTCTTTTATAAGTAGAAATTGGGATTTTTATGGATATGCACAGTCAGATTTCACCTCATTTACACTCCACCTGTGTGATTTAGCTCAATAAATCAGAATCTGTAAATGGTCTTTGTGACAGCAATCAGTGTATCTACTGTTTTACACATTTTTTAATGAGAGACATATATGTAAAGAATTTAGCTTTTTCCTTTATTGTTAAACAAAAGTATTTATTTCTTCCATAAAATTTTGAATACCCAGTGCATAATTGACTTGCCTTATCCTTGCCAGTCAGTGGAAACACTATTTCTGAATCCTAAGTGAAAAATAATTTTAGTTTAAATAATTATATGGAGAAGCATGAAAAAGCACAGCATTTCTGAACAGTGTTATGTGAAATTTCTAAGATTTTTACATTTACCAACACACATTAGTATGAGAAGAAAAATTTGCTTAAATTACAAATATAACTGATGGTGTGCAAGTATTATAAATAAAATAATGCATATGGGTCACGGATATATGATAACAGGAATATGCATGTACAATGATGAATGAAAAAAACTGACTCATATATTTGTCCTTGAATAGTTTTTAAATCTTGAAAATTGACATGGAAAATATAAATGGCTAAAAAGTATTTGCTACCTCCTCCCAAAACATGGTGGGTGACATCTACTATCCACACTTTATTTGAACTTGACAGCTGCAATAGAAAGTGTAGATCACTGCTGTTATCTTTCTATGGGAAAAAAAGATTGTGTTCTGGCTGGCTTATACACCACACTCAAGGCAACAATGCAATGGGCTATGACACAGATCGATAGAGAACATTTTATTGCACTCACCAATTGTCCTACAGTGCATAAAGCTTTATGCAAAACAGAGATATTTATAAAATAATAGGTTTTAAAATACTGCTTTTGTGTACCTGTAGATAGTCTTATTTTTAATAAAATAAAATTATTATTTAAATAAAATGAAACCAAGAATTAAGGTGATATTTCTTATTTTGTGCTGTTATTCACAACAGCTAGAGCAACTGGAAGTGCACTGTTTTGCTTTCATCAAATTGAGAAGTGATATTGTCAAGGTAAAACACATATCATCCCTTGCCAGAATTTTTACACATAACTCCTTAACAAGTAGGTTTTAGAGATTTTGCTAACAATTAAGTCTTCTTAGAATGCTTTCAAAATCTGTAAGAATTTTCTAAAAATAAAGCCTTTGAGACTGTTGCAAAGCTTCCTCCATGTGCATGAGCAATGATAAATCCAAAGAAAGAAGAAAACCTGTAAAGTAACCATTTAGATCCATATAACTGTAAGTTTGTAAAATAAAACAAGCATGCATCCTGTATGAGCTAAATGACAGACAGTGTAAATGTCATTAGGATTGCATAGTGCATATGGTGTGTGGAATTCATACAGCTCTCAATGATACCTATTTTCAAAATATTATTCCCCATCTCCAAATAAAGGATATTTCTGTCAGACAGAGATTATATTCGTAGGTGTATAATATCACATGCGTAAAAGACTTCATAGATTGCAGTCCTTACATATTAAGAGTAGTTAGCAGAACTCTAGTGTGTTGCTCTTTAATCCACAAGGCTTAGATGCTTGTTGTAGTGCCTGAGTGAATGTGGCTTAAACACAATTGCGATGTTGAGTCTTTCTGCTGTGCCTTTTGCAACAGGATGTGCCTGTCTCGTATTGGCCTTTTTAGCTACCAGCGCGCTTGTAACAAACGTGGGTAGAGCCCTCCCCAAGTCTTCATTCACGAAGCCTAGCCATGATGATGATGAATGCTGAGTTTACTAAAAAAGTTTATACGGGCATCACCATTCTTTGCGCCTTCATGGCAGCTTGAGTTGCCAATAGAAAATAAGTTCACGAGTGAGGCCAATGTCAAAACAGCTAGGAAAAATGCCACTGTCAAGTGAAGGAGAAACAGCAAGATGATGAATTTCACAGAATATTCTGAGTTGAAAGGGACCCACAGGGATCATCAATTCCAACTCTTAAGTGAATGGCCCATACGGGAGTTGAACTCACAACCTTGGTGTTATTAGCACCATGCTAAACCAACTGAGCTAATCTCAGGGAATTATGATGTACAATGATTCAAAATCTGTATTTGACCACATGTTCTTAGGAGAACGTGGGGTATTTCAGCTCAATTTCCTGTGCAACTGAGGAAAAATCATATTTGCATTCTCATGGTCAAATTTGAAAGAATAAATGAAAAAAAGCAACAATGACATTTAATTTAAAAGATTCAAAAATATTACTGCAAAGGCAATTTATGTGCATGACACCAGCATGTTAGAAACTTTACTCTGTCAAAACTGGGATTAAAAGAAAAAATGACACTTTCTAAAATTATTTGATATAGAAGTGAAAGATAAAAAAGCAGTCAAATTCTGACAAGAAAAAGTGCTGATGAAGGAAAAGCTGATGCCTTAGAATCTAGAGGTTCTCTATATATATGATACTGATAAGGTAGACAGGAATTTAATCTTTTCATTATTTTAACAATGAAATCAAGGATTGTCAAACTGAATTTCTGCGGAGGAAAGTTTCACTAGGGTGTATGTGCGTGTGTGTGTGTGTGTGTGTATTATTCCCCTGCTGCCACGGTTAAGCTTATAGTCAGTCAGTTTCCATTGCATTTGTTAGAAATACAGCTCTCGAAAATAACTAGTTTTCCAAAAATTCCTAGAAAAGTTTCTGTAAATTTATAAGTTGACAGAAAACCAAGTTGTTTATTCCAGTGTTCATGGACCTAGCTACTTTGGAAATATATATATTTTTAAATATGTTGAATTGTGTCTTCAACACTAAATCACCTTGGTAGAGATGTTTATAGGCATTGTATATAAAATTTGAAATCTAGACCCTGGTATGAGAAAGAGTAAATCATGTGAACTACTCTGGTAGGGATTGAACTAAGTTTCTCAGTCTTGAGAAACTTAGGATATACTAAGAATAGAGATGAACTTCACTTAGAAACCATGACTTCAGCTATCCTGGGTAAAATGAAGTGTCACAGAAAGGTTGTAGGATAGCAGAGAAAATTAATTAAGGTAGTTGCTCTGCACTAGTATTATTCAGATAGTGGTAAATTTCTACAATTTTTTGAAATTAATAACATTTTTTTTTTACCAATAAATATAGCTTAATCCCTTTTCCATCATGGTTAAGTTTTCCACGGTCACCAAGGTGATCAACTCTGATGCAGGTGCATTCCACAAGCAGAGTATCACGATATACAGGGTGTGTTTCCTGAGTGGGCAGAAACCAGCAATAATGGTGGGTGCCCTCCACACCAATAAAGGTCAGCCCTAGGGAGCATGAGCAACCAGGAGCACCATGACCAGGGCAGAAAAACAGGTCATGGCATGTCAGCCAAGGTGTGGTGCAGCAGTCTGGGTGAGAGGGTGTGCAGGGATGACGCCTTTTCGAAGGAGGGATATTCCACTGGCTGAGTGGAGCCACTTGAAGTCCACATAACCCAGCAACCAGGCACCATTCTGTGATCATCTGCACAGCTCAAGGGCACTTATCCTACCTGACCCTCAAAGCAGAATGCTGCACACTTGTCTGAAAGCCAAGGTTCCCACTCCTAATGGGGAGTTGGTACCCTCTACACTGGCAGTGGCCAATTCCTGCACCCAGAAGGAACTGGAAAAGGGAGAGGCTGCAGTGCAGACCTCAGACTACAGGAAGTGCCAAGACATTTCTCCTGGGGCAGGGACAAGAAGCAAACCTGCCTGCAAAAGGTGTGCCCATGTGGCTGAGATGCAGGAGGTGCTGTGAAGACTGCAGCATCAAGGAGGCTGAGGAGTTGGATAGCTGGTTCCAAGGGCAGTGTACGGTGGACTCACGGCCCATGGCCAAACAGCCAAAACCTGCCCCACCAGCACACACAGAGAAGGAAGGGGCTCAATAATGTAGAAGAATGGAAGATTGCAAAAGCAAGGAGCTGCAGAAGGGCAGAACCTCTTCAGACTGAAGACAAAAGACCCATCGCATCAGGAGAGATGCTGGGGAGTAAGGCAGCCCAATCTCCTCCCTGTGTAACAACCAGCACAACTAATGAAAGGTGACAGTTAAACAGAACCAGGCAACTGTCTTCTGAGAGGTACAAAAGCACCAATTTCCTGAACTGATGCGCTTGGAGAGACGTGCTGCTTACTGGGGGTTTGTATCAGGGATATCATGGAGAGACTACCAAGCCCACTACAGTCTGCTATTAGCCACTGCTGTTGTTTTTTTATTTTACAGTTCTCTTCAAGATCCTTTTGTACTGCACTGTACTTTTGCCAAATGTAATATTACTGTTCTTTGCTGGTTAGGAGTGTTCCCTAGCACCTGAGGTGTCAAAATTCATATGCCAAAGGAAGTATTATTCAGCAGACAATGTAGGTTATGATGTTCTGAACATTTAGGAGGAAAAACTACAAAAGATAACACTTCCCATTCTTTTACAAGTCAACTGTCCTTATATTCAGGTGTAGTAGCAGCTGTCTTCCACACCTGAGTTGAAGGCAAAGTATACTTTTCTCAGTCATGCTGCATTTGTGTTGTGTCGTGTATCCAACCTAGTTAGATTTGATTGGCATCCACCTAATTGGAGGAAAAACCTACACTTAGTTTAAATTTGCTGCAGAGTAGGCCAGGTCAACTACAGACAGTCCCAGAGACTTTCCATCTTAAAAAGTCACAACAAGTCAAAACTGGAGTTTAAACTATTATTCTAAAAAAGTTGATGTACATCTTTGATGTTGGTAAGGAAGTGCTGGGTGTTGGTTTGTGGCGGTGGGCAAGATGGCTTATTCTTTGAACAACTGTGGAAAATTGAAACACAATTAAAAAGGGATTAAACTATATTTACTGATATTTCTTTCATAACAGATTTATTAACAATAATTTAGAGAATCATAGAAGGGCTTGGGTTGGAAGGGTCCTTAAAGATCATTTCTTTCCAGCACTCCTGCCGTGGGCAGGGAGACTTTCCAGGTTGCACAAAGGCCCATCCAACCTGGCCTTGAACGCTTCCAGGGGTGGGGAATACACAGTTTCTCTGGGCAACCTCTTCCAGTGCCTCACCACCTTCACAGAGAAGAATTTCTTCCTTATATCTAATCCAAATCTACCCTCTTTCCGTTTAAAACCATTGCCCCTAATCCTGACACTACACTTCCTGATAAAGGATCCCTCCCTATCTTTATTATAAGCCCCCTTTTAAGTACTGAAAGGCTGCAGTGAGGTCTCTGAAGAACCTTCTTTCCTGCAGGCTGAATTACTCCAACTCTCTTCACCTTTCTTCACAGGGAATGTGGTCCAGCCTCCGATCATTTTCATGTCCTTCCTCTGGACCTGCTCAAGCAGTTCCATGTCTTTTCTGTGCTGGAAGCTCCAGAGCCTGGATGCAGTACTCCAGGTGGAGTTTCACGAGAGTGGAGAAGAAGGGGATATTCACCTTCCTCAACCTGCTTGCCATGCTTCATAGTCTTTGTCATGTCTTCAACAAATAAAGAATCCAAACTTCTCATATTTTCCCATATTCTGCCTTGGAAGTAATTTTTGTCATTACATTATAACATTCCCATACTGACTTCTCATTCTTCCTGCCTTTGTAGCCTAATCTGAAAAAAATCATTAGGGACAGAAAAACTTTGCAAAAGCTCATCAGGAAAACTCCAATTTTCAGCATAAATTAAATGAAGGAGTGCAAAGTTGGAATTTCATGTCTGTTTAGTCATTCTTTAAAGTGTATATATACTCCCATTTAGGTGTGTTCTATGACTTAAACAGCAGTATATGGACGAATCATGATAAAATTATTTTGAAAAATGATTTTTAATACTTCCTATCTACCTCTTAAACTTTATTGAAAGAACAATCAGAAAATATGTGATGGCAAAGACAAATTTCCAGAGGAAATGGAGGCAGAACTAAGCAGTGTAAACTTACAGGTAAAGCCAAAACCATTCTGAATTTTGCAAACTTGGTCCTAACTTCTTTCTCTTTAATGCAGACAGTCTTTACACATTTAACCAGTTCAAAAAAGCAATATTATATTTTGTCTTTAATATGTTCTTCTTTAGACTACATTTAATGGACAGAAAAACGACTTTTAAGGCAAATTCCTCAAAACTAAAGTCAGTAACATATAGAATATAAACATATATATTTATATCTCTAATTTCATCTGTATGGAATCCTCTGCTAGAGACGTAGGAAAAATTATTTTCATTTTGACTTTTCAATAGAACTTTTTCAATTATTGTTTGCAGATTCATGTCTCCAACTTTTTTTTAGGTTTTACCTTTTTGGAAGGATCTTCCCTTGTTATGGAGGAAAAAAAATTTTCTTCACTATGTCCCCCATTAAAATTGTATTTTTTAATCACAAATGTTCTTGCAATACTGTATATTAAGACAGATATAAAATAAGGTTTTTTTCAACATGATGTGAAGGAGAGCTATGTCAATCTTTAATACTGATTTCTACAATAAATTTCTTTTGAGCAACTTCTTGTAGCAAACAACCTACAAAGTATGGGCAACAGAACCTTCTGTTCAGGTTCATGTCACAGTACCAAAACAAAATAAAAGGAAATGGCACAGTAAACAGTCAAGAAATTTACATTAAAAACAAAAACAAACAAGCAACAACAAAACCAAAACCAAGCAAAACAAAGCACAAATAAAAGAAACCATAACATAATGCAAAACATTTCAGTAGAGCAAAAAATCTGTTTTCAATTTTCAGGCAGGCAAAGGTTGATGTAATTGCAATATGTTTATTTACTTATATGGAAATGATAAGACTGATATTCATGTCAAAAGAGAAGTTCTTAGATTCACATAATATGAATTCTTTTAAGAACTAAAAGACAAGAAGACAAATAAAAATATATTTCTTACAAGATGTGGAATACAGATACTTCTGCATTGATTCTGTACTATCGGTTGTGATTTTCTAGATATTTCAAAATGACTCTGAGAGAATAAGGATTAAAACCAATACCCTAAAGCCCTCTTAAAATGGAGACTTCAATTTTTCATTGCACAGGATTGTGTTGCAGTTCGCTTTTAAAGAGAAAGGATTATTTGCCTGGGCATTCTTGAAGACGTCAAAATACTAAAAGTGTCAAATCTTTTGCCTGCAATAAGATTTGTTATAATTGGTATGAAGTCAAAGGCATCATTAACTTTAGCTATACATGGTGGTTCCACCAGTATTCCACTGAAATACTTTTTGTTTAACTAATCCATTAACTTTCCTTGAAATCAATTGACATTAAGATATTCTTATTTGTTAATGAACATGGTAATGTGTAATCATTCCTTTAGATATTTAAAGTGTTGCTGTGTAGATAAAGAAGTTTATTGATCCTCAGTAATGTAATTAAATTCTATATAAAATTATAATGCCATATTAGCAACATAAAAAAATCTCATTTCTGTAATTTTTCTCTTAGCTTTGAAACTAAGTTTTGAAAAGTGTTAATGGGGTAAAATATGCACTAGAATATAAGGTCACAATTCTGCCAACTCTTTCAGATATAAAGTAAGTCATCATTGAAGTACACGGCATAAATTATCTTTTTTTTTTAATGAAGTAGAATGAATGAGGCTTATCTTGATGATCAAATCCTGAAAGTTTCAACTAACAAGACCACGCATCCTATAAATGTTACAATTAGGGAATGAAAGAATAAATGAATGAATAAATAGATAATGAGGCCAAGAAAGCTCCATTAAAAAAAAACCAACACAGTTCCTATATAAGCAAACAACTGTCATTCTACATATCTATGAAAAGGTACTCTCATCATATAAATTGTGGAACTCTAATGCAAATTCTGTCAGCTACTCTGTATGCAAAATGACTACAGAATATGCAGCACAATTTCCCAATGTAGATAGGATATCTGCAATGCAGATCAGAGGTAGGAAATTCTGCCTACATTTACTATATATATATGTTGAGGCATGTTTATGTATTATTTACAAGCCTCTTTGCAAAGAGAGTATCTTTCACACAAATACAGTATTTTTAAATTTTATCTATGCTTATAAAAATAATAATTGTTATTACTTCGGCACATGTCCACTACTATAAAAACTCTGCTAATAATTTCTATTAAAGGAAGAGAAGTAGAATCAATGTGGGTCCTTCTATAAAGCCTGCTCTTTGAGGGGACACATAGTCTTTCACAGCTTCCCTTCTTCACTAGCTATTTTGGTGATAGACACCTCTCTCTCTTTCCATTTAACTATCTGCTTTAGTTCTCACATATGGAGGGGTAGTATATTTAAAACCATGCCTTATCACAAGGTTTCAAAGCTAAGGTATGAAACAGCGATTTAAGTTTCTTCAGTACAATGCAAAATTAAAGGCACCAAATAGTAGATTGAGTTTTAGGATAAATCAAAGTTGAAGTCTGCTTTACATTCAATTTCAATGGTTTTCATTAAAACAGTGGCCTGAAAAACAAAAACAAAACAACAATAAAACCCCAAAGAAAAACCTAACCGAAAAAAACCCCTCAATTCATTAGCTTATCTTTCTCCCTACAGATTTTCTATTCTCTTACAGCGTATTAAGAAATAAATGATACTTCCTGAAGCATTAGGACCACTCAAAAAAGAGAAAAAGCAAATTTTAGTTTAGATTGCATCCAAAGTAAAAGCTACAAAGAGGTTCAGCAATATATCAAGGTTGCTGTGTCAGGCTGCATTTTTTCATTCTCAGATTGGAGATTGAAGATGCTGCCTCTCAGAGGAAAAGGATCCAAGTATCTTAATTGCTCTACTTTGTCTCTGGGTGAGGCAGAAGCTCCCTGGGTTTTTTTGCTGAGTTCGGACCTCCTGGAAATCGAGAAAAACAACTATTTCTCATAGATACTACTTGCCAGATATTATGCTTCAGTGATGGACCTTCTGCTCTTCATTTAAAAATCTGCCTCAGACAAATCCCTCTGGCAAACCCCTTTGGCACCTAGACTGCCTGTTAGCAGCCTCTGCTATGTTAGCTTGAAAACTTTCTCACCTTTATATTTAAAGGCACTTGAACAATGAACCTTGTATTAGCACCTATCTCTTGTCACTACCATTTTCTGATCTACTGATGCTATTATTATGACATGGCTAAGTAAAGGGAGATATTGTAAGAAAAGCAGAGATAATGAAATTCAAATTTTTATTTAGTAGAGTTTTATATTTTCTGATAACTAATTTCTCCAGTTCCCTCATTCCCTGTCACGTCCTTAAAGTCCTCTCTTTTCTCCCTTGCACAAGATCCCTTCCCATTTTTCCTTATATTTAATAGAAAAAATGCTGGGTTCAAAGTTGCAAGTATAATGATTAGGTAGCTATTTACTTTATTCTGGAAGAAATATAGGCCAGATTTACATCTGCTTTTTCTTCATTAATGTCTCTCTACGTACGTTGAGGTACTCAATGACTTTTTTACCTCAGTCTTCACCATTGAGTGATCCAACCACACTGCTCAAGTCACAGAAGGAAAAGACAGGGTCTGGAAGAATGAAGAACTGCACATAGTAGGAGAAGATAATATTTGAGACCATTCAAGGAACCTGAAGGTCCACAATTCCATGGGACCTGATGAAATAAATCCACAGGTCCTGAGGTAATTGTTGAAGGAAGTGGATAACCCACTATCCATCATATATGGGAAGTTGTGGCATTCTGATAAAGCTTTCACTGACTGGAAAAGAGGAAACATAACTCCTATTTTTAAAAAGAGAAAAAAGGAAGACTCGGGGAACCACAGGTCAGTCAGTCTCATCTTGTGCTTGGCATGAGCATGGAGCAGATCCTCCTGAAAACTATGCTAAGGCAAATGGAAAATAAGGCAGTGATTGCCGACAGCCAATATGGCTTCACTAAGGGCACATTTTGCCTGACAAATTTATTGGTCTTCTATGATGGGGTTACAGCAGTGGTGGATGAGGGAAGAGTGACTGATGTCATCTACCTGCAAATGCAAAGCATTTGACACTGTCCTGCACAACATTCTTGTCTTAGACTGGAGAGACTTGGATTTCACTGATGGAAATTTGGTGGATAAGGAGTTGACTGGATGGTCACACTCAGAGAGTTGTGGTCGACAGCTCAATGGCCAAGTATAAAGCAGTGACAAGTGGCATTCCTCAGGGGTCTGTATTGGGACCGGCATTTTGAACATCTTTCTCACTGACATGGACAGCGGTACCAAGTGCACCCTCAGCAAGTTTGCTGACATCACTGAGCTGTGTGGTGCAGCTGACACACTGGAGGGAAGGAATGGCATCCAAAGGGGCCTTGACAGGCTTGAGAGGTGGCCTGTGCGAATCTCGTGAAGTTCAATAAATCCAAGTGTAAGGTCCTATATATGGGTCAGGGCAATCCCAAGCACAAAATACAGACTGAGAAGAGAATGGAGAAGAAAGGCTCTTCCTGAGGAGAAGGACTTGGTGTTGCTGATGGATGAGAAGTTTGGCGTGACCTGGCAGTGTATATTCACAGCCCAGAAAGCCAACCGTATCCTGGGTAGCATCAAAGAAGGAGTGGCCAGCAGGTTGAGGGAGGTGATTCTCCCCCTCTACTCTGCTCTCAGGAGACTCCATCTGGAGTACTGCATCCAACTCTGGAATGCCCGGAACAGAAAAGACATGGACCTGTTGGAGTGGGTCCAGAGCAGGGCCACCAAGGTGATGAGAAGGCTGGAGTACCCCTCTTTTTTAAGACAGGCTATGCAAGTTGGGGCTGTTTAGCCTGGAGAGAAGAAAGCTGCTAGAAAAAAGAACCATCTAGAAGCCTTCCAGTACCTAAAGGGGGCATATAAGAGAGTTAGAGAGGGACTTTTTACAAAGGGCAATACTTTCAAAATGAAAGAGAACAGATTTAGATTAGATATAAGGGAAAATATTCTTTACTATGAGTTTAGTGAGATACTGGAAGAGGTTGCCAAGAGAAGTTGTGGATGCCCCCTGCCTGCAAGTGTTCAAGGCCAGGTAGGATGAGTCTTCAAGCAACCTGGTCCAGTGGAAAGTGTCCCTGCCCATGGTACAGGGATTGGAACTAGATGATCAGTAAGGTCCCTTCCAACCCAAACCATTCTATGTTTCTATTAGTGTTGTCACTATAAAGAGCTGAAAGTTGGTTTTCATACCCTGCATTGAGAGTATACCAACGATCCTTTAATGGTTTCTCACAAAAGAGTGGAAATTTATTTTTAAATATAGCGCATACGTGATATGAAAGTTTCCAAGTTGCTTCTCAAATAATTCTTTACTTATCACAACATTTGGATATGAAATTTTAAACAAGAGATTTCAACTATTCAACAAGGGATTTTCATCTGCTATTTAGTTCTTTCACATACTCTCAACTCACCTTGTTGAAGGCATGGGGAATCTCTTTCCAGTCTCTCCATATAAAGCCTCTGTCAATTTTGTATTAATAATCATCACTTTTAGCGCTCATTTGATACATGGACTCTGTTCAGGCATCAGGAACCTAAAGACCATGTAAGACCACTCAGGAACAGAGCCCAGTGTTTCTGCCAGTGTAATCCACTATTCCTCTTATAATAAATATGAAACATTAATAGATACAGGTATATACTGGTGAAGTCAATGAGAGATTTTCCGTGGTACAATAGGCTCAATTGCTGAATCCCATGATCTCGCCTAAACACTGTACTGATTGAAATCCAGAATAAAATTAAATCCTAAAACAAAATTGAAATCCCAGAAACTGATTAGTCATGCTCCACCTGAACACAAAGAAGTTATTATATGTGGCTCACCACATATAATACAAAGATGTATTTTTCAGCTGGCATCACAGGATTTTGATCAATCTTTTATGTTTTGTGAATTAATTATTTTACTCTTGCCTAGCTAAAAGGTTTTTTTTTTTTAAAAAAAGAGTAAAAAAATTTCTTTTTTATGACCTATCCTATGAGATTTAAGCTCTGAATGTTTTTAGTAAAGATTGTAACTTCTAGAAGCTTTTACAAATTGCACAAAGATATATAAAAAAATTAATTAGTTTATAACAGAAGTAACTGCTGAATGATTAATATAAATTTTCCTCCAGTGTTATGACATCCTAAGAACACTGTCTACAAGACATTTAATTAGCTTTAAGTTGAAATGAAACATAACTTTGTGCCTATTAATTATTCATGTGTACCACTTATTTGTATTTGCTTATTTAATTACTTTAGAAAGGCATCTATTAATGTGGCAAATGGGAACCTCCTATTCAATTTGAGAACTTATTTTCCTACTTAGAATGCATTTGGTAGATGGAGAAGTTTGTAATCTAGTGGAATAGAATAAGTTGATTTTCCAGCATAGGACTGCACTGAGCATAGGATTTAAGAGAAAAAGAAGAAGGGAAAGGGAAATGTCATAAACCAGTTTGCCATAAATCCATCTCCTGAAAACTGGTACCGTGACTGAGTGAAATGGTATCCTGCAGCAGGAAAATAAATTTTCAGCTTCTTCCAAAAATTTGTGTGTCAGTGCAACAGAATTTGCTACAATTTGATTTTGAAACTTTCTTTAAATCCAAAAAGCAAAGGTATATTTAAACACACAGTTTTTCACTGTGCTCTAAATGATACATATAAGGTCACTCAGCCGTTCAGGCTAAGCAGGTCCTATAGAAAAGATGATCTTTTAGATAAATGCTAGATGAATGTTCTCTGTATTTTGCCATTTCTAGGAATTCAGCTGTCAATTAATGCAGTTAATTGCTAGTCAATCTACTGCATGAACACTTTCATCTAACAACAAACTTGATTAGAAGTTACTCGTGTTCTAACTAACTCTCTGCGTCCCAAAATTTATTTGAATTACGGGAAACCTAGTGGGCATTACAATCCATTACCCAGTATATTGCACAGCTTTTCCACAAGGGAAGAGGAGTTGCCAAGTGGATGAAAAAAATAACTGTCATCCGGTTTGACACTATGTTATATGCTTTTCTGCAGTCTAAACAATTTTAGTTGCAACATAGCAGATGAGAAAGTTTTTCACCATTTCTAGAAAAATAATTTCTAGAATCAGATGACACAAATGCCAACCAGCCACTAAAATACAGGCAATCACTTTGTTTACAAAGGAAAATGGAAAGGAAACTGATTTATTCAAGACCATTGGGAAGTGGCTAGAAATGTATGTAACCCACCAAATAACTAGAAAAACCTCCCACAGAATATTGCATCATATGGATTCTAGCCATCCTTCTAACAATACAAAATTCTTACAAGCAGATTCAGTAAGTGATAAAGTATATGCCAATGGTCCAGAAAACCTGTTGAAGAAGATGAAACAATTTATTTCTTTTTCAAGACAGTAGTTGGAAAAGTGATGAACTTGCAAATTGTATTGGAATCTGACCTTAAACCAGAAGATAATATTTAAAATATTTCTAATAGTTGAAGACCTTTATTTTACTTTTACTTAATATTGACCTGTTATCACAGTAATTTCTTAAGCTTTCCATTAGAGTTTTAACTTCGTTTGTGTCACTATTTATTAGAGCATAGAAAGACCTAGGGAGAAAATAAAATTCTCTCATTTAAGAGTAATTTCTAAGTAACCTTGGGGTAGTTATCTTTCAAAAATACTTTTGCAAAAACCAAAGCAAATTGTACAGAGATTTTGTTAACTACTTCAAGCAGCATATATAAATACCCTCTAGACACAAGTGTAGACTTCAATGACTATTATCATTACTACAGATGCCCAAGAGTTCTGTGTTTGTAAGAGTTTTGGTCTCACACAGATTACACATTGGGGATTCCTTCTGTGGATCTCTGTAAGCAAAGCAAGAGAGAACTTTGTAGTTTGGATCAAATATACAAACAGAGAAACAAGCCAATTTTTCATGTCATATTGAAATTTCCCTGTGGCACACAGAGAAAAAGCTCTCTATTGTACATGTGATATACTTATCTGTAAGAAGCAATTAATACATAAAGAGAAATGTTCCACAATTTCCACAGCTTCACACTGCCAGCATGCTTTTCTCTGGCAATTAACAGCAAGAAATGATACCTCAAAAAGTGTCAAGGGGAAACAGAAACTTTGATAAAGCCCAAGCTGTTTTTAATAGTGATTTACACTATTCAAATAAGCCTTTCTTTTTTCCGAGTTCCAATACTATTATATTTTAACACCTTTTTGGTGTGCAACTGTGTCCCGTCACCTTCAAAAAACTAAATAAACCTATTATATGGTAAATATCACAATTCAAAGCTAAAAATATTTTTGTCAGAAAAAAATTAGTTATCGCATTTCCCAAACACCAGGAATATGCCACAAGAAGGAAATTTAACTCCTTCTTAAATGTTGCCTAGAGTCAGAAAAACTTTTACTCTTCTCCCTATATTTCAGGAAAAAGGTGCTTAACAATCAACGACATTTCAAAATCAGTGATTAGCTCAGAGAAGTTTCTCGTTGTGACTATTCAGCATGAATGTCTTCCAGATTCCAAAATATTCATTTTGGACCTATTTCTTCAATTTTTTCTCCAACAACAGTGCTATCTACATGTGGAAATTAGAACTGATATATTTCCAGTAAGAACTGGAAATATAAGTAAAATTAATTTTCTACTCAATCCTTACACCGTCACAATCACTACATAATCTCTAAGAGTCAACTGTGTAAGATGAGGATAATATAAGACAACTAATCATGCAGATCCTATGGGCATAGGCCATCATAATTAATCACTTTCAAAATCACAGAGTTGCTCTATCCCCTCACTGCTATGTACCTCTGTAACTATAGACCCCTTGACTTCACTGCCTAGTAAAAAAAGAATAAATATGTATATATATTCAGGGAGGTTGTTAGAAAGGAAAAGAAGGGAAAAAAAGGTAAGTTAAAGGGCAAGACAAGGATGTGAAAACTATGTTTTCTGTCACAGACTGGATGTGAATCACAAGACTTCAGGAAGACAGGAGCAGGCCAGAATTGTTATGTACCAGAATAGCTTGTTCAACTTGCAAACCTGTTTGGAGGTCATGAGGTACTAGGGATAATCAACATCTAAGTGCATTCCTTAAGGAGGAAGTATCTAGTGTTTATGCCTTACATGGGGCATCCTAACATATAAAATAAAAAATAAATATAAAAAATGAGAAGGCAAATTTTAAAGAAAAGTTTATAATACAGTGTCCCATTCAAATTGCTATGAAACTTGCAATCAAATTCTAATGTATCTATGGCCCTATCATGGTAATATTCTCCCTTCAGCACAAAAGGCCTGAAGCTTGCAGCACATATTTCACAGTATGTTTAGTCTGACTGTGTAATTGTTAAACTGAGTACAGCATTTAAGGGTATTTTATAGAAAAGGAAAAGTCTGTAATTTTCTGATCATCATATGTTCTGAACATCTTCATTCTTCGCTGTTTTTAAAGAATGTTTCAGCCCTTCACAAGAATGAGTAGACTAAAACATATTGTAAAGTTTTATTGACAACATATATGTTCCCTTTTCACCTCTAAACACAGAAACAAAAATTATGCTTGGGCTACTTTATTCATCATCTGTTTGTTTGCTCCATGTTTTTTAATAAGAGTAGTTTCAATTAATGTAATGAAGAACTTAGGAAAGAAATAAATCAGTATATCTGCTTTTTCCATTGGATTTTAAAGACACATGGGAATAATGATGTGCATCACTGATAATAGGATAATATTCAATCATCTCTTTATGGGTGCAAATGAAAGACTTTTGAAAGAAAAGCATAAAGATTTTTTTAAATGTTTTTCTTGTTGAATAAATCATAGTTTCACAAATGCCTTCAATGTAAACTTACATTTTTCAAAACCATTAGCTGTACACTTTGTTTCTTTTATGCTTAATGATATATGTAGATTACCAAGGTGTGGGAACAAGTTAAGCCAGCAGCAGCTGCACTCAGTTAATTAGAACCAAAAAGGAGTGTTTTGGCCTTGACTGGTGTTTTTGACAAAGGGAGTCTTGTTTCTCAAAGTGGAAAACCACTTTGAACGGTCTGCATGATAGCGTGTGTTTTTCTCTCTTGGCTGAACACAGCCACCCCATGATGTGAGGTGAATGTATGGGATCAAGACACTGGTTTAGGATGGTTCTGGGAATTTCAGTTAACTAAAAGATGAACACCAGGTGCCATTTACAAAGGAACCCAAATAAAAGGGGAATGCCAGAAAGATTGGTAGACAAGTCCCAAAATCAAAATCTATGTGTGCAGCCTCATTTTCTGCTTCAGTGCCCATACCAAGGAATAAGAGTAGAAGTCATAAACATGACTTTAAAAATAGGAAAAGGATATTCAGAAGATATTTTTTCCTGGATGTTACAAGGAAGAAAGTTGAAAAAAAAGGAAAACAGAAACTATTCATATTGATAAGGATGAACAGCAGCAACAGGCTACATGCTTCCTGATGAAAAAACTTGCTGAGTTCTGGCACGTCTCTCTGAAGAGAAAGAAAAAAAAAAGAAAAAGAAAAAAAGAGAAAGAAAACTAACTGGTTTTGATTTTGGTTTGTCAGCGAAGCAGACAATGTCAATGAAACAACAAAATCAAGCCACAGGGGAATAAATCTATTTGAATTTAGATACTTAAAGTCTAACTAAACAACATCTATGGGCCAGCCTCTTTGCCAAAATACTATAGGAATAATACAAAGACAGAATAATGAATTACCATGCTAAACTACAAGTGTATATGGGAAGGGAGGATCTATTTAACCTCTTCACCTAACTGCAAAAATTTATATAAAAAGAAAATGGATAACAAGGCAAGTGTAATCATTATTTCTCAGTCTGTACACCAGTCAAGACTGATTCTAATATTAGAATGGTTAAAAAAATCTGCAGTTGAGAAAAAAATTTCTTGGTATTTTTATTCAGTGTGCTGCTCAGTTTACAGAAGGATTGAGTCACAGCACAGTCAAGTATAATTTTGCCATTTCTCCATGTAGCAGGATAAGAAACTAAGTCATAGTGTTCCTATACAAGTGATTTTGAAATCTTGCAACATGAAAACATTTTCTGATTTTGCAGCCATTGGCTCTGTGGGATCTGTTTTCTAGTTTTTAAATCTTCCACCCATAAATCTTGATGCATTTCAGATGAAAATTTTCCAGCATTCATGAGTTGAGGATATCATATCTTTCATGTGTACATTGTGGGAAGCACAATTTACAAGGGTTCCTCTCATGCACACTGCCACTAAACCATTAAACCCAGGATTTCTTACAGATTATTTCTTTTCACTAGCTATAGTCTCCCACTCTGCTTTCTCTTGGGAGCTGCTGAGAACTCCCTCTACACCAATTCTTTAGCATCCTTCATGATTTGTTTTTTTCCTTCGTTGCATATCAAGAAGTTTAGTCATAATGAAGGAATGAGTTATACACACAGGATTCAAGAAGGAAATTGATATTCCTCTGGGTCTCCAATTTGCTTCTGTACTCTTCCCCTTTCCAGAAGTTAGTAGAAGTTATGTCTTTGGCTCCTCTCACCTTTTCTTCACTTCTGCCAGATACTCTAGAGCACTGTAGTCTGACAGAGCTTCTCCATCATATGCATCTGTGAAAAAATTGTGAGTTTCTTCTTCCCAGAACACTTTTAAATGCAACCTGTACCTTTCAAAGAACCATCCTAAAAAGCAGGAAGCTGTGACTCTTCTATATACATTTTTCTGGATGTAACTGTGGCATCCAAGATACAGGCATTAATGCACCAGACAGTCCAGTTAATTTGTATCTTCCAAGGAACTGGGTTTTAAAGTCCATAGTCTTGGTATGTCAGTGCCAGAAATAGTAAAAAAAATGGAGTAGAAGTGTCTTTGTTTTCCAATGAACTGGAAAACTTTGTTTTCCAATGAACTGTTACAGTACTTTTTAAATAATTTCATGTTTCAGATCCAAAAGTACAACTGCAGTGTCATCAAATACAAAGATTTTATTGTGCATTTTTAATGATTCATAGTTTCTTGCTCTATATGGAAACATGGTTAAAGACTAGGTGTGTGAAAATTTTCTCTGATTAAAAAATATATTCTGAGTGCTTTAAAGGTAGCATCACCACACCCACAAGTAAAATAATTGCCAGTTTACAGTGTAATGTGATAGGTAGAAAACCATGAAAGGAACATGAGACACATATGCAGAACAAGTAGGTGCAAAAAAACAATGGCAGGATGGAGTGCAGAATATACAGTGAATTATATGTGAAAATCAATATAGATTGAGATGTAGTGCATAAGAAGTGTTCACCTATTCAAACTTGGGAAAAAATTCATTTTTTTCAAACCTGGATTTGGTCTGCTGTGTCCAGTTTTGAATGAATAACTTGCTTTCAAAAATTTTTGGAGGTAAAAATAAGATTTTGTGCATTCATTTTTATGTCAGAACAGTTTGAGGAAAATCCTGAAATTTTTGGAGATTCAATTTGACACTGTAGAATGTGTCGGGTTCATGTTCATCTGCCAGAATGCTAGAAAATGCCAAAACTTAGGGCAAAATAGATTTTACCATTTCTCTATAGGAAGGACTAAAATATCTTCCCAGTTGTCTTTTTCAGAATTTCTTTATAGTTTCTAATCTTATTTTCATCTTCTATACAAAAGTATTGAAGATACTTGTTCTTTCCAACCAGGCCCTATAAATAAACACAAGGGGTATATGAGACCACAGAAAATGTGCCTCATGATAAGACAAAATGTGTATGGAGTGAATATTACCTGATAGAGAAGTGACAGGTTTCTGACGGTTTGAACTGTGTGACCACGAAAATTAATTACCCTGATAATTTCCAGAAATAAGAAAAGTGTCTGGAATACAAAGCCTGTATAAGAGGAAGTGGTTCATCCCTTCTCTCTAGCCTTACATTCAGATACCTCAGTAAAACCCAAATCTATTTTTGTCAAACTTTTTAAGCACTTCTCTGGAAGGAGCATCAGACTGAGAAATTTTCTTCCAGGAGTTAAAGGCTTGGAAAGACATAAGCAGCAGAAATTAGGCACTTAAAATGGAAAGAACATCTTAACCATGACTATTATGCTTGTACTTCTGTCACCTCAAGCTGTGAGTTCAGGTCTCAAAAGATAAGTGACAACGGGCTGAGTCATTGTTCAGATGAGAGCCCTTTAGGGAACACTCAAGTAGAAATTCAGCAGATAGCATTCTCACTGAGCTGCTAATGAAATAGTACCCATGCCAGGTGTTTGAGTCTATCCAAGACAAGACATAGAATTATTGTCTGATCTGTCTAGTGACATAATTACTCTGGCAGTTAAGATGTGAAGCCTAGTGTCCTGGTCCAAGGCCAATTTGCATAGTTTCTATGAACCCTCGACCTCATTTGGGTATGTAGCTCTCTACTTCTTGCTCTGGAAGAGTCACAGTTTACCCATTAGAGGACAGACATTGAGTGGTCTTCACTGTCATTTTGCAGCTATGAAGTAGGAGGTTGCTAATCACTGAAGGTACTTCTCAGCTCCTGTCTGTGTCTCTGGACAAGCCACATCAAATTGAGTTTTTAGTCTGGTATGCATAAAGTAGTCTTTTAAACAAAAAACTTTTGTCCTAATTGTATGATCTGTTTGACTGAAACACAGAGGCAGATCCATCTCCTTTTACAACTTGTTTGTTCAATGAGTTAAATTTATATACCAGTAAGTAAATGGTAGTGCTGAGCTTCAGTCAATCTGTCTAATATCCTTCAACCATTTAAGATGACATAAAATATTTTCCAATTTCAAATGAATGTTTTGATTTAATATCTGTACACATCTTTGAAGGTGTCAGACTGCGAGAATTATTATATATGTTACATAAGTAGAAAAGCAGTTAAAATATGGTAAAGCAGTTAAAATTTTGGGATTTATTTGCATGAGTTTATTTTGCAAATGAGAATATGTCATTCTAGTAAATGGAAAGGGTAAAGGGTGTTCATAAAATCTGATTTCCCTAAAACACAACTTCATCTGAAGTTAGTGATTTCTCTCTCTGAAAATTCAAGATTTGACCCTGTTGTTCTACTGCTCCAAAGCAGTCATTAGTAAATTCAGTGTAAGTTCAGGTGGGAACCTTTATACTCTTCCCACAGGCTTTGTCATTTTTTCCAGCACTGAGCTTTGTCATATTTTTTTCTATATGTTTTCTCTGTCCCCGAGGTGATACTAGTTCAGAATAACAGAAAGAAATGTAATGGTCCTTGTCAAGTAGTTTATTCTATGCACGCATGTAATTTCTTAACATGAACAAATATTCATCCTTCCAAAACTATTGGCTAATATACCCCTTAAATATATACAAACATTCTTTTACTTTGGTTTTCTGGAAAAAATTAGTCTTAGGCATTTGCATGGCTTATTCATACATCTATCTTCACCTTATCCATGATGCCTACTCTTCGTTTAATTTATTGATCAGAGTCAACCAAACTTGGCAACTGGAAAAGCCATTTCAAATATAAATAGAATTCTGAGCCTATAAACATTAGTCAGAGAGTAGAGCAGCAGTTACTGCAGGGAGAGATGAAATTGCTGTTTTCCTCTTCTGCTAGAGAGAATATGGAATGCAATTTACATACCCCACAAAGTGCATATCCCACCTCCACCTTCTATGGGTCCAGCAGTTGGAGGGAGACTGGGTTGACCAGGCCAATAGTAATATATATAGGATGGAAAGGTGCATATACTTAATTTGAACCTATCCTTTCTCCAGCATTTTCACTTTTATTCCAAGGGAATTCTGGGTCATTAGGCAAATTAAAAGTTCCTTTTCACCATTCAGAAACCAGAGAAATGTCAGGAGGGTGTGTTTCCATGCCATTTAGAATGCTGATAAGTGTTATTTTGTGTGTCATTTGTTAATGAAAAACCTGTGTAATAAAGATCTATTGTTTAACATATTTATTAGTAGTTCAAATATCATCTATATAATATCATAGAGATCATATCCATAGAATACGTAGAACATGGGTGGGAGCAGACAGAGCGGGAGCAGGTTATAGTGTGTGGCAGGAACAGCATTTTTCAAAGGTCAGGTGTAGGTGCAGCCATCCCATTTAATAGAAAAAATAAGACCTGTTAGGAAGTGGGCACAAACTTTGATGTGCTGCCTGGTGTCATGATCATAGAACAGTTCTTGACATCCCCTTTTTATAAAGAGAGAAACAGTTTAGGAACTAGAAGTTATTTCCTAAGTATTTAAGAATTAATGAAACATGCATTCAGACAGTTGTTTTTGTTTTTTAAAGTATCCTTTAAGTCTCTGGACACAATCATAAAAGAAAAGTCAGATGAGTAGGGATATTTTACATATTTACCAACTGGAAATATATCAATTGATTTAACATTTTGTTATGATGTTATATTGTCATAATGATTTGTTATGATACAAGCACTGGACAATGAAAAATTATTATTGTAAGTATACCGAAAAATATGTTCTTTTGTATGGTATATGAAGTCATTTATATACCATTCCAGTAACTACAAAAAAACATGAGCAGTGTTCAGGATATTGAGACTGTAATATTTTGGAATACCTTAATTTAGAAATAAATTGTATTATTCTAGTAAATTTTAATGGTTATTGATGAATTCATCTTAATTTTAATAATGGAGAGCATATTTCTTTAATGTGTATATGCACAATTTGTTTTTTCTCTGTACCAAATATTGAAATAAAGTTCAGTCACAGAATGGAATTTTGTTAATACTGAACATATGGACAAAAAAATTATTCCTTTTCTCAACAATGTTAAGGAAATACATTATTAATTGATTAAAAGGAAAAATATTGCAATGCAGTAACTTTCAGCAATATTCATCCTCTTCGGCTTCTTACTTTGTTATTTTGATATATTATACAATGCGTACAATAAGGATCAAATCATCAGGGTGAAATTCTATATAGTTTTATTGAAAATAAATCCATATTGTCTCTGAGGCTCAGCCAATTTGTGTACCTATGCAAGAAAAACAGTTAAATATTACTGAGAAGTTTCCATTCCACAATGTAAACCAAGCTATCTTTCCATACGAAAACAGGGACAGTCCCTTTGGACTACATAATGATCCACTGAAATTATCTTATGGTCCCCTTTAAGGTGCAGTTCTACAGCCCAAAAATCCCCGAATAAATGCCTGTAAGAGGCTGGATCTGAGCTAGCATCCTTGACTCAAAGTGTAAGCTTGGAGATACATGTATGTGATGGGTTGAAATTGGCTGGATGCCAGGTGCTCACCAAGCCACTCTACCATGTCGCTTCCCATCTGGACAGGGGAGAGAAAATAAGATGGAAAATGACTCGTAGGATGAGATAAGGCAGTTTACTAAAACAAAAACAAAAGTTTGCATGCACATAAGCAAAGGGAAAAAAATTAGTTTTATTTGCTACTTCCCATCAGCAAGCAATATTTGGCTACTTCCCAGGAAGCAGGGCTTCAGCACACATAGCAGTTGCTCTGGAAAACAAACTTTGCAAAAAGGAATGCTCCCCATTCCTTCTCCTTTTCTTAGCTTTTATATCTGAGCTGATGTCATATGGTATGGAATATCCCTTTGGATAGTTTGGGTCAGGTGACCTGGTTGTGTCCATTCCCAGGATCTTGCCCACCCTTGTTGTGGGGAAGGGATTGTTGAGAGACAATACTGATGCTGTGACAGCACTGCTCAGTAGTAGTCAAAACTCTGGTGTGTTATCAACACCTTTCCAGCTACCAATGCAAAGCTCAGCACTGTGAGGGCTACCATGGGGAAATGAACTCTATCTCAGCCAGACCCAATACACTTGGGACATTAGCCTCCCAATTCCAAAAACTGGAGACTGAACTGTAAGAAATCGACTCTAAATAGCTCTACATTCCTTCCTACCTCCTGACAAAGCAAGTTACATTCCACACTGCTATGTCTCTGTCCGTATTTTGCTCACCATCTTCACTATATTTCTACTGCTAAACAGAACTGCACAGTGCTAACTAACATCTGGGACCAGGGTGACCTTTGCCCTGTGTACATGAAAACTGCATAGGGAAACATACACTAAGACTTTATTGTCCCACAGAGGTTACATTTCTGGTTGATGCTAACAGGGTAACCATTAGTAACCAACTGTAACTCCTCCCCTTACATAAAGTGTGGAGTATGAATTTTGATGTACCTTATTACGCATGCCACTTAAGCAAGGATAGTATGCAGGAAATTTGAACAGCCAAAAGCAGGACTATTACTCACATCTGGAATTCACAGTCACACTTATCTTATCAGGTAAGCTCTTATGGCAATAATGGTATGTGTTCACCCATTTATCATAGCAGGCTGAAACCCACATCTAAATAAGTAAACCCATAATAAATCACTTCATATACAAAATACTAAACAAAACCAAATTAAACAGAAACAAAAGTCACCAGAGAAACTCCTGAAAGTAATTATCCCAAATTATCTGGGAAGATGATTCAAAGCACTGTGGTGCACAGCCTGCATGTCAGAGCCCTATGACTTATTTTTATGTGTTCTGAGGAAAATGTAGCGTAGGATTCAAACTGCAGAGCTGTTGTTACCAGGATTTTATCTCACCAAGTGGTCTCAGCGTTTCAGTTCCATCTTCTAAAACCTAAAGTGGAATTTGAAAAAATGCCAAATTGATTTTTAAATTGCCTTTATGACTTATGAAAGCATTGCTCAATTTGGAATCTTCTGCTTATATTTATCTTAGTTCCATCTCTGCACTCAAATTCTGTGCTGCTGTTTGAGAATAGTTGGCAATTTAAATTAAAGGAGTACACACTTGTCTTTGCAGTGTATACTAACAAAGCACTGATTTTGGCTTCAGGCTGAAATGCCTCCTAAAACACAAATATAATCCTATTTTATTTTTTACGTTAGTTATATTGCAATTATAGCAGGAGTTTCTTGGGTTTGTGTTTAACTTTGCTAATGATCTAAATGCTGTGGAAAAGCATCTCATTACATATGTTCAAAAAATAAGGTTATGTAATAAAAGAACAAGAAAGGATGAGAGTGAGGCAGGAAGGAAGGATAGAGGGAAGAAAGGAAGGACAAAAAAAAAGAAAGAAAGGGAAATTTTTTTTCCCAACTCCTTCATCTCCCACGAAGTTGGTGATATTGATGTAGTACAAGGAAAATTATGACAATATAAAATCCTTGTGAAAATGTCTCTCAAAGAAAATAGAGTTCCAGGACCATCCCAGCTAGTACTAGCAAACTTTCAGAGATATTCCAAGTTATCAAAAAAACCCAAGAAATTTGATTTGCACAGCACTGGTTTGGACTCTTATGGTAACGGTCCATTACATCCTTGTTATGCAGAGATATTTTTCATATTGATAGCGAGGTTCATGGTAATTATAATTTACTCTTGAAATCTCAGCATTTTCTGAAGATCTTCCTGAAAACAGGTATTTCAGATGGAGAAAAGAAAGTCATGTGCAAACATCACGGTCTTAATTAGTTAAGTGCAGTCTATGCAGCAGTAAAGTTAATTTAACAGTGTTCCTCCAAGAATATTAAACAAAAACCTCAGTCTGTATCCCAAGCTATTATTTTTTTCTGAATACTTGAGTCAAATGAGTAAAATTCAAGGTATTCTCGAAAGAAACCATAAGGCAGTTAGAAAGCACTGGAAATAACTACATAGGTACCAAAAGACACAATTCTTGCAAGTAAAATCTGATTTGCAGAATGCTAAAAACATTAAAAAAAATTCTCAACATCAGAAACATATTTTCTGAGGCATAGGGATTTGCATATATCTTGGAGCAAGACTAAATGATGGAATATGAAACATTATCTAAATTCCTCTCTCACAAATGCTCCCCAGAATTTTTCACCCTTTGTTAGTTATGTTATTATAGAGGTTCCACCAGCTTTGCTCATGGGCTCAGCTTTGGTTACCAGCAGGTTCATTTTGAAGCCAGGTGGAACTGTCTCTGTACAACAGCACCAGGGCGTCTCTCTCTTGCCACACAATCCGCCTCCACAGCCACTCCCTACTAAAAGCTTCCCACATAAACCCAAGAAAAATATCTCTCATTGAGGTCTGAAATAATGTTCTCTGACACCATGTACCAAAAGACCCTTGACAATATCTTGTGTCAAGAAAGGAAACATTTCACAGACAGACTTCTAGAAATGGAAACATAACCTCATTTTCTCGTAAGGAACCTACATAAAGTAGGATGAGAGTCAACTATTGCATTGCATCTGCAAAGTCCCTCAAGACTGAGAAGACATCAAAGAACAGCAGTAAAGAGAAGCATTTATTCAGCCTGGTAGTTCTGCCTTCCAGTCTCCCTGGAGGCCAAGGTAGCTAGATACAGTTCTTCCCTTGACATGGCTCTAGCAAGTTTCCTGAAGACATGGAAGACTCTGTAGGTTACATGATAACATCTTTATTTATTTACTGTTTCAAAATTCAGGGGACAAAATATTCATCAGTTCTTCTCACTAAGGTTGACTGCATACTGCTTAAGTATCGGCCGGAAGATGACAGCAACTATGAAAGGGGCTATGATTTTTGGTCTTATAAAATGAATGGCCATATAAAGCAGTGCAATTCATATAGCTGAACTCTTATGCAGAGTTAGACTTTGCTAGCTGTTAGGGCAGTTATATAGTAGACTGCCTACACAGCTTTCATTATAACTAATTGTTATAACAGCCCTCAAAAAGATATCATGCACATCTATTTTTACAGATGTGAAGGATGATTATGAAAAATAAGTCAGAAATAGAACAATGTGTGATCATGTGGAGTGTTAAAACAACAGGGTGTTTGCTGAGATGGCTTAAATCCAACAACAATACACAGTTTCAAG
Organism: Neopelma chrysocephalum; assembly: GCF_003984885.1. Lineage (NCBI taxonomy): Eukaryota > Metazoa > Chordata > Aves > Passeriformes > Pipridae > Neopelma > Neopelma chrysocephalum. Next base: position 22,305,837 of record NW_020897690.1, read on the forward strand.
TTATTCTTAACACTATATGATGCTATTTAGCACATTTAAATATAGACGTACATTATCTTCAACATTAAGAAAGCAATACAGATTTAGATAATGCAGAATTTACTACATTAAAACATCTGTTCAGTGTATCATATTATTCTGATAAAGTCAGTTATAAGTCCATGAAATTCTCATACATTTCCTAGTACCTGAAAATCTGCCTTATCAGAAAACAAGGGCCCAGATTTCACATCGTTGAAGCAAATATAAAAATACTTATTGACTTTCAGAGCATTTGTATGAATATTTCAGAATAGTGTTTTGAAGTTCCAGAAGTTCAACTCCTTTTTGAATGACACCAATATTAGTGTTAATAAATTTTATCTCAGAGGTAGGGGCTATTATTGGATTAGCCTTGAAGAACAGGAATATTTATGAACTTTTACATCTGTGCATGCCTCAGTGTTGTTAATTAACTCAGTATTTATATTTTTAAAACTCAGATTCTGTTTTGCTCTTTTGATGTAAGCCTGATGATTGATTCTGGGTAGACTAAGAAGCCTTTTTGGTACTGCTCATCCACAATTCTCAGCTAAATATGATGTATTTTTATTATTCTATTAATGTATTTGGAGTAGAGGATGGAGTCATACTTAGAAAAACATTGAGGATTCCTTGAACGAGAGTCCATTGTGTTTTAAAATAGACATTAATATTTCATATCTGAAGGTAGTCCTGGTAGCGAAGATAGGTATAATATAAATTCACAGTACTATTTGCAATGTCAGTTCCATTTTCAGTGGTGTGGAAAGTGGAGGGAAAGGGAGAAAGAAGAGCTGTGTAACTACATAATTTTACTTCTGTCGTGCAATGCAATAACAGTGCAAGAAGTAAGATTGCCATTGTTTCCTTAATATAATTCACCCTACCATTCTTTTTCACTTCCAGTAAATCAATCTTACTAAGTTACGTAAAACATTATAAGTGCTAGACTTTTTACACAAATAGAAAGGACAGTGATTGTCTCTGAGAATTTACTTCCTAGTGTGTTTATTTCCACTAAAGTTAAAACAAAATTGATTGAAAGAAATTAAAGCTGGGATAACTGAAGAAGGAAATGGAAACTTGAATACCAAGTAAAAAAAACCCAAAAAACTTTGAAAGTCAGTAAGCTATGTGGCGAAAGAAAATAAAAGTGTAAAAGAAGTAATCTCTATGTAAAGAACAATTATGGTACTGTCCCTAGTGACCACAAATGAGACAAATCAATTGGTATCTCAGAAGTTGTTCTAATAAGACAGGAGGCTGGAGAGCTGTTGTGGAAGCAGTGTCCTCTATTCTAGCTTCTGCTCTGAGTAAGTGCTGTTGAGACTTCACCTTGTTGGTATTTTCTCCAACACTACATGGACAAGTTATATCTCCCATAGCAGCCAGTTGCTTTACAGTGTTATATGTATCTGTTTTCACAAGGGAATCTCACTGTCTTGCAGGTAGGAAATAAAAAAAAGCCACTGGTAATAGTATCGAAAAATTTGAGCAATTGTACCATTGAGAGTGGCTGCTCTCATAATTTAGGTTCAGGAGAACCAGTAGGGAAATATACTTGGAGATGGTTACCCAGGTATCTTCTAGACAGAGTAAAGAGAGTGATGTGAAACAAAGAACACCAAGCACAGAGAAGATGTTGGCATCAGGTTGTACAGTAAAGCTCAGCTCTTTGTATTAGCTGTCCTCCTAATGCTCACACAGATGTCTTGTGCTGAATTGAAGATTCCTGGGTTTTGGATTGATAGTGAAAATAGAACAAGGGTACACCTTTGTTTTCAACTCAGAGAGGAATTTTTGTGAAGTGCCTAGCATTCTTGAAGCTATAATCAGAGAAGAAATCCAAATTTCTAACAATGTAGATTTCTGACGGTAATTTAAATTGGCAGCTTTTGGGACTGAGGTAAAGTCCCTTCTGTTGGGGCAGAACGAGAAAATAATGTTTGTGTGAGGTATGTTTCACTCAGTTTTTATGATTTAGCCTAGAAAAGATAAATAAAATTTTATACATTATAAATCTCAGGAAAGCTAGAAAAGCAAACTATCTCCCTGTAATTCTCCAACTCTTTCTTTATGAACTGCTATTGTGCTAAGAAGAGATACTACGCAATAAGCCACAAAGCAATAACAGTTTCATTTCCCTCTTCCAAATTCTTCCCTCTTTGGCAATAGAAGTTATTTCTGAACAACAAAATCCATTCTGTGATCTTAATAACATATGCTTCTATACCAACATGAAATTATGAAAATTACTTTCAGTTTCAGTAGGGAAAAAATCCTTCTCTGAAAATCCATCCATTTTTTAACCTTAAAAGGAGAAACAAAATGCCCACTGCTGAGTTATTGCAAATCAAATATATAGAAGTTAATTAATTATAAATCTATATTAATTAAAGTACAAAACTAGAGCTTCTCTGTGCTATAAAAAAACCTTATTTTCACTATGTAAGAACAGTAACATGGGTTAAAAACTCTGTTATGGGTGAGATTTATATTTGGAATTGATAGCCCCCCCTTTTAATACACTAGTCATAGAGGAGCATGACAGGAGGAAAAAGATTAGTATTTTTGTTTTAGGGAGAAGACAAAGACTAAGGTCTACCTAAAAAAGCCTATCTTTTTTCAGTGGAGATGAGATATTCATTATGCAGTCACCCTAGAACATCATTCAGAGTATAAAGGTCATGATTTTAAATTGTCAGTAGAAACACATGCTCCCAAGAAAGATTAAGAGCACATGTTGGAAGCCTGAAGTTGACTCTATGAATACATGTTCACTTCCCCCACATTCTTCAATCTCATCCAGTTTCCAAGGAAGAAGCAACTAAAAAGCTAAAACAATTTATCTGGGATGGGAGCATTTCGGTCATACTTACTTGATGCTGTATAATTCAGACTATTCATCCAAATGTGTCCTGAAATATCTGGAATATCCACCAAAAGGTCTCCTGATATACCTATATGATTGCTGGAAACTGTGTCTTCAAAGGTTACAGCACTGCCATGCAGTGCAAAAACTGTTGTGCTACACAGTGCCAATCAAATAGAAATCCTTTGTTAATGTTAACAAAGGGGTACTCTGTCATCATCTGGCTATGGAATTATTTCAGATAATTCCAGCATGTTTTGAACTAAAAAGCTTAAAAATAATCAGGCAAGCTACAGGTCCATTCCAATCTAAGATTTCCATAGCTCAGTCACACAACAGGGTTTCAGTCTTAATTGTTGCTTAGAAAAGCAACAATTTTCTGAGCCTAACAGGCTCAGAAAATAACTGCCCCGGTCACTCATATATATGGTTACTAGCTCAGCAATCACCCAGGTCTGAAAATCAAAAGCAATTGTTTGGTCCCTTTAAATCTGAAAACAAAGTCAAGTTGTAATAGCCCATATTGTGTTTCTGTTTAAAATAACATTTGATTTTGCCTCCAGGGACAGAATTAATGTTGAAAAAAGTAATTATAGTTTTTAGGGGAGAGAATAGTCCAGTCTCTGAATCTTATCCTCATTTTCAGCACTCAAGCACTAATTCAATATTGCTTTAATACTTGAGCAATATTTTCTTTGAACATATTTTCACAATTTTCTTGGATTTGTCTGGCAAGATTTTGGTAGCCAGGGGCAGGGGCTACAGGGGTGGCTTCTGTGAGAAGTTGCTAAAACCTTCTTCCATGTCCAACAGGCAGGCCCAATGCCAGCCATCTCTAAGACGGCCCCATTGCTGGTCAAGGCTGAGGCCGTCAGCCACAGTGATAGTGCCTCTGGGACATATTTGAGTAGAGAAAAAAACAGCTGTGCAACTTCAGAAGGACCTCGAAGGGCTGGAGAGATGGGCAGAGAAGAACTGTCTGAAATTCAACAAAGACAAATACAGGGTCCTCGACCTAGGGAAGAATAACCCCCTGCACCAGGACAGGCTGGGGTCTGACCTACTGGAAAGCAGCTCTACAGAGAAGGACCTGGGTGTCCGGGTGGACAAGAAGCTGTCCATGAGCCAGCAGTGTGTCCCTGTGGCCAAGAAGGCAAATGATATCCTGGGGTGCATTAGGAAAAGCATTGCCAGCAGGTGGAGGGAAAGGATTCTGCCCCTCTACTCAGCCCTGGTGAGGCCACATCTGGAGTGCTGTGTCCGGTTCTGGGCTCCTCAGCACAAGGGAGACATGGGGCTCCTAGAGTGGGTCTAGCAGAGGGTGACAAAGATGATTAAGGGAGTGAAGCATCTCTCTTCCGAGGATAGGCTGGGAGAGTTGGGCCTGTTCAGCCTCTTGAAGAGATAACTGAGGGGGAAACTCAACAATATCTGTAAGTATCTAAAGGCAAGGTGTCAAGAGGATGGAGCCAGGCTCTTCTTGGAAGTGCCAAGCAACAGGACAATAGGCAATGGGAAGAAACTGATGCACAGGAAGTTCTACCTGAATAAGAGAAAAAACTTCTTTACTGTGGGGGTGAGCATGCACTGAAATAGATTGCCCAGAGAGGTTGTGGAGTCTCTCTAACTGAAATTACAAAGTATTTTGTTTGTTTGTTTGACTTGATCTGTACAAATACTATCAGATTTCTTCCAAGTAAATATAAAACACTCGTATGGCTTTCTAATTTCAGTTAGAGATTGACAAATATTTAAAATAATTATTTTCTAATGAAAATATTTTGCAAGAATTCTCTTGACAATCTCATTTTTCCTCTTTTGATCAAGTTCTAAGTTTAAAACATCTGGAATGGTTGTGAAAGATTAATTTTAAAGTTTTGGTAAACATCCGATTTCAAACACAGTAAAAAAATCTAATACCTATTCCATATGGTATAAAAATCAGTAATGTGATGATTTCAGTAGGTCAGTAATGACTAACCCTTAATTCTTAAATAGCTTCAAAAAGTATTTAAACAGCATTTCAGTTATCTGTAGTACACTGAAATCTTCCATAGAATTGAAAAGATATATACTGATATACAGATATGCACTGATTTTTATTATTAATTCCTTGTTAATTTATCTGTGTTAAATAAACATTACCAACTGTCCTGATTCTGGCCAGGACAGGGTTAATTTTTGCAGTAGCCAGGAGGCAGAAATGTTCATTTTCTTATTTCATTACTGCTTCCAGTAAATTGTTCTTATCTCAACCCATGATGTTTACTTTTTGTGTCTCCAGTTCTCCTCTCCAGCCCACTGCATGGGGGAGGGAGAGGGGGAGGGGGAAGTGAGCTTGCAGTGCATGGTTTGGAAGGTTACAGTGGGAACACTAAATTTGGGAATACCATTCCTGAACCATGACACTAATAAAAAAAAGTCTTCATATAAAATATTTTTTTAGGAGAGAGAGGGAGAGATGGGAAGGTGCTGAAGATTTCTGCTGGTATAGGAATGTACTTGTTTTTCCACTAGACTGAGGGAGGCAATTTTCTGTCCTACAATCTGACAGTAACCCTCATTAAGAGTTAACACAGCTGTTGATCTGCTAAGACAACACGAATTAAAGGAAATGAACAACTAATGCAAACTGTCTAGTAAATTATTAGGATTAATATTTAAATTGCATTTAAGAATTAAATGGTAGCAAAGTGTACCAAAAACATGTTTCAATAAAAGACTAAACAAGCTAAACTGAATCAACAATAAAACCAACTTGACACACCATTTGACAGAAATCAAACATTATATAGCTTATTTCTGCAATACACTAAAGTTAATTGGTAGAAATTATTCTGATTTCAACACATTTGTAAACATAGAAGCCTTTGTAAACATTTGTAACCTTACAAGCAGTAAGGTTAACGCTAATCTAGAGCACCATAATGTTATTTCATAGAATACAGAGAGTTATTTGAAAAACTGATGACCAAAAGCAGAAATGTTGCCTTTCAGTAATATATTTATATGGGGTTTTTTTAACACCAAATTTTAAAGAGACATCTACCATCTATTACAAGAGAAATGAAACTAAATTTTCACCAGTCTCAAAGTTTCTTTGATGGTTTTCTAATTCATAACCATCCTCTAAAATGCCCTCAGTAGTCAAAGAGGTGTGCTCAGAACCATACCTTGACAATTATCAGATCTGAGCTATTCCAAGTGTGGGGTGAAGGTCTACACCAGAGACTTTTCAGAAATCATTACATTGCCTGCCTGCTTCTAAAAAAGAGACTTGTTTAGATTGTATGCCCCATGTACTATGCCAACAGCATCATGATGCCAGGTTTCCACCAATTTGGAAAAGAAATGTAAACTACATTAGTTACAATCATCCTGGAAGTTTGACCAAACATTTTGGTGATGAAATTGATAGCACACATGAAGTGAATTTACACCGATGCATGCAGTATGGGTAACAAACAGGATGAGCTGTTTGCAACAGCCGTTATGCAACACAAAAGCTGACATAGTCATCACGTAAGCACAGTGGGATAACTCGCATGAGTGGAGTGCTGCAGTGGGTGGCTATAAACTCTTCAGAAGGAACAGTCGAGTAAGGAGGGGCAATGGGGTGACTGTACATTAGGGAGTGTTTTGACAGTATAGAGCTCAAGGACAGTGATGATAAGGTTGAGTGCCTATGGAAGTAGTTAGTGACCTGCTATACAACTTAGACACTCATGGGTTTATGGGATTAGATGGGATTCACTTGAGAGTATTGAGAGAGCTGGTGGAAGAGCTCCCTAAGCCACTCTCCATCATTTATTCTAGTCTATAGGGGTTGATCTCTTCTTGCAGGCAACTAGTGACAGGACAATAGGACACAACCTCAAATTGCACCATTGGAGGTTCAGGTTGGACATCAGAAATAATTTTTTCACCGAAAAGGTTGTTAAGTGTTGGAATGGGCTGTCTAAGGGGGTGGTTGGAGTCACCATCCCTGGAAGTGTTCAAGAAATTACTGGACTTGGCACCTAGGCAAATATCACTAGCCTACAAATGACAATGGAAATATAGATTATAATAATTATTCACTTTATAACTTACACAGATTAAATATTTCCTGACCTTACATGACATTTAATATGATTAGCACCATATATTTAAATGCAGTAATTCCATGATAAAGAGAAAATATTCTACTTCAATATCACAGTGAAAACTAATTCTGCCTTGAGTTTGACTTTTGACTTAAAATGATATTTTAGTAATGTCATATCATCTATATTACTCTGCTCCCTGCTTTTTTAGTTTTTCAGATATTCAGACACGATCCAGGACCTGAATAGTTGCATGTTTCGCTATAGTCAAGGTAATTATATTGTACATTATTACTAGTCTTTGATCAAAATGAAGAAAATGCAATGTGGACGTGTACTTTTTAAAAGAAAGAGGGGAAGAGCCTTGTCCTATTATAAAATTATTCGCAATAAGGTAAGAAAATCTAGAAAAAACAAATTCTCATCATTTATAACATGTAAATTACAACAATTTGAATATAACAACAGAAAAAATGAACCACCCTCTGCTTATGTCAGCCTTAAAAAGAAAGATTTGTCTCAGCTAAATTTAATAAAGCTGTCTTGGGTCCTGCTAAGAATTCAGACAAAAAAGTATTAGATTATTGCACAGTTTCCTGAGGACATTGGACAGATTTTACATATTACTTGGAATCCCCTACTGCTAAGAACTATTCTTAAAATTCCTTCCTGCAGTTAGCTTAACATTAAATCCCACATATCTATACAAGCTTCAGTTACACCTTTGGATTTCACTGTATTCACATCTAAAGTATAATTATTTCAGACATTTCTAGTATTTCCCACAAGAGCTTTCATAGAGCTATCTGATTCCAAGTATATATATTTCATCACATATCTGTTCTTAACCTGAGCGTTTACCATTGCTTAATAACCTTGTGGGCTACTATTGATCTGCAAAAATAAGCTTCAATCAGATGTGTTCCTCCCCTTGGGTGGCACACACCAGACTAAGCCATAAAACAGTGATCCATCCTTGTTGCCACCTCCCAAATGAAGATAGCACAAACTTTTATCCAGCAGTGACCCAGTGCAGAGCCCTCAAGCTATTAAAGATCATCTGCTTGACTAAGCTCTGAAACACAAATATTCAGATAATCAACACCAGCCCCTACAGAAGTTGTAGCTACCTACACCCTTTTTCAGCTTTCAAGCCTGACTCTCATCTCACATCTTGTCCTGCAAGAGCTTGAGATGCTGTCAGGAGTACTAGGGCAGAAATCAAGGTTAAACTTTTGTATGCATAACAAATCTGGCCTCAAGTTCTACCTCATGCAAAAGCATGCCTGCCAATATAAACCCAGATGTTGTTTAATATATGTAATAGTTTCATGTCAGATATTTCATTGTTAATTTATGCTACAGTTTGACTACCATGACTTCTGTGTTGCAGAATAGGTTAAAGAGGGCCAACAAATGTAAGTCCCTCAGGTTTCATAACACTGTTTTTATACACACTTAGACATACAAATGTTTTCTTTTTAGGGATTAGGGTAGAAGTTCATCCAGCCATAAGAAATTTATTTTTCAGTTTTTTCCTTCCTTTACAGTGAAATATTAAACACATTCTCACTGTTCCCTACCTGTTGTCTGGCTTTAATCAATCTAGCAGTACCGTGATCTTCATGCTCTGGTTTCAAAACAGAGACAGTAATCGGATGCCTTGAGTTGACTCACAGTTCCTTCTCAGATTAATGTTATAGTACTTTCAACATATTTGTTAAAAGCAGTAGAAATCAAGTAGCTCTTTCGCTTAGCTTCAAACAAGTTCTAACAAAATTTCAGTACAAAACCTCAGCTTCATTTACTAAGGTTCCAGTATACTGTTGAAAATATCACTTATGACTCCTGTTCAATGCAGATTTTTTCATGAGTCAGTGACCTTTCAAGAGAACACAGAATCAAATGCAATCCTCTTTACACACAATCATCAAAAACATTGGCAAATCACAACTTTTCAAGGCTTACACATGAAACAAAAAGAACACTATTGTTTAGATGTTTGTTCTGCCTGTAAGCATATGATTATGTTCCAATAAAAGCCGAATTCTCAGTTTACAAATTCATGTAGATCAAAATTGATAAAGGATTTGCATGGACTCTTATGATGTAGGACTGCAGGATTTTGCATATCAGGTTCATAGGGTGTCACAATGTGACTCATCAGGATTATGTGAAGACAACAGGCTTCCTCAGCTGCTGCAGCAGCTCTTTAGAATTGACAGCCTGAGTGAGTCATGAAAGCTACTGAAACCATAGCCTACTAGAAAATAACTGGCAGAGTGAGTTGTTTGGATGTTTTTGTTATGTGGAATGCACTGTCTCCTTACATAAACCAAAGATGCTCTACTGCTTTCCTTACTTTGGGGCTTTTGACAGAAGAGCCCCTACATTGAACCAGGAAGGCAGCTGGAACTCAAGCAAAAACCTATTTTGAACTTTCTACCTGGACTAATAGCTGAACCTAAAACATTATTTAGAACTTAAACCACCTAGTCACAGTCTTGTACCTTCTACAAGAAAAATCCCTTGTCTGAAGATAAGAATAATTTACTTTTAACAAAAGCAATACTTTTCTATATTGCAGCATTGGCTAAGTTGGATGGGACATATTTGAAGAATTATCGTTCCCAGAAAATCATAGTGGTTATATGGAAACCTGACATCTTACCCCCCTGGAAGAGACCATATCCATGAGGGGACTCTTACTGTGTCAACATTATAAAGTAGTATGGAAGAATAAATGTGCATCTGTGACCTGAGCAGCTAGCACTGAGGAATTGACATTGACATTGCACATGCTTTAAATGATTAAAACCAACTTCAGATCAGCCTAGATCTGAGGATAAAATGTCCCATAGAAGTGGGAGTGTACTAGTCGTATTCCCGGAATTCGTCTGGTGGTTTATTTTCCCCAGAAGGGAATCAAGTCCATGTTCTTGAAGTCCATTTCATTATTTTGACCAAAGCATAGTTCACAGGGGTTACTAGGATATTTACTTCTCCCAGTCCTAACTCTAAAACTGCTGTAAGTGCACCCACTACTTACGAAGCTGATTCAGTGTTTCAACTGTTCTCTTTGTTTTTCTTTGGCACATGATCCGCTAACATTTCCACACCACTACCATGAATACTCACTTCTGAAACACAAACCGTCACAGACCTCAGACGAGATGTAAATATTCAGTAAGGGGGCATTGCACCTACCTGAAACAAACTCAAATTAAATTTCCTTTAAGAAATGGAGAATAGGGGAGAGATAGTAGCTACATATTTAATTCTGACTATTCTGTGTTGGAAAACGCAACGTTGCTGCTGGTCCCTGGGTCTTGAAAGCAACCTTTAAAATCATTAGTGTGTTCTGCCATGTCTGGCTACTGGTAGACTGTGCAGTAAATAAAGGTCTGTGTGTGCATTTCTGCTCCTTCTTTTGTGTGCATAAAATTTGGCTGATTTAGTACAACCTCCCTTTTCACTGAAATCTCCTCCTTTCTGTCTCAAAGCAGAATTTTAGCTCCTATGTTCCTTTGTGTCACTTGCCTTGGAGAGCTAAAAAAAAGTGGAAGTTGTGAGGCAGACACATAAGTAAAGGCACTGCTCCTACAGAAAAGTGGGAAATGAGGCTACAGTCTTCTTGTAACTGTAGCTCCAGGCAGATGCACCTTTCCCTTCCTTAACATTCTGTTTTCCAGTATAAATCACATACTGCATTGGATATGGCAAAAGAAATAGATTTGGATTTTAATTCCTTCTCAGACATGTTGGTATGTACTTGACAGCCATGCGGCTGAGTGAAACAATTTGCTAAATGAGGTAGATGGAAATATTATAATATGTTTAATATTCAGCAGAGTGCTTTTTAAAGCACAAAATAATAGCACAAAATAAACTGTGATGACATGCAAGTAATTTGTCTGCCTGCAGGCAGTTAATGCAATAAATAAACTAATTCAGTTCTTATTAAGGTCTTAAACTTACAGCGAGTTTTTAGTTAATTTCATTAATACTTAACAAATAGCCTACAGTTAGGTAAATCACATCACAGAGACGCAATACCAACTGGCAATTATTAATCTATTTGCTGATGTTTACTTAACATCTTTAAAATGATTTTGGTAAAATAATACAGTAAACACGACCATCTCTTGTGGTGATTCCAATTTATCAGTGTCCTGGTTTTGGCCAAGGACAGGGTTAATTTTTCACAATAGCCACGAGGGGGTAGATTCTGGAGCAGAGTTGGGGCATGTCTAGATAGTTATTCTATGCCACCCATGTCATCCCTGGAGGGCGGAAGTAAGGGATTCTCACTTCTGAGAAGGCGGTGGCTTGCTGTTGGGAATAAAAAGATGGCACACAGAAGGTCCAGCACCATTTTGTTCTTTGTCTTAGGGGCCATACAGCACTGGGTCAGTCAGTGAGCATTTTCTGCATATAAATCACCCTCTTTTTGTATGGTTTTTTTATTAGTATTGTTGCTGTAACTGTTCATTTTCTTATCTCATTCTTGCTTCTAGTAAATTGTTCTTATCTCTGCCTTGTTTGTCTTTCATGGGAAGTGGCTCATAGTTTTAGTTTTAGTGGGAACACTAAATTAGGGAATAGCAGTCCTAAACCATAACAATCAGAAATTTCGATACAGTGGTCCTACATGAGTCCTTCTTTCAATGACATGTCTTGCTATTGGAAACTTCACAGAATATCGCAGAATATTCTGAGTTGCAAGGGACCCACAAGGATCACTGAGTCCAGTGCTTGAGTGAATGATCCATATGGGGATCAAACCTACGACCTTGATGTTATTAGCACCATGTTCTAACCAACCCCCGAGCCAATCTCAGGGTAATTTCTTGATTCTCTTCTTATATGTGGCCACTGATAGATTTGGTATCAGCCAAACAAAGTTATAGGAATCCTTGAAAATTTTGTATCAGATATATTGCATTTATATGATTATTAAACTAGTTTTCAGTTGCCCAACTATTCTTAAAGAATAGGGAGCTTGATTGGCTTCTGTTTTACATTATTTTCCTCTAAGAAAATAACCCCAAAATTATAAAAACCTATTTATTTTTTTGCTGTTCTTAACATCATTTTCCTGTAATGAATTAATACTCAACCCAAACATTTACATATTGCAACCAGCTATCTCCTCTCTCTTTCTCAGGTATTACAATTTCCTGCAGCATCTTGGTTAGCAAGACACACTTATGACCAAGAAATTACATTGCCACAGATGATGAAATCCTGTAAAAAGGAGTAGCTTGTGCCTGTACTACAAAACTTGCTATAGTTTAAAAAAACCTTTTCTATGTTTGTGGTAACCAGGGAAGTAGTTTTTTCTACTTAAAGTAAAAGCAAGTTCAGCATTTCATGGGATGATTTTTCCTTTTTTTTTCCTTAAATGATGTACAACTTATCTTCACTGAGATAAGAGATGAAAAAAGTGTGTGCTTGACTCAGCATATACACAGAAGTATATTAGAGAAAGATGCAGGAAGACTGAAATATGTTTGGTAGATTTCCCTCCTTCAGCCTATCCCTTGCTGTCACAAGTAGTGTGTTGCATTAAAATGATTCCATAAGGAAATTATGGTCTGGATTTTGAGCCAGTGTACCCAAAGAACAGTGCAATACCAATGTACAGAAATTGAAATTTGGGGACCGTATGTAATATATATGAAAGACCAGTATCCATAGGCCGAATATTTAAATAGATCAAATCTTTTTGAATATGATATTGATATCTGTCTCCAGATACCACCAAAGTTCTACATGTTTCCACTAGAAAGAGTCCTGTCAGTTGAAGTAAGAAACTTTGTGCTTTCATACACTACTTGTATGTACATCTGACAGGAATTCAAGGACCGAAACACTTGGCAGAAAACACTGAGAGCATAATTCAAGAATACAGTGTGTCCTAGATATAATAAAAGTACAATTCTACCAACATATAAATTAAAAATGTGATTTGTTGTGAAGAATCATTACAAACAACATTTTTAATATTTTGCATTTTTCATTTTTCTGCTAAGATGATTGACTATACACCTACACAATACGCCTTGTTTCTGCCATCGAGGTTTGTGACATCACTTCACTAGGCACTTGCAGTCTAACACTGTAGACATTTGACCCTGTGTTCACATATGCAGGGTCTTAAAAGTTATGCTTGATAGTTATGCTGTTTGATAGATCATCATCAAGGATAGCAGTCCCTGTTCTAATTGCTATGCATACCTGTAAAATCCTCCTATTTAAACAGAAAACAACAACTATCAGAGGTCAAAAATATCCTGAAATTGAACTCTCCTACAAATGTTTTTCAGAAGTAAATTGGAATATGCTGGAATTCTTCAGGCTCACTACTCCACATGCTTCACTTGATTAGACTATTAGTAAGGATAAGCAGACACCTTCAAGAAATAAAGGGTTTGTTAAGTGGTCTTGGGAAACCTTATTTTTCCTCATTTATTTATGTAACCTTGTTGATTTTGGAAATGCTATTGACAGAGAATTGACATTCGTTGTTATCCATAAATGTAGAAAAATTGGTCAAAAAATATCTTGGATTTTTCTTTGTTTGTTTTCTTGTCATGTAAACAAATAAAATAAAAGCATCTAAGGAATACTCTCGGCTAAAAAGACACATGATTTTGAAATGTCTTCTTTCCCTCACTCCCTTTTGTTGCCATGGAAATCTTTCTTTTCAAAGTACAGTTTTGCTGCTTGACTTTAAAGACAAGCATGCATGAAAAAAGTCATCAGAGTTGCTCTGGTCTTTACATTACATGTAATAAATTATCTCTATATTTCAAAAAATTAATGACAATACATTAAAATACTAAAAGTTTAAACCATAGATCCTTTATATGTTCTGCATGCATAATAACACATACATGCCAAAATGATGGTCAGGTTTACCAAGATGCTACTTCAGTTACTTTAATTCATATTAATGATACAAAATAGCTATTAGATTGAATATTTCAAGCCAGAAAGAAACGAAGTACCTGGAACACATCTAAAACTCTCTCATTGCAGGGATGAAAATGGAGAAAGAAACATACTGTCATTATTTACTTTTTTTTTGATATAGAAATGTTAGTTGTGAACATTTTACTTATGTAAGAGGCACAGAGTAGAACAGACATCCAACAGGTTAGTTCTATTCTTAGAGGAAGCTGAAAAGAATATACTTAATTTCTACATCTTAAGTGAAGGAGGATGGGAAGAAAGAAGAACTGCACATATCATACCTGTGGTTAATGAATGGAATTCAGTTGAGGTCTTGGAGAGCCTTTGTGAAAGTTCAGCAGACTGAACTGAGAGCACTTGCAACAACATTATATCATCAGATACTCTAACTGGATATTTGATCAATTAAGTGGAAATTTCAGAAAAATTGTAAGTGAAAAGGGGCTAAGATTTTGTGCTGTTTCATTCCCTCCATCCTGGCTTTTAAATATAACATTTACTGTAAGAATCCAGCAAAGAAAACACACCAAAAATAAAAAAAAAAAATAAATAAAAAAAAAAATTGAAAGGGAGACATCAAATAGTGCAATCTAATAAGAAGGAGTATGTCTTAGAAAAGGAACAATAAGGTGAAAATCAATGGAGAATAAAACAGACAGAAAAAACATACCAAGCTTATTTTCAATGTTATATATTTTTAATGGAAACCTGAGTTTTCAACTAAACAAGATTCTCATGAAATATCCACCTTCTGATAAAAGTTTAGCTTTACCAGTGCAAACTCAATTCTTTTTAATTGAAAATACTCCTAGAATACATTATGGTTATAGTTTATCATCTCAGAATCCATAAAACACTGTATGTCATGTCATCACGGCCAGGCTTTGCGAACGAAGATTTGGGAAAGATCTCTACCCACGTTTGCTACAAGCGTGCTGGTGGCTAAAAAGGCCAATACGAGACAGGCATGTCCAGTTGCAAAAGGCACAGCAGAAAGACTCCTTAGGTGGTAAATTCTGCAGGGCACGATTCTTTCTGTGTTGTCTTTTCTCCTCAAGGGTGATCCTGCGTGCTTTCTCAAAGGCATCAGCAGCGTTATAGATAGTCTGTCTCCAGACCTCCCGATCGGAGGCCAGAATAGACCAGTTATGATGATAATTATGGCCAAGGTTGAGCTGTTGTTTCAGGGAGTCCTTGTATCTTCTCTTCGGGGCTCCTTTCTTGCGGCAGCCAGTGGCAAGTTCACTATAAAGCAAGATCTTGTTGCTGAGAACACAGCTGCGCTGGGCAGGGCACATCTCAAGGATGAAGGACCACCGCTTCCCTAAGATCTTGCTTTATGTATGTCATGACTACCATAACAAACTCCTTTTCCTATCAAAGGAAGAGATGCTGCTGCTTCGGTGTGATTTCAACAAAACCTCAATCCAGAGAAGAAAAGTGCGAGCATATCTGCTTGAAAATTCCTTTAAGATATCAAGGCAGGACTTACAAATCATAACATTCAATTTTGCTGCTGAGGTTTTAGTGAAAAGAACTTGGCTTTGAGAGAAGAAAATTTTTCCAAATAAGACTATTTGTTTTAAGTATGAGATTATCAAGAAGGGAAATGCTGTAAGTAGAACTGCAGTCCTCTTTAATCGTCTTTTTAATACTTTTTTTTTTACGTATTTGGCTACAATGAACTACTATCACAATGACAAGGAAAGTGTATTAAAGACAGAATGTTGTACCCTTACAGGTGATTGTGCTATAGACCTTTACCAAAGAAAGGAATATGTCTCTGTGAAAGATGGGAAGCAAAGAAGGAGAATAAGAATATACTTTAAAAGGGCAAATCTGGAAGAATTTTAATATAAAGACCCATTCTTGTGGACCAGGACAATATTGGAATTATTTCAAAGAAAGAAATTTCAGGACTTTGTAACATGATACATTATCAGAGACTTATATTTTTGTTGAAAGACTTATAAAATCTTGATAGCATTGTTATAGCCACTGAAATTTTAGGCAGTAAGAAGCATCTAGAAACACTAGCAAGGTGAAAGCTTGAAAAGCAAAATGTTTGTTTCTTAGAATGTTGATAGAAACATACTAGCATTTATAACCTGAATTTCATGCTAAACTCCAAAAATTGTTTCATAAAATAAAAGTACTTTTCTGCAATATTTTGTAAAAAAATAGTACATTACTGGCTACAGGTTCTGAGCATTCTCACTGTAAAGAGACAGTTTGCACAATGAAACTGAGCAGACAACGCATTAATTGCCACTCCTGTTGTAATGTGTGGATGACTACTGTTTACAAAGGACCTCCATCTCCTTCTTCTATCTCATCTGCACAAAGTTGTTCTGAAAGTCTAACTCTCCAGACTGCAGTCTCCATGTGTGTGAAGGAATGACTGACTAACTGAGCATTAAAGCTACAAGTTCTGCTTCACCTACAGTGCTATCAGAAAATTGTATGACTGTAAGGGTTCCTAACCCAGGTCACTGCCTCTCACCCCTCACAGCTTTTCATAACAAGAACTCTGAATGGCTCATGAAGCAGCCCCTGCATCATCACAGTTTTCTTGTAGATTATGAGATTCAAGTAAGGATCCATTAATGATGGCGTACCAGGCTTAAAACTGTATTCATTCAGGAACTATTACAGGTTTCCCCTGGTCCATGCCACAAAGAAGAGAAGAAAGTATATATGAGCGCTAGCTATTCAAACAGGCTGATTTTTATTCTGCACTTCATATGTATAAAAGCTACTTCAATAAGTATTTCCAGCGACTTCATAGTCCGGTAAGGTACAAGTTTATGTACCTCGCTGTCATATCAGCCTACTTAGCCACCTGTAAACAAGCTGATAATTTTGCTTATACCTTTCAGATGATTTACTGACTGCAATCACTTAATGCATTTTTAGAAATAAATGTCATTCTACCCTGTGGGTATTTCTGAGTTTGCTGTGAATACCAAAAGATCTTTTTCCTCCACCGTATGATACTACTGTGTTTTTGTGCATGGTTTCAAGTGGAATAGAGAAAACAGAACTGAAAAGGAGCACATGAACTGGGTAGAGAACTAAGGTTAAAATAGGGACATCAGGGCAAGATTTTTCTGTCTGCCTTTAGTACATGGGAAAGTCAGGTTTAAAAGTGCTTGTCTTGCTAACAGCTCCAGCAAAATGTATGATTAATATTTCATATTGTTGAATATTATTTATCAAATGCATTCAAGTTCAACATCATATGCTTTGTCAGCGCTCTATTTGGTTTTCTACAACTACTAAGTTATTAAAAATTAGGACTTGATTGATATTAAGGTATGATGTAATACTTTCAAATACTATAAATCAATTGGAAAAAAAATACCCAACACAATTTAGCTGAAGCTCCATCCATGTGTCATTGGAGCAAACTATATGACCTTTAGAAAAAAAAATTTAAAAATTATAGTTTTGATACTACTTTCTCCAACACTAATATCTTAATTCCAACTTGCCTTCTGTTGACACAGATAGGATTGATCAATTGCTAGTGCTCCCAGTTGTCATCATCTCATATATTCATCAGCGCTTATGAGAAATTACATCTCCAATAGGAAAAGACTTTCTTATTTCCTGCAAGTATACTAGGCAAAAAAAGAAAGAGCTGTTTTTTGGGGTTTTTTTACCAGTAATTAACATAAGTTGACAACACACTTAGTGTTTTTATTTTAACCCCAAGGAAGATTGTTGTTTATGTGACTAGAAAATCCTCCTCAGAGTACTTAGGTCCAGATTTTAAGTATAACAAAGGTCTTCTTCAAAGAGTTTGATTGTTAGTTCAAAGTTTGTCACAAAAGTATTTTAAAATTATGCAAATATTAGCAGTTTCAAATCGTCAGTTCTACAGTTGAATGAATGACCCTGCTAGGGACGATACAACAGGCCCTGCCTGGCAAGGCCCCCGCTCTGCTCTCAGGGCATACCTTGGGGCTACCAGCCCTTGCAGCACCCTGACACTGAATCAAAGAACTGCTGTTATATTAATTTCTAGAGGGGGGATTCTCCTCTACTAATATTATAAAATTCATCATTATTTTCCAGTACAATTTAGTAGTAGTCCAACATAATTTCCTTGTTCTTTTTAAGGAAACTGGACAGTGGTTTCAGAAACTTGTCACTAAATTCTTGGCATCTTCTTGAGCAGTCAGATGTAAGAGCTAAGAGGTAACATTTCAGAGATGTTTAAAAAGATTTAGATGAGCAGTTACTACTGGCTTTATCTGTTCTGAGTTCTGAACATTTGTCCTTATTAATATTTAGGTTATGTTTTATTCTAAGAGCTCCCAGGGTAAATGTCTACATAAACTTTCTGTGAGAAGGCCATACTCCATTCATTTCATCAGACATAACTGGATAAGTAGTGTGCATATTTGGAAATGGGATATGTTTTGTAAATTTGCAGCAGAACTGGAATAATGTGTAACAGTGGTATCAATATTGACATAGACTAATCTGTTGTATTTTCACTAAGGAGTGGATCTTCAAATTTCTGAGAATATTACATTATTTTTCTCATCTGTTTTTCAAAATCTCGAGTCAGCATCGGCTCAGTCCACAAAAGTTTATCTGTACTCTGAAGAAACCAAACCACTACCAATAAGGCAGATAGAATTTTCCTGGCCAAGAAAAATTATTATATCAGCAATTCTTCCTCTTAATTTTTATATTAAAGGAACTTCCCTGTATGACCATCCAGGAGCCTCTCTAGCAGTCACACTCGCATTACCTGAGTTGGGACTGAGGCTCCTTCGCGGCTACATGCCCACACTCACAGACCAGATTTCCTCACCAGCTGGACCCCAGTTTTCCTATAGCAGAGTCTCAGACATCCAGATCCTTCAAATAATTTAATCATGATGTAGTAACAAGAAAACAGATTGAGCTGGTGCCTCCAAGGAGGGACCCAGAACAAAGGAATCCCTGGGTTTTTATACTCTTAGTCTAACCACTGGAAAGTCTGGGGATCTCAGCTCCTGCCATGTCCCTCGGTGTCCAGTCCCCTGGTTGGGCCACAGGTTCCCGGTACATTTGTTATTTTGTTATGCAAAGGGTCAGCCTCTTGCCCAGGGCTCTCGCTACCCAGAGCTCAACATGCAGCTCTCACCTGCACTATATGTATTACTTGGCACTTGTTTGTATAGGAATTGAGTAGTTAATAATTAATTCTGCTCTTTCTAAAACATATGACTCTTTCAGAATCTTAGGTACGAGGGTGACAGTTTTAGAAGAATAGGTTTAAACCCACAGAACTGGTTGTGTTACAGAGTGTAGAGTTGCCAGAGAAAAACAGTTAAGTCAGCATTAATCTGCACTATAAATAGAAATGAAATTATTTAAAACTTTTTTAAGCAATTAACACTATGTTAATCACCAAAAGAAACATGCAGGAGCAGCATGATAAAATTTAAAGCAAATATTTAAGTCAGTGCAGGTGAAGTAAATCAGTGGGCTTCAGAGGTAGCTATCTCTGCCTTATAAAGCAAGCAGTTACCCAAAATTCATAGCCCCACGGATTACTTTTCTGCAGAGAAAATGAAAGAGTCTGGCATACCTGATATAATCCCCCTTTTCAAGAAAAGAATATCTACAATTCTAGAACCTAGGAAAAGGAAACTCTATCTTTGCTACCAAGTCCAAGCTCCTTTCAAATTGCACTTGACAGGTTTTTCATGTGTAGCATTTTTAAATATGTGCCAACAAAAGTGTTGTCACTTTTTTTTCTTTTAAATTTGTTGTTAGATGGTGACCTCCACTTCTATCTGGAAAAGGGTCATCACGCTCTGTTAGTTCTTTACAGTTGCCATATATGAAGAACAATAATCCACCTTAATCCATAAGCAATCTCCTTAAATCAAAAACATTTTTATATGCCACTAAGAACAGTAACTTACAATAAAGAAAAGAAAGGATGTTGGTGGTGTTTTCTCAGACTAAATTTTTGAAAAATCTTTGAAAAAAATTTTGAAAACACTGACTTTTATAGTGATTTTCCCTCAAAATGCACCTACATCTCACAATTTGCTCTTCTCTTGGCTGGTTGCACGCACACTGTGCTTGTGTAATCACTTGACATGATAGAGACTCTGACACAGCATTGGCCTTACAAACACTGTATAAATTATTCAATAAGAATACAGGCAGAAATATTTTACCTGACTTGCTGGTGTTGTGGAGTCCTACAAGGAGATTGTGAAGAGGAAGAGAAAAGCCATAGATCAATGTACAGAACTAAAGATAGCACTGATTAATACCAGATTAATTCAGTAGGAAACAAAGGCAAGCTCTGTGTACAAGAATATAGAAAGAGTATATTAATTTTATCTCCACAGTTATTTTGTGCCTTACCATCAGAGCATCTTGATGAATTAGACACTAATGCATTTATCCTCACAAAACCCCAGAGACAGGTAGACAATGCTTTGAAAATCATACCTCAGGTAGCTATAAATATAATGTAGAAAGTTTATGGAAAAAGCAGAACAGAACTGGCATCATTAAGATTTCCTTAAAACAATCTCCTCTCCCCATCCCTGTCTACTTCCTCATATGTATTAAAATACATAGAATTGATTATTTGTTTCATAACTGATGGACATTAAACTCATAATTATTTTTCCTTGTACAACAAGTACAGGGAACTTGTTGTCCCTTTTTTATTACACTTGTTTACTTATGTACAAGTACATAAGTAAACACATGAGTGACAGAAATAACTTTGAATTCTGGAAAACTTTTATTTTTTCCTCTATGCTTTTAGAGACAGCTATGACAACTATTATATAAAAACCTTTGTACAGATATTTTTTTCTAAGAAAACACTTTAAGTGATAAATCTGATGTGTTCTTCTAGCCTTGAGAAAATAAAGAACTGCAAATTTTTATGGGCACCAACTTCACTGTCAGACTTACTGGCAAAAAAGAACATTTGAATAGCCTTGCGCTGTGGAATGATTTGTTTCTTCCTTGTGAAATTGTTCAGCATTGACAAACTTTTCACAGTTCCTGCTTCTCAACCGCTGGAGCTGGATCAGTTAGTCAATGGTGTCCAGATTGCAAATGTTCTCATTCTTCCACTAGTCGTCAAGTGCAAGGTATTCTCATACCTATGGAGTTAAACACTATGGAGACAAAATACCCATGTTGTTTCTAACAGAGACTTGCTTCACAGGACCAGGACCCCATACAGCAATGGCTATGTATCTGCAAATTGAGTGAATGCAAGCCATCATCACGTGATCCTTTAAGTATTCTAAAAAACCCTCCTGCATTCATGAACACCAATGATTGTATGAATAGCTCGATAAGGAATACAGTAATAAGTCAATTGGTAGATGTCATGTTCATAGAACACCTATATCATGTGCAATGACAATGGTGGAAAAATAAGGAATATCTAGGAAGCTACTTGTTAATGGAAAATTTTTAGAGAAAAATACTATTAATAAAATCAAGAAAATCCTATAAGCTGTTTACTACATTCTTCCTTCCTAAACATCTAAAATTAAGTAACTGTAGGGGGTGTTTGCTCCACAGTGGAAAGAAAAGAAAAAAGAAAAAAGAAAAAAGAAAAAAGAAAAAGAAAAAAGAAAAAGAAAAAGGAAAAAAGAAAAAAGAAAAAAGAAAAAAGAAAAAAGAAAAAAGAAAAAAAAATGCCACAGAAACAACAAATGAATATTTACTTTGCTATCCCTAAAAACCAGTAAACCAGCAAATTGACCCCTCCCAGCAATGTCTTGTGTTCAAAATGTCTTTGGTTTGGAATGAACATGAACCAGAAGAAACACCAAAGATCTCATAATCAGAAAAAAAGGCACCATCTGAAACCAGATCAGCTGTCCAATCTATATTTTCATTTGTGGACACATATGCACGAAACAAACTTTAGACATACTCATATCCTTTCAATATTAACAGAAGCACTTCAGTCACTTCATATATCAGTTTGAATTCACAACTGTCTCAAAGTATGTGGTGTGAATTCAGCCCATCTTTACAAATATTTGCTAAGGCATGTCATGCTTGTGTTGCATGAAGTGTTTGCATTGCCCATTGGATGAGCTTCTCAGTCTAAGAGTTTCACACATTAAAAGGTGTACGGTTCTATTATCCTCGTGATGAAATAATGCTTTCTCTTTGAGGTAAGACATTTTGTTCTATTTCCAAATAAGGAATAGATAAGGATCATAGTCAGAAAAAGCTCTCAAGAACGTGCCCCCTTTTTGCTCAAGGTGCCAGCACCAGAGGCTCCGAGGGCTAGTGATGGCAGGGCCTGGCAGGCAGGACCTGTCCCACCCCTGGTCAGGAACAGGGCAACCAGAAGAAAACAGGGAAGTTCCAGCCCTGGGAATCAAGCACCTGCCTGAGGATGTGTGGCCATGGGTGAGCCCAGCTTGGCAGGGCCCATGGCTGGGCAGGGCAAGGCTGTGGGGAGCTGGAGACCAGCCCTGCTGTGGGGTCACTGGGCTGATGGGCCCAGGGGTCTGACTTGGGTTCCAGGGATGTAGGGTTAAGGGTTGTACTCTATGATCCTTGTGTGTCCTTTCCAACTCAGCATATTCTGTGATTCTGTAAATGGACAGGGTGAGGGAAACCCCTTGGGGTGGGCAGGGAAAATCACAGCTGGCAGAGCCCTTAGGGTCATGACTTTCACCTAAGCAGTAACCTTAATTTATGCACACATCTTGCATACACTAAAAGTCACACTTAAAAATTCAGTAGTCCCACAGGTATGGTGCTGACCTACATCCAAGTATGGATGCCTGGAAGTCTTTGAGTAGAGGAAGCTCTCTAAGATGGGCTCAATAAAGGACTTAAGATACTTGTTCAGAATTCGTTTACAACCAGCAACTAGGCCACTGACAGGATAAGGGTTGTACAAAATGACTGCTTTCAGGGCATGACCTGTGAATCCAGCATGACCAGACAGCATTAGGCACAAGCTGTTGACCTGCAAAATGATTAATATGATGCCCTGTGCCTGCAACACAACCGTGTTACTGGACATCCACAGTAAACCTCTTTTGGTAAAAGGCCTTGGCAACTCACAATTTAGAATTCCCTCAACACGTGGATGAATACTCGGATTCCTTAACTGCTGAAGGAAAGGTCTTTCTAATTGACTTACAAGAAATGATACTGCAATCTCACTTTATTCAATATACACATTAAGCAGAATATGCTAACTTCAGTTTCAGTTTAAAATACTGTATCAGGGTGAATTTATGCTGATACTTTTGGTCTGTGTTTGGCCCAGACAACTGTAAAAGTTTTGTTCTTTCCCTACCAAGTTATAAGACAACAAGTACTGATAAACAGGTATCTAGTTCTTGTATAAACTGTTTTAATTGGTGTTCTGTGATTGGCTAACTGTCCTCCAAGGTCGCTTGAAGGAGAGACTGGAGAAGAGAGAATGAAGTAACCTCCCCAGACTCATTTGGAAAAGACCCCCCGAGTGCAGTACACAGGCGCAGGGAAAGCCACGCGTGCACAGAAGAGATGCAATTACATAACCAAGGGGGTGGGATGGAGAGCCTCTGGCTGGGCGGTGATGACCACTCCTGCCTAGGTTGAGGTCACTCAGTTAATTGTATAAAAGCAGATAGCGCTTTCTTGGAGTGTAGCTAGCTTCACGCTAAGGACAACGTTGCCTTTTGGTGGGGACGCCTGCCAGTTTGTGAACTTACTGACTCTCCAAGGATGCAGCTTCTGCTATGGGTAATTATAGGCATGCTAGGTCAGTAAGATAACTTTATGGGCAATAGCTGGGTAACTGGGGAGGTCATGCTGGGGGCTTATTTCTCTCCTCCTTCCTCCCTTTTGGGATTGTTTGTTTTGTTGGCCACCTCTTGGTAATAAATATTGGGGTTTGTCGAGCTTGTAACAGTGTCATGGTTTTCAAGCTTCAGTATGTTCGAATCCCTTCCTAATGCAAATACTAATACATAGAAGGAGATCTTTTGGATGACTTCTAGTTTCATAGTTCTTTGTACTTTCACATAGACAGATAAAGGTTGCTGTTTTACAGGAATTCTCATATAACATTGAGGTTTGCATATAGAAATACATGTGGTTGTAAATTAGCCACAGTATTATAATTAATTTCTGTTTTCAAGTAGAAATCTAATTTCAGTACCACGCATGTCCATCCAATAAAAGCTAAATCTTAGTTTCAAATATTAGCATAGCAGACACCATAGCCAGGACTATTTACTGTAATGTTTTTTTCAGAAATAAAACCCATATCTACAAGAAAGAAAACTGTGAGAAGAGTTAAACCCAGGCAAATTACACAAAGTGCAATTAAATTAAGATTATAAGTGTTTCATTTTTTTTACTTTTTCATTCCAGAGTGACTAAGATGTGATGACATCTGCTCATCAGATTTACTGACATGATAGTTATTAATATATGATATCATTCAGAACTAGAAAAAGCACAAATCCAGGACAGTAAATCTAAATAATCAGAATTCTATGAGGAGGTTAAATTCAAATTTCTCAATATAAATCCTTTTTGTGCTTTTAGTTATGTGTCAGAGCTAAAATCAGAGAACCAAACGTCATACAAATTGAAATGTCAATGCTTCAGTTCCTCTCTACTTACAACAGAATAAATTATTTTGATATTAAAAGATGCTTTAAATATCATATTTCACATCAATTTGCACTCCTTACCTTTACATCAAAATGTACTTTTCACTCATCTATGAATCAGTTGAAATATAGTTAATTCACAGAATAGAAAGAGAAAAAAACCCATAAATGACAAAAAACACCTGGAGAAAAAAAATGGAGATCATCAGCTGTCAACTGAGAATTTTATCAGCAATCTCAATTTTTGCTTTGACTCACTCACTTATCCCACCAAAATAATTTGATCAAGACTCTACATGACTTTGAAAAAGCCATTTTTCCTTGAACTTATTCAAGAAAACAGGAAGAAAATTAAATCAAAATTATTTTCTAATCCTGGATGTTCATGTATAGGGTTAGATTTAACAAAGTTTCAATGTCATGAAAGGAAGTAATGAATCTCATTCAGTAAGCACAATGATGATCGCTGGGCTAGACAGGAGCTTTTGCATTTCTGCATACTTCTTGTGAGGTACTTACTTTTGTGAACATTCTTTCTGTTATGAATCTTGAAAAATCAAATGATAGTAATGCTATATCAGATAAAACTGAAGTGATTCAATGTATTTGGACATTTAAAAGACAAAAATACTTCAAAAGCAGTGAAAGTAAAGTTTATATATCTTGTGTTAGAAACTACGCTTTTGGTATATTTTATGCACAGACAAATTATATGCACATAAGAAAACATGATAATTGGGACTATGAAGTTCATATTGACTGCTTAATTTCTGAAAAGTCCTATTTATAGACCTATAATTTCTCTCCAAAGAGTCTGAAGCATTTGAATTCAAAGATTTCTATAATCTTTCTTCTTCATAAGAATAATTGAAAGGATAGAATTGCTTGTTATCATATAACTCCATTGGTTAAGAAGGACATTGTGTAGTTTCAGTGACTTTGAGAGAAGTAGAAGTAGACAAGATTATAAGTCCACATTCAGACACATAAATTTTATAGGCATCCATATATATTCATATATATAGTATTCATATGTATTTATATGAATTCAGAGATGAAAATTACATTTGCTTTCTAATGCTGAATAAATTCCATCTCACCTTCCCCAAGAGACCTCTGTTCCTTTATAGTATCTATCCTGGAATGGTCTTTTTTCAAACCAGGAGGAAGTGTTCCATACCAGAGAGAAAAGTTCAGAGGACAAGATAAAACACAACCAAAAAAATCACCAGCTTCCACAAGCTCAACCACTGTTCTCTGTTCATTCAAGGCAGACTCTAGTGTCAACATCTTGACTTGCTACCACCAGAAATTGTCAACCTGATTTTTTCCTGAGGCAGTCCGAAATTACCCTCTATTTCCCTTTACACTTTCAATATCTGAATGAGATAGTAAGAAGAGCAGGACAGTGCTTAAGATTCACAGAAGTACTTCACATTTGTCTGGCTACTGTGGATATCATATAAGTGATCATACAATTAAAATGAACCACTGAAAATTAAATTAATAATAGAGGCCAAAAAAAGCACATTTGAAAACTGTATTTGAATTTTGCCACACAGAGAATGTTTGATCAAAAGATTCACAGACTATTTAACTAATTCATAAACTCTGTAAGCAAAAATAACAAAAGCCCATTTAAAAAAAATCACAAAACAAATCAAAGGAATTATTTTACTAGCTTTAATCCTAGCATCCTATAACTTGAGAATATTTTGAAGAAAATCAGTCAGTTCATATCTGTGCTATGTGGTTTAGGGGATTACTGATCTGAAAGGTTATGAAGTGAATGCCTGTCTCTTTCACCTCTGTATTTCCCCCTTCACATTTAAGCCTTTGGTACATCTGGTGTAAAGATTAATAGAGAAAGCTGTGATAATGGTAGTCAGAGGATTAAATACCTCTTACTAGATTTAGTCTTGATTAGTATTTTCTAATTAATATTTTCCTATCCCTGTTGGCATCATAAACATCTGCCTTCTCCACTCCTTGGTTAAATGGTTTCTTATTCTCCTGTTTCTAGAAGAAATCAGCACAATTAAATAAGAGAGGTTGCTTTTAAATTAGACATGTAAGTTGCAGGTAGGAACAACCTGACAGATGGAGCAAGTGACTCACTGAGAGTCGTTGCCCCAGTTTTCTCAGTAAGACAAGATTCAATGTTTCTCTCTCAATTTCTCAACCCATTTTTGTCCCAAACTCAATTTATCTTTCCAGTTTCTATGAAATAACTTTCAAAATCTCCTTCAGTCTCCCCAATAGCTCAGTACATGCTCACAGCACATAATAATGTAGCCTATTAGGGGATGGAAACTTTTCCTATTTACAAGCAGTTGAGGAAAATTTCTGAGGAAATCCAGTCATGCCCCCTATCTAGAAAAGGCCAGATGCTCACAGTAGGTGCTGGATGATTATATTGTTTCAGACCTAACCTCTGTGCAGACTTTCCTGGACTTTTGCAATAGGACATAGTAATACCCAAGTTGACAAGTACTTTCTGTTTGCGCAGCCATTAACAAGTTTTCTTACAAGTTTTATTCTTTCCTTGTAATTTCCATACTTCACCTGGAGAATCTTGTTTTTAAAATGTAAAGTCACAAATATATAGCAGCATCAATGGCTTTTGCTTCAGGGTTAATACTGGAGTAACATAAAAAGACAGTACTCTCCCCCTTTTAAAGTTTTATGTTTGGATTTCTTTTTTTTTTTAGTCTACTGTGCTGAAATTTATATTGGAAAAAAGAGATGTAATCAAAGGTTGCTTCTTAACATTGCAAAGTGAATTTGAATCATTCATTTTATTTTCTTTTTGTTTATTTGATATAAAACAAAGTAAATAATTTAAAATAAAGAAATAGTTTCCACTTGCCAGGAATCAATTATTTAATTTTTAGTCTCTAATATTCTTTTACATAAAGCAGTAGAATTTTAAATGTAATGATATAGATCTGCTTTTTAGACTAAATATCTTTTATATAGAACTTATGAACATAAAACCCAAATAGGACAAGCATTTATTGAAAAGACAAGCAAAATTATTTTCAGTTAGCAAGAGCTCAACTATTTGACACAACAAATCACTAATTCAGTAAAAAAAATCAATTTAAAAAATGTAGGAGACTGTTTTACATCACTGTGCTCTCAGTTACAGCACAGGATGACTTAGATAAGGAAGCAGCTTACTAGAAAAATTGATGCTGATGGGTTCAATTATCTGCAAAGACAATGCTCGTCAGCAGGAGTTTATATCCATATTTTTTGTCTTAATATTTATTTTAATAGTTTTAAGTTTGTACTTACCAACAGGTCACGTAAAATATCTTTAAAATTCTGCAATTATTTGGAATTTTTTACTTCACAATTACTCTCTTTGGATCCTAAGCATCAAGTTAACTAAATTACATCACATTATTTTCAAAGTGTAATTTAAGCCAAGCACTTCTTCCATTTAATAACTAAATACCATTTCTACCTGCTCAACAAATTAATGTCTCCAGTCCCATTTTTCTATTTAGATTAGACATTAGGAAGAAATTCGTTACTGTGAGGGTGCTGAGGTCCTGGAACAGGTTGCCCAGAGATGTTATGCTCTGTCTCTGGAAGTGTTTCAAGGCCAGGCTGGATGGGCCTTTGAGTTACTTGGTCTGATGGAAGGTGTACCTGCGCATAGCAGGAGGGTTGGAACTAGATGATCTTTAAGGTCCCTTCTAAGACAACCCATTCTATGATTCTATCTGTTATTGATGATAGCAATCTGTTGTATCTATAAATCACCCCACAGAGGTGATTGCTCTAATTTGTTACAGTTATGAATTATGTCCAACAAAAGAAGAAAGTAGTCACAAAATATTTTGAAGTAGTTTTAGTGACTTGTGGAAATCAGTATGATATAGCCAATCTAAAAGCATCAAGGTTATTTTAATTTTTAAAATATGACTGCCTAGAGATATATGGGACTCTACCTAAAGTGATTCAAAAAAATTCAGAAGAATTGGCAGCTCAAACTAGTGCTAGCTCCCAAGATGCTTGTTAAAAAAGGCATTTGTTAAACTAAATTCTCCTACTGCTCTCCTACCTTTGTTCTGCTTGGCAGATCCTCCTCTCAAGATGATCCCACAACAGGATGTTTCTGACCTAATCCTGCTCACACATACCCCTGACAGATCCCAATGACTGGACCTTCAAGTTTTCATTTAACAAAATGTCCTTGCAGGTAACTACTATGCAAGGTTTTAATTTTATAATCAATAGATGTTTCTTAGTTAAGTCTATTAAGTTCATGATGATTTTATTTATGTTTTAATGTGATCCATATGACATCAGTTAAAAATGCTGTATGAATATAATTTTTCAGGTTTCTAAATATACATCATCAAGAGTAACTTTATACTTCCATTTCAAAAAATTTTCGCCAGCTCTAAAAAGAAAATTTTTGTCTTGGTTAACGCTTTACCAGTGGACTGAAGTAAAAGAAAAAGTCTCTTTTGTAAAGAACAAGCTCATTATTGAGGAAGTGGTTCGGGACAGAAGAGTTCAGATTAATTAGGGATCAAAAGCAGTTGAAAGAACATAGAAATTACAAAATTCAGAAAAGCTGACAGAAAATTATGTCTTTGTAGTGCCTTAAAAGTCACCTTCTTCTTTTTTTTTGAAAGAAAGTAACAGCAGTGATCACTTGAAACGAGTCAAATACAGAGTCAATTTATGTGTCTAGTGCAAATGGAGTAATTTGCACTCGACTTTGTAAAAAAAAATCTTTTTTTAGGATTCCCAAAAATCTCCAAAATTGGCTGCTCATATCTGAGAATCTTACTTGTTGGACTGTAATATTTTGTATATATAAGCAGAAAAATAAAACAAATACGCAGGTTAGACAATAGGGATTTAAACCTCTTAATTATTTTTGTGGTAAAAGGAATATAAAACCTGTGTAACTATCTGAATACATTCATCTAAATTAACAGAAGAAGTGGTAGAGATGCATAAAATATGCCATATACTTTTTATTATTATGATCATTAGTGTTCCAAGCTTAATGCATACTTCATTATCTAGAAATTAATGGCATTTGCATTTTAATAGGATTTTATCCGAGTTTACCAAATCTTTTTTTTCCTATAATATTCAACAGCTAAAGCAAGACAGTGAATTACAGAATTCAAATACATTCACTTAAGCAATTTCGATTTCTTACTTCTTATTAGATAAAACATATTCTGACACACCAAACCAACGTCATGATACTGAAACAGGCATTTGTTTCATCTGTGAATTAATGTTACTAATTTACAGGAAATTTTTGTCATTTATATTATTGATTTAAAATTTGTTATTTTGAGAATACCCCCTACAGAAATGAAATTTCATATTTTTATTAGTACACTAGCTGCATACAAAGAGTACACAGCAATCACACATTGTCTTAAGCATTTGGCATATTTTTCCTTGGACCTCAAGTATGCCATCAAATTCATTCATTAATATCTGCTTTGTAAAACTGGGATATAGAGCAATCTTGCATTTTTTAGTGTCAGGATTCATACTTCTGTTGAGAAGAAATCTATTTGAAAGAAATTAATGCTTTAAACAGAACTTTGTTCTTCTGCACTCTGATCCATTACAAGCTATTTTCTGTAACTATTAAAACAATATTTATTCCTCTATAACTTCTAAATCCGCAACAGTTATTCCTGATAATATCAGTAATCTGAGTTACAAAAGAAATCCAGAATCTCCACTTAATACCTCTGGGCACCAAATTCTATAATGACAAGAGCTATCTCTGTATATGATTATTTTTATCTTAAAAAAAATCTGAAGGGATTGTATACTGCTATATCAAAAATATGTTTTATTAATAAAAGAGAGATCTTATCTTAAAAGTATCATCTCCATTTTAATCTGATATCTTCTCTAAAATTATGCAGTGGCCCTCATTATAGATATAACTTCATAAAAATGTTGAAGATGGATTTGAATAGGGCCAATATGTCTGTCACAACTGTTAAAAATTTATGGCCTTTCTTATCAACTATAGTTCTTCATGATAAAGAGGCATCAAGGATTACCTATCAGGTAGTTGAAAATTAAGAAGTATACAAAATATAGTTTATTGTTTACTACTTCTTTTTTTTCCATCTATGTTGAGCGAAGGATTTTTCACGTTACTCTTACATCAAAGCAATGTTTTGACAACAGTTCATACATTTCCTGGTGGGTCCTCCAACATCTTTCCCCTTCCTTAAAGAAGCACATCAGTTTCTAATGTATGAAATGAAAGTATATATTTGGGTGAATAATTTGAAAGTAAAGCAGCATCTTCCTTCTCCGAGTAACTTTCAATCTTGTGTCAGCTTCCTACCTACTTTGGAAATCTCTTTTTTAATCAGATAGAATATTACATAAAGACAGCATCTTTGTCATTCTGTAAAACTAATGATCTTTCTGTACTCAGTGTTAACACATTAGTAATCTCAAAAATAGTGAACAAAACCCAAGTCATGAGAGAATGAAGAAGGGGTAATGCAATACATTTCATACTGTTCTCTGTGTAACACCTCTAGACTGTTTTCCTAATACATATGCTTCTAGGTTTTCTAGCTCAAACTACTTCTAACATATAGAGAAAAAGTTATAAAAAGCTATAAAATTTTTTTGCCAATAAACTGTACATAGACACAGTTTGTTTATTCTGTTTTTAAAATGCAAATTAATATAAATTATTTAAGGTTTATATTTTTATACCGTGGCACAGGATGTAGACATTTTCTCTGTTTACAATTCTAGTTTCGTAGTCAGCATGATAGCAATACCACCTCCATTCTAAAGCCCCAATACTTTATAATTGGTATTCAAATCTGTGTTATTAACACTTACTCAGTACTAACTAAAGTTTTCATATTTTTCTTTTGGAACCTGGGCAGAACATGAAAGTGATGCTTTTGAGTTACTGCATAACAGCAAAAGAGATTCCTGCTTTTAAAGATAATTATTATTATTAATCACAATTATTATAGTACCAGAAATTTTAAAAGCAGATGCAACAAGGAACAGATAAAGCATCTCTTTTATCTAAATATTAGCCTTTGTTGGAGCACACCACAAAATATATCAGGTTATTACCCTTTTTCAAAAGAAACATTTGTCTAAAAATTAATTCATTCACCTGATGGCAAATACTAGAAATAGCTTATTTGCAAAACAATTTGAATGATAGAATGACCTTTATTCTAAACTGTTCTAGGATAAAATTTGAAAAACTTAAGACTATAAAACATTTGGGAAGTAGAAGAGGTAGCCTGAATGGGTGGGGGGAAGGAAATATTTTAGTAAATTTTTACTATTAAATATCACACCACTAATAAGTTCTAATTATACTTTATGCTAACTTTTAATAATACTAGGGTCCAACAACATTTTATTAATTTTGAAGTGAGTTTTGAATTTTACTGCCTCTAGACAGTTTTGAATGGCAGAACTCCTCATTGGAGAAATCAAAAATAAGAATGAAGAAAAATCATACAGAAAACAAAGTATGTTGGACAAGATCATGGGGGATTTTTGGCAGTCACTTCTAATTGAAATGCTAAATTTTGAAATTTATTATTGTACTTTTTGACAGCAGTGAGCATCATTAGAACAATCCATAACATTCAACTTGTTACTTTCAGAAAATAATTACTTGAGAAAGCTCAGTTTTACAACACATGCCACATGGTGTTTTTTGCCAAAGTTTGTTCTTCACAGCACTTAAAAGTGAAGAATAATGCCAGATAACTCACAACTACTTTCTGAAGCTCACAGATAGCAGGATTAAAACATCTTCCTTAATATGTATATTTAATAAGAAGTAAGCAGCATGACTGTCCTGAGGAACATTCTATTTCTGCAATAAATGTTCTATTTAGGAAACATGTGGTACTTAGATCCTCATTTTTTTCAAGTTGTAATATGAAAATCTTGCCCAAGGGCAAGTCTAAATGTGTTTACTTAAGCCTGAACTTTAAACATGATCTCTCTATATTACATAATAACATTTTTTACTGTTTAACTTATGATACACAAATTCATTTATGTATATGCTTCTGTTTAATAATGATTCTGAGCTCTGTACCTCAGCACTGAGGAGACATGACTTGAAAAGGAACTGACTATACTGCAATGTCTGACTTTGGAAATTTACCTTATCTATCTATACTCTCATAGCATTTTCTTTTAAAAATGGCAATGGCAATCTAAAAGCAAATAAAAACATAGACAATGGGATAAGCCGTATGCAAAGTTTTACAAATGAAAGTTTTCCAGAAATTTAGATGGAAGTAGTCAGATTAATAAAAAGCATTATCAACCAACAGCCACAGTAAATCACTTAAAAGTAGTGATTTAAAAGTAAATCACTTAAAAGGAGGACAGTCAACTCATTACAATGCTCTGTGATACCAATCCTGCTGTCTCCAGAGTTGCAAAGCCTGATCTTTCAAGGTAGGTTAAGAAAACAATAAGATCCCTTCCAGACTGAGAGAACAGCTGAAAATTACAACTGTGGATTGCTTTGCTTTCCTGGGACCTCATTCAGATTTTATGGTTCCCTTGCTCTCTTAGTTGCTTTCTTTTCCTGTTGATTGAAACTGCAGTCGGTATGTCAAAGAAACAATTCATGCATGAGAACATATGCTGTGTGCATGAACCAAACCTGTGCAGAGCCCCACACCCTACTTCAGCTCCTTGTCACCCCTCTGTGTGACTGAGGCAGGAGGAACATTGACCTATGCAGACAGCTGTAGTTACAGAGAACAGCCCAGCGTGGCCGAGTGGCAGCTGTGGAAGTCATTCTGAGATGACCTCAAGAGAGGGCAGCACCACTGAGCAGCACAACACTTGGGAGCCTTCTCTGCAACAACTGGATTTTCAGCTGCCTGACCCATCTTCACATCTACTGCTTGTGAAAAAAAAAGCCTTTTGTTTTAAATGTTATCAATAAAAAAAGATTTCTTTCTGGACTCGAGTTTCTTCTTGCCACCTTTTTCACCACTTTATGAGCACGATTTCTTTTCACTCTTGCAGGTTTTTCACTTTTCTCTTTGAGGCGTGCAATCAAAGTAACAAGTCTGTATTTTCTTTTGCAGGGACAAGGAGAGCCCCAGTCTCTAACTGTGCACCCTCCCTTAAGATTTGTGACCCACAGGTTCAGAACACAAATTTAAATCTTGATCTTTCTATAACAAGCAAGTACCCTGAAAATAAGACAGTAAATACTACAGTTATGTTGGGGGGTGGGTTGTTTGTATTTGTTTTTTCTTGTGGCTTTTCTCAATTGCAAGAGAAATTGACTGCTTACAATTGATAGTCACTTAGGTTTATAAACTCACACAGTGTTGCCAAGATACATTTATTCAACTATAATTTTGCTTTTCTGTTTCTAAGAGCAGTCTTTCCAGGAGCATAGATCTAGAAGTTGTAGATCAACGGAGAGCATGATTTATCTCTATTTTTTGAAAGGACATATATTCTGAATAATTAAATACAAAACTGATTAAAGTCAAATTCCTACAGTTACATGCAGAAATCCAATACATGAGCAAAATGAGATGCAGTGTTTCATTGCAAATATGGTTAATAAAATTTCATTGTCATTGTTTGTAGAAAGAAAAGAGAACACTATCAGAAATTAAATGCATGCCAGAAAGCACACATTTGAATTCTAAATACAACTCACTTAGTAAGAATTTTAGTAGGTATAGAGCAGCTTATAATTGATCAGATTTTTTAAGAAAATTTGCCAGGAAGGACTAGAAATATAATCCTTTTATATTCCTTAGATATTTCTTATATGTTCCTTATATACTTCCTTCTGTACTATTTAAATAGTAAATTTATGGTGTCTTGACAGCAACTCTAAAGGCTTGAATTTTGCAAATACTCTGATATCTGATAAAAGTACAGAAATTGTTAAAGAGAAAACAAAGCTTTCTCTTGAGTTTACCTGATTCTTTCTTTAATCTTTATCTATCCCATGGGAAAGCTGAGAATATGCAGAAGAGCTAAGGCTTACCAACAAAACCATTAAGAATCATGTGTAAGATTTCTCCTCTGTTTGATTCCTATGCTTCAATATAAAGAGATGACGCACATAATTTGGGCTGCACCACATATCTGTGAGAATCAGATTTTTTTAAGTTTTTTTCTACTTATTTTTGGAGATACCCTTATGTGAACTTAAGCTTTTAAAAAAAGTATGTTTCTACCAATACTTCTCTCTGAAGATTATAACATTTCAGTCTCATTATAAAATACTACCATAGCAATTTAGCACATTTTATGGTCTTTATGATCAGCAAGAGGGGATGCAGGATGCAGTATTGACTTGGTCTTTTGGATGATCTCAGCAGAGTCAAAAGTTCACAAAAGCACCTAGCAATCTCCACAAAATCAAGCACCTATCAGCAAGCACTAATATATTTGGCCAGTACACATGCATTTTTATGGTAATGAAAATTAAAATATTTACCTTGAAGACTATTAGATGTGTATACCAGACTTTGGGTAAGAGCAAAAAAGATCTTATTTGTTAAAATTAATTATTTATTTCTACAGATTATGCAAATACTTGAGTCACATGTGAACGAGAACATGTTGTTGTCTCTTTTTGCACTATTACCAAAACCTGGATTAAAATCTAAAATCCTTCTAATATTGCAGCCTTGTATTTACACATAAATTTTCTGTGGCATTTCTTGAAATATATATGCATTGTATTTTTTGTAAAAAAATAATCTGTAAAATTCTACTTACCCTCACTACTGATGTGCCAAGTGTCTTGAAATGTTTCTCACTGGTACTAGTGATCTTCAGGAGTGCAAAATAAATATTACAAAGGAAGAACCCTGCCTTTCCTCAGGTTCTACCTTAAAATTCATCTCATATCATACCTGCAAAATACTCCATTGATTTAAGGAGTACTTTTTATTACCCCACCCATTTGTCTTGTGTATTTACTGTATTAAACAGTCTGTGCTATTCTGTGTGATTCATTTACCAGCGACTATTGCTCTTAAGTCATTTGTTGTCCACGTCAGAAATTTTTTTCTATACAAATTTCTGACAAGAATTTTTTAGGATTGCCACAGGTCAGGCAACAATGAGAAAGCCATTTATTAAAATTAGTGATTTAAACAAGGGATACAGTAGTACACAACTCCTGTATTCTGCAGAGTTTATATTTCAAATATTACTCTCATCCACAAAAGGACCTAGTTCCCTTCTTGCATAAAAAAGTGAGGAAAAAACCCCAACCTATTATCACTATGTATATCATACAGAAAATAGATAATAAATCCTCTTTTTCTCAGATACTAAGAAGTCCAGGTGTTTAATTTCTCTTCTATTTTTAGGTTGCATTATTGTGTACAGCATCTTTGTTCTGAAGCTTTGTCATTAATAGTTTCTATGAATAGATTTATGCTTTTTTTACTCTTGACCAATATCAAACACTGTGTGTACAAATATATATCATCCCAGATATCCATCTGTGCATTTGTAATTATATTTTTTCCTGTAAGTCATTTATGAAGATGTCATTGAAACTCCTTCCTCCAGCTACACTACACGTTCCCTTCCAATACCTTAGATTAAGTGCGTAAAGTCTGCCTACAAAAATATGTAGGCAGACAAAACAAATGATGGACTATCAGTAAGAATTCTGCTGCTCACTTCATATGTATATATGTGCAAAAAAACCCCAAACAAAAAACCCAATAGTATAATAAATGCTCTTTTCTGTAAAAGTAGCTGTTTTTTGGTTCTTCAGATCAAAATTTGTTTTATAAAATAAATATTACATGTGGCACTGGGAGAGAAGGGAAGTTTCTAAAACCTCATTAATCTAAAACCTATATGCTGACTGGACCCATCCCACAGGGAAGTCTGCTGCCTTCCCAGGGCCCAGGTGACAGATATTAGTAGGAGGCTCCCTGAGCTAATCCAGCCCTCTGATTATTGTCCACTGCTGGTGGTCCAGGCTGGCAGTGATGACATTAATGAAAGAGGTAGCAGGCTAATTGAAAAGGACTTCAGGGCTCTGGGTTGATTAGTTAATGGGACAGGAGCACAGGTGGTGTTCGCCTCAGTTCCTGCAGTAGCAGGAATGAATGAGGAGAGGAGTAGGAAAACTCACCAATAGGTGGCTAAAGGATTGGTGCCACCAGCAGAATTTTAGGTTTTTTGACCATGGGGCAAAGTCCATGGTACCTAGCCTGCTAGAGTCAGATGGGCTTCATTTATCTAGGCAGGGCAAAAGGACTCTAGCCCACAAGTTGGTGCGGCTCATCAGGAGGGTTTTAAACTGGGTTTAAAGGGGGAAGGGGTTGAAACCAGGCTCTCCAGAGATGGGCCTAAGGGTGGAAAGCCTGAGTTAGAAGGAAATCAGCAGCCCAACTGAAGTGCATGTACACCAACGTGTGCAGTATGGGTAACAAACGACAGGAGCTGGAAGCCATCGTGCAGCAGGAAAGCTATGATGTAGTTGCCATCAGGCAAATGTGGTGGGATGACTCACATGTCTGGAATGCTGCCATGGATGGTTACAAGCTCTTCAGAAGGGATAGGCAAGGTAGGAGAGGTAGAGAGATGTCTCTATATGTTAGAGAGTCTCTTGACTCTGTAGAACTTGAAGACAGTAAAAATAAGGTTGAGTGCCTGTGGATCAAAATCAGGGGGAAGGCCAACAAGGCTGATATCCTGGTGGGAGTCTGTTCCAGACCGCCCAATCAGGATGGTGAAGGTGATGAATTATTCTACAAGCAGCTGAAGGATGTCTCAAAATCACCAGCCCTTGTTCTTGTGAGTGACTTTAACCTGCCGGATGTCTCTTGGAAACTCAACACAGCAGAGAAGAGGTAGTCTAGGAGATTCCTAGAGTGTAGAGAGGATAATTTCCTGCTCCAGCTGGTAAATGAGCCTACCAGGGGTGGGGCCTTGCTAGATCTGCTGTTCACAAACAAAGAGGGGCTGGTGGGAGATGTAGTGGTTGGAGGCCACCCACTGGGGCACGGTGACTATGAAATAATAGAGTTTTCAATACTCAGGGATGCAAAGAGGGCCATCAATAAAACTTCTACCCTGGACTTCCACAGGATGGATTTTGGCCCACTCAGAAGACTGGTTCAGAGGGTACCTTGGGAAACAGCCCTTGGAAACAAAGGAGTCCAGGAGGGATGGACATGCTTCAAGAAGCAAGTCTTGAAAGCACAGGAGTAGGCTGTCCCAGTGTACTGAAAGGCAAACCAGTGGGGAAGACGACCGGTCTGGCTGAACAGGGAGATTTTGAAGGAAATGAGGAGAAAAAAGAGAACTTACTGACTATGGAAAAAAGGGCTGGGTACTCATGAAGAGTTTAGGAATATAGTTAGGTCTAGTAGAAAGAAAATTAGAGGACAAAGGCACAATTTGAACTCAATCTAGCCACTTCTGTTAAGGATAACAAGTGCTTCTACAAATACATCAATAGCAAAAGGAGGGGCAAGGAAAACCTCCATTCTTTATTGGACTTGGGGGGAACATAATCACCAAAGATGAGGAAAAGGCTGAGGTACTTAACACCTTCTTTGCCTCAGTTTTCAACAGTAAGACAGGTTGTCCTCAGGACAACTGGCTTCCAGAAGTGGTAGACAGAGACAGGAAGCCAAATAGCCCCCCTGTAATCCAGGAGGAAACAGTTAGCAATCTGCTGAGCCACTTGGATCCCCACAAGTCTATGGGACCAGATGGGATCCATCCCGAAGTGATGAGGAAGCTGGTGAAAGAGCTCGCCAAGCCGCTCTCCATCATCTACCAACAGTCCTGGATAACTAGGGAGGTCCCAGATGATTGGAAGTTGGTGAATGTCACGCCAATTTACAAAAAAGTCTACAAGGAGGACCTGGGAAACTACAGGCCTGTCAGCCTGACCTCAGTGCCTGGCAAGGTTATGGAGCAGATCATCCTAAGTGCAATCACTCAGCACCTACAGGATGGACAAGGGCTCAGACCCAGCCAGCATGGGTT
The DNA here is from genome assembly GCF_003984885.1 of Neopelma chrysocephalum. Lineage (NCBI taxonomy): Eukaryota > Metazoa > Chordata > Aves > Passeriformes > Pipridae > Neopelma > Neopelma chrysocephalum. Next base: position 22,344,464 of record NW_020897690.1, read on the forward strand.
TAGGAAGGGCAGGTCCTGTCTGACCAACCTGATCTCCTTTTATGATCATGTGACCCACCTGGTAAATGAGGGAAGGCTGTGGATGTAGTTTATCTGGACTTCAGCAAACCCTTTGACACCATCTCCCATAGCATTCTTCTGAAAAAGCTGGCAGCCCACGGCTTGGACAGGGGCACTCTGTGCTGGGTTAAGAACTGGCTGGAGAGCTGGGCCCAGAGAGTGGTGGTGAATGGCACTGCATCCAGTTGGCAGCTGGTCACTAATGGTGTCCCCCAGGGATCAGTGTTGGGCCCAGTCCTCTTTAATATCTTTACTGATGATCTGGATGAGTGGATTGAGTGCACCGTTAGCAAATTTGCAGATGACACTAAGTTGAGGGGGAGTGTCGATCAGCTGGAAGGCAGGAGGGCTCTGCAGAGGGACCTGGACAGGCTGGAGAGATGGTCTGATTCCAACAGGATGAGGTTCAACAAGGCCAAGTGCTGGGTCCCGCACTTTGGCCACAACAACACCCTGCAGTGCTACAGGCTGGGCACAGAGTGGCTGGAGAGCAGCCAGGCAGAAAGGGACCTGGGAGTCTGGAGTGACAGGAAGCTGCACATGAGCCAGCAGTGTGCCCAGGTGGCCAAGAAAGCCTATGACATCCTGGCCTGTATGAGGAACAGTGTGACCAACAGGTCCAAGGAAGTGATTCTTCCCCTGTACTCAGCATGGGTGAGGCCACACCTCAAGTACTGTGTCCAGTTCTGGACCCCTCAGTTCAGGAAGGACATTGAGGTGCTGGAGCAGATCCAGAGAAGAGCAACAAGGCTGGTGAGCACAAGTCCTATGAGGAGAGGCTGAGGGAGCTGGGGCTGTTCAGCCTGGAGGAGACTCAGGGGAGACCTCATCACTCTCTCCAACTACCTGAAAGGAGGTTGTAGCCAGGTGGGCGTTGGTCTCTTCTCCCAGGCAGCTATCAGTAAGACAAGAGGGCATGGTCTTAAGGTTTGCCAGGGGAAGTTTAGGTTGGATATTAGGAAGAAATTTTTTACAGAGAGAGTAATCAGACATTGGAATGGGATGCCCAGGGAGGTGGTGGATTCACTATCCTTGGAAGTTTTTAAGATGAGACTGGATGAGGCACTTAGTGCCATGGTCTAATAACCACAGTGGTGTTGGATCAAGGGTTGGACTTGATGGTCTCAGAGGTCTTTTCCAACCTAGTTTATTCTATGATTTTATGATTCTATGATTCTCTAATTCTGGATCTCTCTCCCCTCCCATGATGTGGGGCAGCACCAGTCCTAGTTCCATTTCCATCTGAGGAACCATTTCCGACGGCTTGAGGTGGATGGGGAAGGGGTTACTCCAGCTCCAGGGGTTTCTTCAGGGTCCTGGACGCATGGAGGGGTTAGGTGCTCACCCCTCCCCTCACCCACGAGGTCCCATGGCTCCCGGAGAGACAGCACACAGCTCATGGAGAGGAGGCGAGAGAGAGAGTTTATTGATGAGGTGGTTACATTTATAGGGTTTTGGAGGATTCAGAGAGTGACCAATTATGGGGTCAGGGGGCTTACAGGACACCCAATCGCAGGAAGGCGTTAAAGGTCCAATGAGAAGACTTCTTGATATCTTCTCAGGACATTCCTGGGACAGAGATAAGAACTGGCCATGGGGGATTTTGGGAAGAAGAAAGCACAGGGACCACAAAAAGCCATTTTGAAACACATTCAAACCACAGCTTCCCATACAAGGTAGATTCACTGCTACATCTAATAATCACTGGTGATCTACTGGTCAAGGAAGGAGAAGAGGAAGAAAGGAAATGGTACAGCTACAGATATCCTCCTTCACAAATTCCAACGCAGTATCAATATTTCCAGATATGATAGTTCTAATTACCTGTATTATAATTATACAGATTCTGAACTGCACTTCGGCATTAGCTGAAGATACTGACTTTCATTTCCCTGCATTAAACTTGGATTGTTCTAAATAATGTACCAGGACTTTTACAAAAGAAACCTAGACACCATAAGAATCCTATAAGCCACCCAACAGCAACAGATCACAGGAAAAAACAAAGGCATCACTTTTCATGGGTCTTTGCAATGTTGGAGACATGACAAATAACACACTGAGAATTCTCAACCCTGTTACTTCAATTCCATTTTTTTAAAAATCACTTTTCATTACACAGAAATCATGACACATTTTTGCCTCTTATCTCTTTAGCAGAAAAAAAGCAACTCTAACTTCTGTGAAGAAATAAATGGAAGCTCCTTTACTGGAGGCCAAGACACCCAGATCAAGATCTATTTTTAAAAATTGAGTTACTTGTTTGTCAGAGCAGTAATAGAATTCTTCTAGACTTATTTTTTTCTCCCTTTTTCTCATATAATTTTAACAGTATGAGTTAAAAGAGTTTAATAAATCTAAGGTACAAAAAAGCTTATAATGAACCTGTCAAGGGGCTTGCTTGTAATTTTCCTGAAAGGATATTATTTCCTGAGAATGAGATTCTGTCTTCAAATAATTCTTCCTGAGATGCTCAATGTAGAACCCTGAAAATGAATGTTGACAATTTTGAATAACATCCATTGGTAGTGGATGAAATGCCTCAGAGTAAAGATCAAGTATAAATCAACTTCACCTTGCAAAGAAAAGTGATTTGATTTTTTTGTTTTTGTTTTGGGGTTTTTTTTGGTGTTTTATTTTTTTCCTGAAAAAAATCCTTTCTTCTGAAATGGTCAAACCTTGAAATGTATAAATATATCTATCTAATTTGTTAGCGTGCTTTTAAGACAGTTTGACTGCTACTGTTCAAGTTAATGCTATCAGTGTTTAACTTTTTTGTTGGAATATTCATCATTATAGTAGCACTAGTATAAGAGCTAAGTTGAACAAATACTGTATTCCACAATTCATTTTACATAGGCAGGTATTCAGCTGATGTATGAATCAGTCATTATTCTTCACTATCTCTTTCAGTGCAGCACTTTGTTAGGCACACTTTGTTCCGAGAGTTTCTGGGAGTGAGTGAGGCTGGTGCCTGTCTCCCTAATGTCCTCTGTAGGGAGTAGGATACTGGGGAGAAAATCTAGTTTAGTGCAGCAGTCTTTACATCTTGTAAATCCCAGATTATACTCAGCAAGAAACAGAACATGGCTGTTTGTCCTTGAAAGCATAGCAGGAGTGATCCCTCTGGTTTCATCCTGTTTCAGAAAGACTAAAGTAATACAACACTTTTTTTTCTGTAGTATTTCCCTCTACCAGAAAAGCTGCATGCAGAGCCTGGTTCTACTTGCCTGCACCTGCTTATTTCTGAACACAACGTGATATTTTGTAACTGTTCTGTTTCCTCAAGCATTTCTTGACTGCCCACAATGGCTTTTGGAACTAGGTCTAACAGCCATTCTAGGATCTTGTAGCCATTCTTTCATGAACAGTCAAATCAGACCCATATATTACAGGCCCATATAACCAAAAGTAAAAACCTCACACTTTCAGTAATGCAACTGCCTTGTTTCCCTTTAAAACCATATAGTGTCACTACTATTAATGCACAACTTAAAAACATAATTCTTAGAAGTCATAATATATGCTATTTTTTATAATTTAGACACTAATTGTTCAGCCATTTTGATGGTCTGCCTGCACTCCTTGCATATTAACTTACTTTACTCCTTGCAAGCTTGAAATGTCATGTTTCTCTCACCATGCACCAATAAATGTTGAAGATGTTATTTCTTGACAGGTGGAATGGAATTTAATTTATATTTAACCCACATGACCGAGTCATAAAATCTAATCCATACTTGAACGTTTACAATATAATATGGCTTCAAGTGTGTTCTCAACAGTATGAATATATTTTCTTCATTTAATATGTTTGCTTCTATTCTATGTTTTCTTGATTTCATGAAGGGACATTTTGTGAAATATTTTTGATAGCACCTTTTGTTGAAATCACTGCTACTAAGAAGTGATTGCCTCATTTTCTGTTCTCTAGACACTGAGTAATTCAAAGCAATCAAGTGACTACAGTGTAACTATCCCTGTTTCTTACTAATGTGACTGAGATTTCATTCAGTGTCTCATATGGAATAGCAAAATTTGAGATTACTATTAATAATTCACTAATGAAAAAAGATTATATAAGGAATAAAAATTAGATTGTTGATTTGATCTGATCTAGAGCATGATTTTTCAGTATTTGGGGAATATTTTTATCTCATCTCCTTATACATAAACATGAAGGTTTGTAAACCAGCAATACAAAATGCTCAAGTCTGTCTGGACATTAATGATTGAGTCTCTGGCAAGGTTATATTCTTTCATTACAAGAATCTTAATAGATGTCAGTTCAATCAAAATACCAAACATAATGCTGATTGCCGAACCAACTCTGCTGAGGTTAAAACATGCCTGAGACTATTTGAAAAAAGATTTAGAATTTCTAGGGATTTCAGAAAGGAAATGATGTATGGGACAACACAGGTCTTTTAAAAAATAGTTTAGTACTTTTTTTTTTATTTACTAGAAGATAAGTAATAGTGAAAGTTTATTTCTCAGACACTTTCTTGTGAAATAAAGAAAACCACATGACTACAAATATGACGGAACTCTTAAGGACAGTATACTGTGCGTTGATGTAATCTTTCAACTGGGATTTTTGTCTCTTGGGTTGCAAGATTTAAAAAGAAAAATGCAGTGAATCAGTAGGAAAAAAAACGTTAAAATATATTGTGAACAAATCCACTTCTCTGGGCAATATAATTTCTCAAGTAACAGTACCATTCACTACATTATCATCTAGTACTTTTTTCAATATCAAGTAATTATCCATGAAGGCAACTTATAGTCCAGTATCTAAATGGTTGAATTCTTCGTTCTCTAGGAGAAAAGGAAATTAGTTTTTCTCTCTTCTCTTCTTCCCCTTTCCCACTGCCACTTGTCTTCCCAGCTATTCTGCTGCTTTTGCTAGATATCTGCTGGTTAGAAGGGCCTGCCAGCCACTTCTGCACGCAGATCTTTTTGTTAATTATGGTGTTTGCTGGGGTAATATTTCTGTTTCCTTTTCCTGATCCAAATAAAAATGACTGGCAAGTCTGTCTCACCTATAATCTCTACTTAGAAAGGACAATTAGACAATTTTCAAGTCACCTCGACTGACTTGTCTGCTTCCTTTCACTGACTGATCCAAAGACTTAGGTCCATTTCCAGAGAGTGGTAGTACAATATTCTCTAGCTTCTTTTTTTTGGTGAGCCCCGCTATTATTGCTAAGAGCTACTATCACCACCTTTCTAATATACTAAAAAGAATAGTTGAATAGTTTGTAACTGAATAAGTTACCAAAGTACCCAAAATGGATAATTGAAATGATAACACAGAGAAGCTTTTTTTTTTTTTACATAGTTATACCAAGAACGTTTGTTTCATGTTTTTTGACATGGCTGCATACCACTAAAATTAACTAACTGCATTATTTACAATGTTCATCTTTTCAAGTTATCAAAGGCAAGGGGAACTTTTTTAGACTCCAATATATTTGTTTAATTTGAGAGACCAATCAACCCACTTGTACCCCGTCCGTCAGCAAAAGATTAAAATTCTCTGAAAGTCCGTAGTTCTTTTACACCATTTGGAATATACACAAACATCTCCTAGTTTATTTTGAAAACTCAGATCTTGGAAGTATTTTCAGAATGTATATTTTCATCTCCCCATGACAGCGGTTTCAAAATTTTTATTGTCCCAAAAGAAACAAAAAGGCAAAAATTGATTTGGTTAAAAAGGAGGAAATTTAATTGTTTGGATTTTCAGCCCCAATCATTTCTCTTTTGGGGCATGTGTAACAATCTGTTGCTTATTATTCAGCATTAGCTAGTGTGATTTAGAAAATATTAGAAAGATCTGTAAGGCTGTTCACACAAGCAAACTGATGGATTACTTGCCCAAATATTGCAATACTGTAGTTCTTTATTCACAGGCAGGTTAAACAAACGTCAAATAGATCAAACCAAATAGACCAACAAAAAATATGCTCTTTACCTCACTGAATGTAGCATTTTAATCAATGCATCTGCAGTAGCATGGGAATATAAAGAATGTGAAAGTGTTTCCACACATGCTTCAGAGTATCTGCTTCACTCTAACAGAAAAGCTCACCCCAGAAAGGTTTGTTCTGTTTCCTAACTGCCACAATTATTATTAGCAGTACTAGCTGATCAGCATCATGAATGATAAAGCAAATAAGAAAAATGTGTGCTGGAATGAAGTGTGCATCTTTTCTGTTGAAAGTTGGACTTGGGAAAGTCAAAATACAGACAGTGCCTGTCGCTTTCCACTGCATGTACATGTTCCTCAGTATCTGAAAGAATATATTTAGAAAACTTATTTCTCCTCTACTTTCTGCCTTCTCAGTGTCTCTTTCCTTCTGTTCCATTTCTACCTCCCAACCTGAAGTATTTTGTCTTTCATTGTCATCCACCAAAACCCACTCCCAGTTTGTCTATGTCCATACTCAAGCCTGTCTCCATTTCTCCTCTTCCTCTTTGTAACATGAGGAGCACTGTAGCAGTAAACCTGCATTATATGGGAAAACTGTGGTTTAAGCATGTCTTAAAATGGCTTTTTTGTGGTCTCTGCTAACTCATGTTTCTTCTTCCCAAAATCCCCCACGGCCAGTTCTTATCTCTGTCTCAGGAATGTCCTGAGAAGATATCAAGAAGTCTTCTCATTGGTCTCTTGTTAACCCCTTCCTTATTTGGCTGTTCCCTGCCTGATTGGTGTTTTGTAAGACCCCTTACCTTACATGGTCCCTTTTGACCCTCCCAAGAGCTTTATAAATGCCTAACCACAATAAACTCGCTCTCTCGCCTCCTCTCCAAGTCCCGTGTGCTGTCTCTCTCCGGCTGCCGTGGGAACACGTGGGTGGGGGGAGGGGTGAGCACCTAACCCCTCCATGCATCCAGGACCCTGAAGAAACCCCTGGAGCTGGAGTAACCCCTTCCCTATCCACCTCAAGCCTTCGGAAATGGAACCCCACAATGGGAGGAATGCACCCAGAGAGCACCAAGAACAGCAGCAGAGGAACTCTACTGACAAGGGCCGCTGCACAAACGAGAGACAGTCACATCCTCAGAGTGACAATACCAGAAGTAAAACTCTCACACAAGATTTCTTACCTTTACCACATGCATGATGGTTTTGTAAACCTTAACATAGAAGTGTGTCATGATCTTATGGAAGCTGTAAATAGTGAAATGACTAATGATTGCATGGATTCTGAAGCATTTACTTTTCAAAGTATGAACTGAACCTTTTAACTTTAGAAGTAGGAGTGGTTTAAGTATTACTACTGATCAGGCATCATGCAAGTTGTAGAAGGCTGGATAAGTAGTCTGTATTAAAAACTCCTGAACAAAAGTCACCTCTGTTTCTGTGAAGAACACTATACCAGAATGTGGCAGTTTGAGCTTGGCTCCCTGCCAAGTGCCCAACACCACAACAAAAGCTCCTCTCCCCCCACCTTTTCTTAAGAACACAGGGGAAGGAATTAGAAGGGAAAAAGCAGCCAAAAACCGAAATAACACAACCAAAGTAGTATATATATATATATTTACATATATCACATTTATATACAGTTACAATTCTATATACATAATAAAAGAGAACCCCAAACACCCTCAAAAAGGAAAAAAAGAAAAAAAAAGATATACACAGTCAATAAAGAACTAACAAATGAAATCTCAATACTTTCCTCAAGAAAAGCAGGAATGTCCCAGTCCACAATCACTCGTCTCCCTCTCAAACTCAGGAGGAAGGCAGTGGCCCCTCGACAAACCACAGGCCCAACACCCCCACAGCTGGAGGAGCCGCAGGGGAGGCTGCTTTTCTCCGAGTCCACTGAAAGAGAAGAAGGGTCCAACCTACTTGTCCCCTTGTATTGATACTTCTACTTACATAAAGAAATAGAATGGAATACTGGGATATGGTACTTCCTTGATTTTGACCTGGTTGCCAATGAAGGCCTAAAACCAAACCACTACACAGAAGAAGAGGGATAATTTCACTTGAGACAAAGTGCTAACTGTACCTTGGACAGATAAGATAGCAAAGGCTTTTGTCATTTTTTCTTTGGCAAATCCACTGGAGCAAAAATGAAAATTAAGGTCCAGTGCAAGACACTTTGTCTAAAAAAACACAGAAGAGACCTCAACCTCAACCAGGAATCTAGAAAAAAATACATTCAGACAGAAGAGATGTGTGTAAAGCAAGGCAAAACTGATGTGCATTTTTAATAGCTGGTTCCTATATTTCCTTTATATTTCTGATTCAATATGACTGTGGGTAGAAAAGGAAAAATAGAAGATACCTGATAATGTAAATGTCATATGTCACCACAAGCATCTTGCTTTTAAACAGTGTTTGACCAAAAAAGGAGAGAGAAGAATCATTCTCTTCAAGGAAGATATATCATGCCTCAATCCAACAACATGAGAGAGATGAGGCTGCTGTCACTTCGTGTTCTCAAATCCAAAAAATGATGCTGAAAACATATTCCCATCAGGCATGCACACACAAAGTACATGCATATACTACAGGTATGCTATGTCTTGTTTATGACAAAGGTAAAATAGGTCCATAGCCCATATTCTTAGAGGAAAATTTATTGTGCCAGATCCAACAAACAGAGAGGTGAGGCTGCTTCAGCTCCATGTCCCCAGATTCAGCTAAGTAAATTCAACTAATTCAACTAACTGAAGATGTATTCCCCATAGCCACACACATAGAGCACACATATTGCATGAACACAGACATAAGCTATAGTCTCATTCTGCTCTCCTCTCAGTCTGAAAAAGAAGAAAGTTCACTAGTGAGAACATATTCATATGCATATGTACAAGGAAGATCCCTCCAGCAGCTAGACTTTCTTGGTCTGTCCAGATCCTAGGTCCTGGACCCCAGTTTCCCCAGCCGTGCTGTCCCCCAGGCATACAAAATCCCACTCTGCTTGCTGGTACAGACTGTTGTAGATGCACATACACACGCGCGCACGCACACACACACACACACACACACACACACTCATACTCACCTAGGCCTGTCAGGGACTCCCCTGGTCCCACACTCGAGCCCCCCTCTGCTCTCAGCCTTAGAGACACACAGGTGTGTTCACACACACACAGATGAGTTTTTATGTAACCTAAAACATTGTATCATGCAAATATTTGTTCAAGCATCTGGGAACATGAAAATAACACTTTTGGTTGCTTGCTTGATTTTCTTTTGGAGTAAAGCACCAAAGAAGACTTTGGGAAAAGAGAGAAAGCATAAGATTAAAGAAGTGGGAGACAGAAGCAAAGTGTTGTTAAAAATACAGAAGTTTTAAAAAACAGAAAAATTGAGACTTCTATTTAAATTTATGCATGATATATTTGAGTGTTAGAAGAGTTTATGCAAATCTTGGCCAGTTATCATATTTCTGACAGGTTTTTAATGTGATATTAGCTCAATAGCAGTTGTTAGCATTGTTGCATTGTTTTTGCTATTTGTTCAGTTCTTTTATAAACTTGTCAGTTCAATTTGTTTAACATTTATGATTTTTAATTAGGTCATAGAAATAATTTGTTTATTTCAATAATGTGTTTTCCTTAGAGTTGTCAATAAGAAGATAATGACTTGTAAGTTCAAACCATACCCAATTATACAACTCAAATTTAGACCACAAATTCCTCTCAAAGTCAGGAGAACTTTGATTTAGTAATTTCTGCTCTATATCACTTTTGATTATTTAGGCTGCTAAATTGCTACAAAAATCTCCAGAGAAAACATTATGCAGGTTGTATCTTTTTCTTTCACCTTTGTAGCATGGTCTTTCTCTGAAGGTTCATACATCTGCTAACTGTGGCATTCCTAAGAGGCAAAAGGCTGACATCTGATTTGTGTCAGAAAGTGTTTCAGCTGAACAGAAATAAATCTTGCATGATCATTCTGTCCTCTCATTGCTTTCTTTGAAATTCAAGTTTCTTTTATAGAAAAATATGCATTCACTATAATAGAGGATAAATCTACATCAGTTGCCTGTCATTAATTAAAGGGGTTTTTTTTAATTAGATCTGAAAGACGTGTATTTTTTTTAAGTTTTGGTGATCATCCCAGAACAGAGCATCTTACATTTAATTTACCTTGCATTGTAAAAGGACCTAGAGAGCTAGAAAAACTTCATGCATTTGACTCATATTTTGGGCCAGGTAAGCTACATCTTGCCACACAGAAGATTTATGTGATGAAATGTCCAAAGAATGCTGAACATTCATCAGGGACTTCTCCAAAGGACTCTGTTTCCTCAGAGTAGATCTTTCATCTCAAGATTTGTTGCTCCTCATGGCCATGTCAGAAAGGCTTTGCTTTTGGTCCTGCTCTTGTTCTGGTCTCCATAAAAGCTAAACACTTGTTATCAGGTACTTTATTAGGCCAAGTAGCAACATTTTGCATGGAACCAAAGACTAAAGCATTGCTAGTAACCTGTTAAGTATCAATGCAGCATTACAAAATGAAAACGGCTTTCTCAGTGAGAGTAATTAGAAAAAAGTTTAGGAAATGGCACACAAAATTGTTCATGTTGTAGCATTCAGCACTCAGAGGGTAAGAAATGTAAGATTTAAGCTCTTATATATTCTTAATTCAGATGCTTCATACATGCATCTTGATTCAATCTTAATTATATGACTGCAATGGTCCCTGTTCCCCCGTGTTTGGTTCTGTGCACTGATAGGATAATGGTTAATTAGTAAGCAGTTGTTCAATATTTTGTTTCAGTCTTGTGCATTCTGTTGTTTTATATTGTATTTACTGCACAGTTTTCAATCCTTTATAAACTCAGAATTGTTTATTTACTTCTGGAATTATTTATAAAACTAATCATTACACTCTATTACATGTATGAAGCATTTTCGCAATGTTAGACTAACATTCTGATAGCAATAATGACATTGGTAGAATATAACCAGTAATTCAAGTTTAACATGTGAAAAAGTGTCTTTAGATCTACTTTTTTTTTTAAAGACCAGTGCCACAAATAAGCATTCTCTCTCAAGAAAAAATTCAAACAACTTTTGTCATCATAAATAACATGCAAGTTTGCAGAGATTAAATTCTTCTACATAGACTAGGATAAGATGCCAGAATATTTCCTGAGTTTTATAGGACGTATAAAACTGGTTCCACTGCACTCCAGGAAGGTTTTTTTCTAGTAGTTCTTTACAGACTAGAAAAATTTTTGAACTTAGATATTCTAATCTCCACGGGCTTACTACTGTGTGTCACTTAAACTTGTGCCGGTTGCAAAAAGCCGTCAAAACACAAAAATAGAATTTTATTCATCTTTTCATAAGTGTATATTACTACAGAAACTGTAGCCCACAATGAAACTGTCCTAGTGTATTTGATGGGACAGTATGGTCCCATATCTTTTCTCTAGATAAATCCTGTAGTCATATCGCTCTGTGTTTTCCACATGTCAAGAGAAGACATTTTAGTGGAACTATATGCACAGCAAATATCAAACACATATGGCAACATCGGAGTCTCAGCACAATCCCGACACTAGCTAAAGAAGCATAACATAGCTTGATTAATGTCAGACATTGCATTTTCAGAGAACAATTATCATCATATTTTAGAAAATACATTAACTTTCAAAAATTTCTTATCATTTTGTGAATATTTTACAAACCCTAATTAATATAAAACTAATAACTTTGAACACAGTCTCCTTAAAGATGTCAAGAATTTCAGAAAACACAATAATACTGTGGGTAACTGAGACAGCATTAAAAAAATCTGTCAGATGGAAGTAGGCTAGTTTAAAGAGGAAATAAAAACAATAAAATCAGGAGTGGTCATTTTATTGAACATTCTCAAAATACTTTTTTCACTGTGAGACCAAATAATTATCTGACACCTCAGCAAATAACTCTCTTGCGCTCCTTTATAAGAACTATATGTACTCATATACTTAGGTATATGATGACCTTTTCTTTAGTAGCTCTGTACGCATATTACTAAAGAGCTAAACATCTTTATCCATAGTTTACAGATGGATAGTGAGGTATAATGACTTCCTATTTTTTGTTTAAGACCCATGTCCCAGCCTGTAAACGTACTTGTGAGATGAATTGTTCAATTAGTAGAATTTTTATAAAACATATGCACTATACAAATTGCCACAAATGTAGATATCTGACTTCCAGTGTAGTTTCCTGTATGAGCATCTGTATTAATGGCAGCATCAGATCATTATAGTAAGTACTGAAGGTAAATATATACTTGTAACCTTTTAAGAATACTTCAAATTTCATATCACAAAGACTATAGTTGACATGTTAGTTACTATCTGTATGAAAACAGAGTTATCTTTCAGCCTCTGGTAATGTTTAAGTTCGCTAATTTTTCTTACCTCATCTTCTTCTTATGTCTTCCTTTTATTGAGAAACTAAATATAGTAGGATCACATAAACATCAGCCCAACAAAGAGTTGAATAAAGAGCAGCATTTCCTGAAATGGGATGGAGCATTTTATAATGTATACATACATTCATTGTTTAATCATTCAATTATTTTCTTCTTTTGCAGCTACCTCTAGCCAGTTTGAGAATGACAGACACTGCTGTGACTTGATACTTTTCAAGTGATAAAAGGCAGGGATTATAACCATAAATTATTAAATACACGTTTAATAATAATTAAAGAAAAATAATTACATTTTGGAATATAATGGTAGATTTAAATAATCTAACATTCAAAGATAGAGTCAACCTGCAAAACTATACAACAAAATCCTTCACAACCTGCTTTGCACTTTCTCATGGCCTATGCTATTGAACAAGTTGAAAGTGAATAATAGTTAGCCAATTTTAATGAACACCTTAGAAACATTCCATAGTCATGACAATTATCACATCCATTTTGAAATATTTCCATTATCTAGAAAATTTTGAATTGGAGAGCTCTGTAACCCACTTCTACTCTCTTCAACTCCAATTCCCTTTTACCAGTAGTAAGATGATAGGGTTCACTGTGACTTGCTGAGAAGCTGGAGAGACTTCAATGGCGAGTTTATCTACTGATAAAATGGGTTCTGGAGTCTCCTACCTGATAACTGTGAAACATCTCCAGAGCTACACATGAATAGTATGTGTACTGGTGTTCACAGTACAGGAGGGCATTTTTAGAGTTAGCAAACCCATTGGATGTACATCTTCAGGAAATATGCTGCATGACCTGGCAGGTATGTATAGGCTGTACCTTGAGCTGCATTCACAGTCTCAAAGCTTGGATAGCTGCAAGTGTGATCATTTGGACAGCCTTCAGGACATAAACATGCTAGCAGAGTAGGCAAGGGTATGCACTTGAACAGAGACATAGCTTGTTCTGTGCCTCTTGAGAGCAAGAAAGGCAGCTGTGAGATACAAGTGCAATGAAATGTTCAGCAGCTGGCATGGAACTAAAGCCTGCTTGGTGCCAAAATTATTTCTGTTATTAATAATGCATGTCAGTGATGTGTGCATTTACCAATGCCCTGGCAAATTCTACTACCAGTGTTGACAAATGAAAAAAATACTCAATATTTTCAGAAAAAAAATATTTTAAAACATTTTAAAATTTGCATGTTAACCATGTGTAGAAAACACCAACTGTTGCTTTAAAAAATTATTCGGTTTATCTTTTTTAATATTTCAATATAACTGAGTTTGGTCTGACCACATGATAACAGCTGATAACAGCTGGTTTTCCAGTTGCAAGCTCAGTAGCTGGAACATTAAACCTTATATGTAGTTTGTGCTTCCAAAGGAGTTAATAAATTGGCAAGTAGGTGAGTACATGAGACTACCAAAAAGGTGTAATGTTCACTATCATGCCCCTAGACCTTCTACCAAGCAGTAACATGCCTGACATTAAATCACCATTGTTGACTTTCTATGTTACTAGGTTTAAATCTGTTCCCTTGAAAGATCTCTCAGTTAAATGGCTAATATACATCCTGATTAAGAAGAGTCTCTCTCTATCTGAATTTCTGTTTAATATTCCTTTAACCATTTGTCATGGGTTTACTTGTACTGTGAAACCAAACAGGAATTTTCTTTCCCCTGGTGCAATGTGGGGAAGGGATGTTGAATGGGGAGGGCAGTTTTCTGTGTTGGGTGATTGACCTACGCAAAGAAGCTAGCTGCCAGAACTATGCTGCAGGCTAATAGCCCTCTCTAAGGCTCAGGAGGGGGGGGGGTGAGGAATTTTTCTCCCCTCCTCTCCTTGGACAGGGGCACTTCACTTTTTGCCTCAAGGGGGGCAAGGTGTGTGCTGGAAAAGCTATGAGGCCGTTTTGCTCTTGACCTGGTCATCTGGCTGTTCTCTGGCCTCAACTTGCCTACGGTCTGCTGTGTTGCCAGCTGGACCTGCTCAGATTTCATCAGAGAGTTTGTGCTCAACGAGGAAAGGGGGGAGTCCCGAACACAGCGAGCCACAGATATTGTCAGTTTCATGGGAAAGAAACTGCCCTCCTTTCCCCTTTTTTCCCCTTCCCCTCCTCGGTGGGGGGGAGAAATCTCCATTGTCAGCTTCTTACGTGCACTGAGACCTCACACTGCGACTGCCAGAGCCCAACAGCACCCCCTGCCCACCAACACCGAGCACTGCAGGCTCTGCTCCTCCAGCACCCTCTGCCAACCATGATTAGAATCGTGCTAGAGGACAGAGAAGTATTAAACTGTTTCCTTTTTCAAGGGGACTTTTGGGTACAGGATTATTGTTTAGTTGCTTTTTTTTGCTGTTTTTGCCAATATACAATATACAATATATTCTTTAATAAAGGGTTGTTATTTCTTCCTTTTTCCATACTTCTTCAGTTGGAGCCTCCTAATTTCAGATTTACAATTGCTGAGAGAAAGGAGTTTGGTCTACCTCATAACTCATCCTCCTTAGCAAAACACTTCAGTCTCATTAAACTGAGACACCATTTTCAAAAATTAACAGCAACTTTACCATAGAGGAAGAGAGAAGAAAAGAACCTGCTTCAACATTCCATAATGTTATAATGTATTTTGTTGCTACCATAACAATTATAAGAGATGAGGTCAAATAGTATCTATAGCTGAGTTTATGCAACAGTAGAAGGAAGAATTCTTAAAAGTTGTATTTTAATCATATATTACTTAGAAGGACAATTTTTTGGTTAGACTTCACAAGGGCTAGAAATATTAGGAATCCCAAATGCAACACACAGTTTTGTAGCGTGCCACATGGCATGCTGCCTTTATATAATAAAGAACACATTACACTCCCTGTGAGATGGTGAACAAAGAGGTTTATTTGAACATTATTATACCCTGATCCCACGTGACTCCTGACCAATTGCAGTGTCTGTTTCTGCGCATGTCCCCTGCCTCCGGTGCCCTCTTCTTGCACCTTGGGACATGCTTCCCACACAGTTTTACTGATTCAAGTGGGCCCGAATCAACATCTTAAATAAAATAATTTAACACCATCAAAACATAATTACATAGTGGTTAAAATCTGACAAGTTGCAAGACTTTTCTGCACACCTCTTGGATTGCACTGAGAAAGTCATCTGGCCTATCTATAAAAAGAAAAGTATTGTGAACTTAGAGATGATAACACCTCCAAAAGTTAACAAAGTTGGTGTACAGACAAGGTCTGTTTGGTAGCAGAAATTCCTACTGCTGAATCAATGAAACTTAGGATGTGCCATTTCAATCCAAAAAAATATTCCTTCTCGATCTATTTGCTCAATGAAGTTGTAAAGTAGAGAAAATGAAAAATGTTAAATCTGCTACTAGGCATAAAATTAAATTTCTCTTCTACTACATTCAGTTTGTGACATTACTAGTGAAGAAGCTAAATTGGCATTCGGATTTAATGGACTCCGAGTATTTAATTTTTGAGCAAATATACTTTGTTATTACTTTTCATTTACACAGATACTTCAGATTTGAGTAATTGCAATAGTAATTTTAATGGTGGTTTAATTCACACGAAGGTGATTTTGATGTTGATTGAAGTTCTCATTTATGTTAAAATTAATTTATTTTTTGAGAGAATCTGACAAAATATCTATGGTTTCTCCATTTTTAACATTCACTGGAAGATTATTTGTTGACATTTTTTTTTTATACATGGCATAGTTTAGTGGTATGAGTATTCCTGATGTTTCCAGCGTGTGAATGCTACATTGATGTTTATGAAAAAAAGCTGTGTGATATTTGCTTGACAGCATGTGTCTACCTTCAGTGACACTCTTGACAAAATAGCCTTTCTTAAGGCTTTTATTTTGGAAATATCACCAGAGTGTATCCAGTATAATTGAAATAGCAAAAACATGGACTATTGCATTCCCTAGACCAATGAGAAATCTGCTGACAAAGTAAGAGTGGCATTAAGAAAGTTAGTCAATTCACTCCATTGTCCTCAGGGAGTGATATTGACCCGAGCATAGACAAGTAGATTGAGAGTGAAAGTAGTTACAGCAGTAGACAGAAACTTCCCGAGGTCTCAAGACTGAATGAATGTTCTTGTCCACTGTAGAGACATTATTTTAGGCAACATAGGTACAATTTATCTAGAAATATGGTTGGAATACGATTCCTCACTGAGTTATCTGCAGTCACGCAGTACCTGAGCAACGTGAGCAGAACCAATCTCCTCAGAGTAGTCAGGTTCATGCAAGAGTCTAGATCACCAAGCATGACAATCACAATGAGACAGCTTTGAGGTCAAGCCAGGAACCTGGGTCAGTAAGTCAGGGTCAGGATATGCAGATCTAGAGGGGCAAAACTTGTTATGTGGGCAGCGGTAAAGCATCAATGCTGACTCTCTCTCTTTCTTTGCTTGTTCTGAACATCAAAACCATGACTCTCAGGTGAAAGTAGAAGAGGATGCCACAGGAAATAAATTTAGTTTTGGGTGTACATCTATATTACCTTTTGACAGTCTCCTCTGTCTTTCCACGTCTTCTGCCCGGGTACCATCTCTTTATTTTCAAGTCCCTGAGTTGCAATCCAACTTGCAGTTGAAAAGTAGAGAAAAAAATCTTGTGGATACCCATCTGGTGAGATACTCTCCAGTTTGCCATCTGTTTAGGCTGTAGTCTTGTGTTATCCTGTTCTTAAGCCCACAGGATAACAGATACACATTTTGGCCATGCGGTGAGGGCATAAGAAAGACTCTGCATCACCTTCTGTGAGCTTACACTTGCCAGGACAGAGGTCTTTCCTTGTTAGCTGGAAACATGTCTTCAGCTTCTATTATTAGGGAAACCTGAAACCTGAGCAACCTGAACCAGTACTACCTTGCCACCACAAATAAATAAATGAGCAATCAGATATCATTCACATTTTCTGTTTCTAATGTGGCTTGAAAATTTTTAGTAATACTGCAAATCACATTTGTTAGTAGATCCAAGTCTTCCCATCAGCCAGATACTTTGCAGCCTGGAACAACAGCATACCTAGATGGCTAGTTTGCACATATGCACATACCTGATGTAATTTTGTGCTTCCGCTCTCACTGCTCACAGCTGCATGACTTCTTCCCCCAACACCCCCTTCAACCAGAGAAACAGTCTCAACTAGTTATGCTGGTTTTGGACGGGAAAATGTACAAGCCCAATCAGCATATATACAAACAAGAAGAAAACACAGACCGAACTTGTATTCTCTGCCTAAAAAGTGTTTCCCAGACTTCATGAACTAATTTTTTTTACTAGTATCCAAACAAACACCATCAAATTCCAAAGAGACAATGGATGGACATGCATGTAGCTGAATTTTTACAGTGTAAGGTAGAGGTAGCCTTTTCGCTTTCCATCTAGTAGGATCAAATCTTTGTATCCCACTGACATGAGCTCCAGCATATGGGGACTACAAATCTCTAGAGCAAAGAGGTTTCATAGCTCACTATCAAAAGCTTTTTTGAAGTTCCTTCCCAGTCAAAGTTGTCTTTGCCTTTTGTAGCGTCCTGGGAGATAACAGCATGAGTCACACAGTGTTCTGTATATAATACTGCGTGTAGCATCAGCAGGGTTGGGCTCAGTGGCAGGCAGGCATTGCTGCAAGAGGGAAAATACGGTGAAAGTTTGTTTTGGAAAAGGTATCATGATGGTCCAGGGCACCTCAACCTGAAAGACTCTGAACATGCCAAAGACTCAAAACCATTCAGTGGGAAGGCCAAGTTCATATTTGATTTTTTAAGTATTTTCCATAGCCCACTTCAGTACAGGCAGGTTCATTTGCTAGATACATAAAAATTTATGATCTGAACACAATTTATTCTAAGTGTGGAGAAGCTGTTTAGATAAAACATGCACTACACTTGGATGTTGTACACTGAACAATGAACTCATTGTGAACAGCTCAGCTTAGTTTTGCAGACCTCTGAGACTGGAATAATTGAATAATATACTAGCTGCTTATTTGTGGAATACCAAATCCCTAGAAGTTCATCGAGGTCTGATGAATGATTTAATCCTTGATTACAAATATACTCTAGTCTTAAGAAAAGAAGATTGAGAGGGAACCTTGTCAATGCATACATATATCTTAAGGCAGGTGTTAAGTGAATGGGGCCGGACTCTTTTCTATGGTGTTCAGTGACAGGACAAGGGGCAATGAGCAAAATCTGAAACACAAGAAGGTCTATCTGAGTATGAGGAAAAACTTCCTTATTGTGAGGGTGACAGAACACTGGAGCAGGCTTCTCAGAGAGGTTATGGAGTCTCCTTCTCTGTAGATATTCAAAACCTGCCTGGATGTGATCCTGTGCAACCTGCTCTGGGTGAACCTGCTTTAGCAGTGGAGTTGGACTAGGTAATCTCCAGAGGTCTCTTCCAACCCCAACCACTCTGTGATTCTGTGGAATTACAGAGATCTAGTTCAGAGGAATTAGGTCTCAGCACTTTATAGTCTGTGATTAGTACACAAGTTTCATTACTGTTGTTGAGAAGGAAAGACTGATTTAAAATACTACAGTACAAGAAGTACAGCAAATGAAAGGATTTTTTTCCAAAGGTGTATGATTACAAGATAAATGTACCTTCAGATTGAAATCATGCAGAGTTTTCGAAAACTTAATTATGTGAAAGTCCAAATGGTAGAAGAAAACCTGAGTGGATAAATGATCTTTATTTTGCACCCTGCAGTGTTAGCCTACAGTTTCTTAAATATTAGCATTCAGTGTTGGTTTGTGTGTTGAAAAGGTGAAAATGGAGACAAACTTCAACAACTCTGCCTTCACTTCTGCAAGTTAACTACTTCCATAAAATCAGCTGATTATTCTGTGCAATCAGTACTTTCCTGTCATGATCTATTTTTTTAATAAAATGTGGCTACTATTCTATCTTTTCTGTGTGGTTTATTTAAATAATGTGAACTGTACAAAAGAAGTGGTGAAAAAATATCAAAAAGAAGGAAAATTACTTTTCCGTTTAAGTTCTATGGGTTCCTAAGGTTTGCATTTCAATCTCCAATAGGACAAAAATGACTTCCTATCCCTAGGGAAACAAGAAAATCCATTATCTTTGCTAGAAAATAGGAACAGTTTAATCTTTTTCCGTTTCAGCCAAGTGGTTCATCCTGGTTGTTAAGCAACCCATTGTAAAACCCATTGTTCCCTCAAAGTTTTCTATCCAGTCTCTAGTTTTGATATTTCATACTGTCAGACTTATGCTAGTGAGAGAGCATATATTTTCTCATTTTCATCTCAAAATGTGCAAATACTAGATAACAGAGCAGTAGCCACAGCTATGATGGTATGTCTGGATGATTATTGGTTTGGACACTGCTAATTTTAAAATCCTTATAATTATACAGGCATCTCCATGTATATTATTTTACTATGACTTTGTTTCTCTCTGCAGCTCTTTCTTCTGTTCCCCTTTTCATTTATTAAATACTCACCACTGTATCATCCTGTGTGTCTATTATATATTGAACGTTATATATATTGATTACAATCCAATTTTAAAAGCCTTCTAAAAATACAGACCCCTGTAAGCAACCTGTAGTTGCCTTTGCTCCTTCAGTACAATTTGTGACATTGATTAAGTGACATGTGTGCTTCAAACTTGTATTCCAGTGTACACCAGGGATTGTTGCATGTCATCAGCAGTAACTGAAAGACATTTCTACTTTCTCCAACACTCTTGGTGCTGCCTCTACCCCTAACTGACATGGAGAACTCTTCTTTTATCTCTCGAAGGCTTAAAAATGTGCAAAAAAAGCACTTGGATCATTTCATGGACATGTTCCATTACAGGGTCAGCATTCGTGGCTGAGGAGGATATTTGTGCTTTCCAGTTCCCTCCACTTAACACAAGTTAAAATAAATACACACATGTAAAATTTTATTAATAGCATGCAAAATAGACAGTACAGGTCTGAATGTTTGGAAATATACAGGTATAGGTGACTGAAAAGCTATACTTAATGTACCTAAAATAGAGTGATATATTTAAAGTTTTCTCTTGTCTGTGAAATATGAGAGATTTAAAAGTTGATTCCTCCTTCCACCTCCCTAGTTTATCCTTCCAAACTCTAACTCATTTTATTTTTTCTACCTAAAGGGCAGTCTGATCACCTTCAACATTTCCCTTCAACAGCTACATGAAGTCCTTTCATTATATTAGAAGTCATTTCCTGCACTTTATTATCTAGCAAACTATTATTTGTGTCAATAGAGTTTAGAGTTCTTGTTCTGTCTTTGGTGCCTCTTTATCAATTTTTAGTCAAAAAATGATCTTTTGCTGATCCTTTTATGTTAATCCATGTCTTAAATCAAAAGCTAATACAAATAACAACAGTTTCTAATTGTATGTATGTTACTAGAGTTCTTGGCTGAGACAAGAGTCAACAGCAATCAGTCACTTGGAGTGATAGGTTTAAGGTGTCAGTTCACACTCTCTCTTATACAGGTATGACAACATAAACTCACTAAAAATTTTGCTTCTAAACACATTTTAATTATACACAAAGTATATTAAAAAAAATAAAAAGCCAGAGAAATCTAGTTAGAGAAATATTTTACTCATTTCATAAAAAACAGAATTTGCATCAGAATAGAGAGGATCCTTGGCTCTAAATCCAAGAATGACACCTATATTTAGAGCACCTGCCATGCAGTAAGAAGAGGGCAGCAGCACTGGCCTGTGATAGGCCTCCTGCTCCAATTCCTTGCTAGTCAAGGACTAATATGTGGATCTTACCGCTAGTCTGCTCAGTTATAGCAACGACCTGGTGATACTCTAGAACAAGCATATTTCTCCCGGTTGTCTTGTTGGGTACAAAGACGTAGTAAATCAAGGCCACCTGTTTTTCATAAAGGAAGAAACAGCACGTAAGGCCATTCATCCATGTTTTAGGGAGGACTATTGCAGGAATAGCCTTCAATATCTGGTATATACAAATGTATATGAGCAATATGAACAAAAAGGAACAAATACAGCCAAGTAGTGAGGTTGTGAGAAGAAGGTTATATGCCTACAATGTTGCTGGTTACAACCGCAATATCATCTTTTGATTTTCCAGACAACTGTTCTTTCTGTAATTCAGCAATATCATTTTTAATATAGCGACTATTCTTCTATGATGAAGTCATGTTCCTTCTAAGACACAGATATTCCCTTGCATGCACAGATCTACAGTACCTATACAGAAGAGAAGAAGCATTATCAGTTATTTTTCAGGTCTGATAGCTTCAAAATGAAGGAAATTGAAGAAATTATTGAGCTGAAGAAGGAACTCCAAGAAAATCCAGGTCAACAATAACAGGTGAGGAACAACAGCAGCAGTAACAGGCATCATTATGAAAGGTTTCCATCCAATGAAATTAGAAGCATGAGAGAATACTAAATATGGGCTTCTCTTATATTCTTATTTCAGAGAGTTTTTTTACACTGATTTTAGGCATAAGAAGGAGAAAAATTCCCTATATTTCTGATATGTTTTTCATGTGCATTTGTGTACTTTTGTCCAATACTCTTCTTATTAAAATGGATATATCACATTAGCTAGATTTATGAGGACTAGAGGAAGAGGAAATAATTATTTGTGCAACACTAATGAAATAAACACTTACCTTAGGACTTACTGAGATCATTATCTTCTTTTATTAAAATTAAAAAAAAAACTTCTTATTTTCTCCTTCCCTTCAATGGCTTAATTTCCTAAAAATCTCACTCTTTTGCACAGTTTATCCTTTCTTCTTCATTTTTTTGTTCTCTGCTTTTTATCTAACATCTAATGCTGACCTTCATTTAAAGTCAGTACTGTGTTAGGTCTTTCCTTCACAAATAGTGCTGAGAAATATATTTTAACAAAACAAAGGATTTCCTTTGCAGCGTTCCATTAACTTTTTACAAAGGACACAAAAAACTGCATACACTAATGAATGTCACAGAAGAGATAAAAAGGAAATGCACTTTTTTCTTTCAATTCAGAATATATGTGTAGTTTTGTCATCTCAAGGCCACAAATCAAGTTTCTGTCAGAGATACATAAAAGGAAATTGTTTCAAAATGAAAACTGGCAGAAAAACCAGACCTTTTATAAAGGTAGCCTCTCTAAAAATTGGAATTAGGATACCTACATGACAATGACCATGCTAATGAAGTAGTATCATTTAGCATCAAAGGAATTTTTTTTGTGTCAAACCTTTCAATCACAGAATCATGGAATCGTTTGGGTTGGAAAAGAAATCTAAGATCATCAAGTTCAAGTGTTAACCCAGCACTGGAAATTCCACCACTAAGCCATGTCCCTAAGCACCACAGCTACACATCTTTAAAATACCTTCAGGGCTGGTGATTCAAACATTTCTCTGGGCAGCCCATTCCAGTGATTAATAACCGTTTAAGTGAAGAATTTTTTCCTTGTATATGTAAGGCCCCTTGCTCCAAACCACAAGCTCATTCAAGGAATTTTATTTTAAAAATATAAAAGGCTCTAAAAATTCGCCAACCAAACTTATTAAAGGAGACTTCAGTTCTTTTAATACCTTAAGAGAGAGCGCAAAGAAGAGGATGCTGCACATGTTTCTCAGGAGGTCAAAAATACTCTTTTGCTGGCAAACTTTAGAAAATAATGGAACTTTTCAAAGTCTAAAGGGAAACATTCAACAAAAATGAATCATTCCACAAAGCATTGACTTAGCACATGCTAACCTATACAACTTAGCAGAATCCAACCATCCAGCTTTAAGTTACCCAAAATATTAAGAAAGGAGATTAAGAAAAGAAGAAGTAAAGAAAGAGAGAGAAAAAGAATTATAGTTACCACCTAGAGTCCTGTGTAAGTCCAGCTTCCACATGGCTAGATGATAGGATAGATAAAAGTAAAGAACTCAGTAATACTTAATAGAAACTTTTCTTCAAGTAAATCGTATGTCCTAAGTCACTGAAAACATTTCATTTTAAGGTGTTCTGGTGTCTTAAGTTGCCAGATACACCTGTATCATCTTTCGGATTCTTCATTCCTGAGAGGAGTGAAAACAAGGAGTCCCTTTTTAGGTATGGAGGACATACAAAAGTATTGATGACAGACTGGTCACATTATAAGCAAAAATCTACACGTGTATCAAACATTTCCTACATTTCCTACTATCATGTAAAAACTGAGCATATTATATTTTATGCTGCAACTCTTTCTGATGCACTGAGCTCCTAAAATTGTCTTAGGAAAGCCTGTGCTGATTAGACTCTAGGATTCTCAATACCATCAATTCTGCCATTCATCTATGTTTAAATGTTCAAAGCTATTGTCAGAATGGGATAATGAGGACTGCATTTTGACAATATAATGCTCTGTAGAAGTGAAATATTATTCCAAGGTTGACTGGTTAAAGTTAATAAGAAATTACTTGTGCTTAAAATATCCACCCAGTAGATAAACTAGGACTTTGTCTGAAGAGTGTCTAGCACAGAAAGCAGATGAATTTACAGGATAAACCTTTACTACCAGAAGGATAGGACAGTGCTACATGTGGAAGTGACACTCACCTTTACAAGAAAACCACATTCAACACTTTTCATAGATGCTTTAATTCTGGCTTTTTTTTCTACTATCTCATTGAATAGTAAACCAGACAATGAGAGATAACTTGATCCTTAGAGAAGAGAAGCATCAGAGTGAACAATAAAAAGTGAAAATCTTGATAAAGTACCTCGTTACCTAAGGACATTGTTTAAGAAATGGTTTGAAAAAGCAGCATGACCCTTACTGAGATAAGATGTTTGCAGGAAGGGAGGCCGTGATTCTTACCAATGCTAAGATCTGATTTTTTGCTAGTATTGCAGTGTCATCATCTCTTCTCCACTCTTTGTTCTGTCAGGATGTGTCTCAGTCTTTCTGTGTCCAAAACTGTCAGAAGAAGAAATAGATGCTCCATCAACTCTGACATTTGCA
Source organism: Neopelma chrysocephalum (assembly GCF_003984885.1). Taxonomy (NCBI): domain Eukaryota; kingdom Metazoa; phylum Chordata; class Aves; order Passeriformes; family Pipridae; genus Neopelma; species Neopelma chrysocephalum. Next base: position 22,368,923 of record NW_020897690.1, read on the forward strand.
AAACTGGTCCCCTGTGACTACCGTTACTGAATGTGAGATAAAGATGTTGGAACTTGTTCTTGGTTTGTGGGTACCCACAATAAACTCTATGATATAAATCAGGGGTCCTTTACTCAGATACTGACTGGTAAGTCAAATTACTTTTCTGAAGGTGATCAGAAAGGAGTGTAATGCATTGCCCAATCATCTCCTAAGGGTGAAGTTATCTCTGTTTCTATACGACAGGAAAGAGGCTTCAGGATGTTATTCATCTCATCCAGACACAGTTGTATTTTGTTTGGGATTGAAACAAAATGTATTTGATCTCTTGAAGCTACAAATAGACCTGAAATGTGGAACTAAAGGAGGATGATTCTAAGGAGCTCCCTGAAACATCTTGTCTACCATTCATTTGCAGCTCACATGGAGAACATCATGGAACTGACAATGGGGATAGTATTTTCCTACTCTTCTCCTCTATGCCTTCATCTTAAGGCTCATAGCAGGTTTCCATAGGACTCTGCAATCTCTAGACTATTCACGGTCAGCATCTGGAAAGAATGAGATGGAAAGCACATGATAATATATTAAGACAGAACAAGCAGCACTTTTGTAGTCCTCCCTTACAGAGAAGTAAAGACTGAAGTTGTTACTGAGGTCCTGACTCTGAGGATTAACAATCAAATCTCACATTTTAGAGGTCCAAGTACTTTTCTGAAAAGATTGAAAAAAAGTGTTTCATCCAGTGAATCTTAACTGAGCAGGTAAAAGGGACAGTGGATTTTCATTTCACCTCGAAGTATCAGATGCAGGCAGAAGCAGGGCACTGAGGAAGGCAGAACCACTGTTCTGGTGAAGTTCATTAAGTGCTATTGTTTCAGGACCCAAAAGTTTGGAAAATGGATACAAAGAATACTATAGCATTAAGAACAAAACCTAACTTGTTTTCTCTTGGAAATATATTTTTTTGAGAGTACTAATAACGAAAATCATTTGCCAAAATGTAGGTTTATATGGAGTCATTCTGTAAAAATCCCTATGCAGTAAACACCATCATTGCATCTTTAAAGAAGCATGAAAAATGTATCAAAGGCATCAGATATATGCCCATTTTCTGAGACCTCCTCAAGGACAAATGAGATGGTTTGTAGAAACCCGCTGATGTGTTCTGAACACTGGGCCATAGCCCTAAGGAAGTTTCCGTGATCATGCCTGCTGTATTCAAGGTTTTGAGAAGTAGTTCTATCAGCAGATGTTTGCTGAGTTCCAATAAAGCCTCAAGTGTCAACAGATTCTGAAAGATTATAAAGAAATAATTTGCATCATGCTAGGCATCTTAGTCAAAATAATGAGTAAGCACTGGCATAAGTGTTCATGTATGTCATTTGCACATGCAGTTCTTACACAGTTAGAGCTTCTCTATTTCAAAATCCCAAGCAGTCCAATAGAAACTGATTTTTTTCTGATAATTTTTTATTCCTTCTGTAGAAAGAAATCTCTCAAGATACTAAAATAATGATCTATACAGATGATTTATTTCCATGGAGAGAGAAAGAGAGAACCTTAATGATTTTCATTTTCCCAATAATGTTTTTATTCAGTTGGTTTTGGTTTGCTGTCTGTTTATGTTTTCCTTGTTTACACAAAAAAACCCAGCACTAGTCATTCTCTTATCCAGTGGTAACTTTATTCTTTCACTAAAGTATGGTTATAATATTTCTTTATTTTCTTCGTTGGAACATATTTTTTTTCCAAGACAGAATATCAGTCTTTTTCCTTTGTCTCTCTCATAATCACCCCTCAAGCTAATAAGCTTATTTTGTAAAATGAGCCCAAACTATTCATACCCAAAGGAAATTGAATTTCCTGCAAATTTACAGAAATGTATATGTACACACTTCTGACATTTATTGAAAGTCTAGGGGGAGTTTCCCTTGCTGAACATCCACCTGTCTTGTACATTTCCTTCATCTTTCTTTTTCCTAAATTTTTATGTACTAGCTCAACTAAGAATACCAGGAGAATGTAGCAATTATCCTATTTTCATCAAATGACAGATGTTCCAAATGCTCATCCTTCCCCTGTAGAGGTTGGATCTGGGAAATTGCATCTGTTGCAATGTAACTGAAGTTGGGCACCAAAGATGCAGTATGTTTTGTAGGAAACAATCTTGCTTCAATTTCTATACTTTTATTTTAATACAAGGTGGGTTGTTTTTTTTTTGCAGGGCTTGTTTTATCACTATAAACAGGTATTTAAATTGTTAGGTCTTATTTATACTTGCTCTTGAGATAGGTACCTAAAAAAATTAGTTTTGTTCATCTTTCCAGGAAAACTTTTTGTCAGTGAGGTAAACAATAGTACCTATAATTCCTGAGAAATCAGCTTTTTGCTTATACTCTCTGGCTTCACACCAGTAGAGTAGTGTCATTATTCCAACACCAGTCACAGCAAACACATAGGAAATCATTCTAGCTCAAAGATACAGTCTGCTGCCTTTGTCACAGAGAATTGTGCTTGCCACTTCATGCCCTCAGGGAGAGGCAGATTCCTCTACAGATCTGATGGCTCCCACATGATCTTTCCCAGTAGGACAAGACCACTCACTTATGCTGATCACTTGCTAATTTTGCAGTGGGAACAGAGGCCAATTGCCACGAATCTTAATAATAATGGCCAGTCTTCACGAACGAAGATTTTGGGAAAGGTCTTTTACCTTTCAAGCCTGCGCAATGGATTTTTTAGGTGAGACACAGCATGCACTGAACTGAGCCCACCCTTTAATCCTAAGGTTCATCTGCCGGGGCCAAGCGAGCTTAGACAATGGCAGTGAGGTCCTCAGGATGTAGGTTTTTTTTAGAGTGACCTTCTCATAGATGGATGGCCTCACAGGGCTAAGGAACTCCATCTGCCCGGGGGACCGGGAATCGAACCTGGGTTGCAGCGGTGAGAGTGCCGCATCCTAACCACTAGGCCACTTAGTCCTGTAATGATTTATCGCCCACTTGGGGAAGCTAAAAGAAAATTCTCTCACTTGGATTGGAAAAGATATCATATAAAGTGGCTCAGCTCACTACAGGGAAAAGTATCATAGGATAGAGCCACAATCACTGCAGCAGATTTGTCTCACAGCTCAGTAAACTATAGATTCCTGTATGACTACTTGCATCCAGGCTAGATAAACTTAGTTACCAGAACTGTATATCAATCACCATGTTTATGCTTCTTCTGTGTGCTCATTGCATTCACAGAACAGTCTATACATAAAACAGATTCTTTCATTACAAGCCATTTGCATGAGAATTACCTGGCTACCTGGTTTTAATATTACCTTTGCTGAAGCAGTGTGACACAAGCAGCTAATTTTTAGAATATATTTTGATCCAGTTTCAGTATTGTGTTTGGAGAATTCTCATTTTATCAGTATGAACATTTAAATTCTTATTTAGGTAAAAATAATATGATGTCAAGAAAAGACATAAAAAACTTGGTACCTTCAGTTTGGTATTTGGCTCACAAGGAAGTGACTGGAAATGGCGAGCATAGGGAAAGCCATTGCTCAAGGTGTCTTCTAAAATCAGATAATTGGTTGTATGGGTAAAGGAAGAGCAATGGGTGTTGGCAATCTTAACTTTCAGAAGGTTTTTGACACAATCTCTTTTACTATCTTTACCACCAGATTGGTATAATACTGAGTGGATAGTTGAGCTATGAGGAAAATTGGCCCAACCAATGAATTCGAAAAGTTGACTAACAGTTTGAAGATCATGATACGCCATGTTCATCAGGTGTTGATACTGGGACTATTATTGCTTGACATCTGTATTAATGGTCTGATGGAAAAGAATGTAACCTCAGTAAATACGAAAGTAAATCCACATTGAGGGCAATGCATGATATCCTGGAAAGTAGGGCTGTTATACAGAAAGCCCTTAGCAGCTGAGGGTTGAATGTAAGTGACACAATCTAACAAATGTTACAGAGCACAAGAGAACATTTCACTCACAAAGATATTTTTAGATTCAATAATTACCAATTTGATTTTTCTTCAGCATGACCAAATTAAAATTGTGAGAACTATTGTTCTTTATATCCTCATGATAATTCTCCTGATAAGGAACTGATTTTATTTCTGTGAGATATAGATTATGTGATCTGCTAATGCTTTCCCTAATAAATTTAAAGCAATTGTCCAATTACCTTCTGTAATAGAGAAGTAGAGGTCTCACAGCTATTAAGATTAAACAAGTTTCACAAAAACAGGCATGAGAGTAGAAAGATTATTACCCTACAGCAGGAAGAAAAAATGAGTTTCAGCTCAGCAGTGCTGCCAGTGATATGGAAGGTAAAAGCTTTCCTGGAGAAGAAAAAGAGGTAAGGATGAAAGCTGAGCAGGCAAGGTTGGAGATGAAGTAGTAACAGTTTGACGAACAGCTAGAAAGCATGGGAAATAAATTCACATGAACTTGGCCTTAATGAGTACTTCTCATAAAATATCTTGGAGTTTGAAGTTTGAGAATTTGTAGCACAAAGTGAGGATAAGAACTGGCACAGCCTAAGCTGACAGAATACGTAACTCATTGACAAATCAGAAATTAAGTATTCTTACCCATCCACAAAGAAAAAATACAAGACCTTTGTCATAAGTCTGGGTATGCATCCTGATACTTACCCAGTGGAATAAAGCAGAATAAACTTGCAATATGTGATTACTGAAGGATCCCAACACTGGAAAACTTGTTGGAAGAAGGCATAATTGACATTACTACAGGGTCTCAGTATGATAAAATTGTGTGAAATGAAAGTGGCAATGCTTATAAAATTAAAATGGCAGTAGTTTCAGGAAATTATTACTGAACCTCAGATGAGCCAATATCACCTCTGCCAACCTCTTCTAATGGAAATCTTCATGAATGAAGGATATTTGATTTAATCATGTTATTTCTTCTCTTAAGAGAATGAAATGATAATTTATGAAAGAAGAGAGGGTATAATCTACAGCTGATGCCTGGGATTCTACCTTTTATGAGATGTTACTCTTAACAGCCACAAAAAAAAAAAGTTCTGCAAAGAGTTCTGAAATGGCTTGTTATTTTCCCAGCACATAGAAGTGTAGTTTTTTTAATCCTTGACATGAATCATTTTCCTTTGCATATTTCAGTTCTTTACTCTGACGAGAGCAAACTTTCCTCATTATGGCCTACTAGGTATGACCTAGCAGCTATGAAAATGTATTGCAAGTATCAGACACCTTTCCTGACGAAACGAAAGGACAGCTTGACTCAAGAAAACTACAGAAGTTTCTAAGTTTTGCCAATTCCAGTATCCTTAGTCCCCGCTAATTTAATTATCGTTCATGAGGAGATTAATCCATTTTTTTTTTCAACTGGCATTCTTGGTTCAGTGGGCAATTACAGGGTTAAAGCTGCATCTGCAACTTCATTTGGCAAATGCCTATCCTTGCTGTGCACCCGTAATGAAGCATGTTTATTATTCCATGTTAGAAGCTCTGCAGCTATCAAGATGGGAGCAGCAGATGTTTTCAGAAAGGCCTGGGGACCAGTAAAATGAGAAGGATGGAATTAGGGACTTTGAAGGAGGAACCCAAAATGGAGATCCTCAATTCCTTAAAGTTTTTTTTTAAATAAATACCGAGGCCACTTCTTAATTTAATACTGTGGGGTTGGAGCCTCTACCTCTGTCCCAAAATATTTAATGCCATCTTATCTGATGAGAATGCCACAACTTAAGATAAGAAAATAATTGCAATGAATCAACAGATAACAATATGATCTGAGATAAGAGAATGCTTGATTGTTTTTCATTAAAATGTTTCTAGCTTTCTCCATCCCAAAACTTAACTTTTACTGGTTTGAATTAGATCTTAAAACTAATATTTGAGGCAGTCTATATGAAAGAGTAGGAAATATATTCAGATGACATAGTGGACCACAGGATTTAATTTAAAGCTCCTCTTCACTGGACTGGTATAGGGTTATCAATGTGCAAAATATCAGGACAAATTCCCTAATATGAGTCAATCTTAAAAGCATACTTGTCACATTCTCAAACATTCCTTAGCAAGCCTATCAGGAATATTTTTGTGCTGAATTATAGCCCCTAATTCTGCGTTATGAAATTTATACTGGTGCAGTTTACTTTTTGTTGTTACCCAGAGAACCTATACTGATATATTTTAAGCATGCTTACCTAAGGCTTTCAGTATTGTTTAACTGTCTCAGAACAATATCAGAGCAAATTTCCTTAAAGATTGACAGTGTTACAGTAGTAACAATAGCAACAATAAAGGTAATCCTAAGCAGAATACAATAACAATGAGGGAAAAAATTCTTGACCAAACCCAAAACTAAGCCAGATGTTTACTGAATGAGATAGTAAAGCCTGCTCATAATTCTGCCTTTGTTCTTTTCCGACAGACCATGGCAACCCCAGTATCTTGTAGAGGGGTATGTTGTCACTCTACAGTAAATACTCTAAGTTTAGATGTCCTGAATACTCTCTCAGCAGAGTGCATATAGTCAGGCACTAGAGAAGAGTCCAGGATTAATGTGGACAGCTCATATGATCTGTTCTATAATGAGTCATTCTAATCATGCATGTGGGGCAGGTGATATACCAGGTACCATGAACCTGACTGGCTCTAAAAGAGAGAAAACAATGAAACTTCTGGACACAAACTTTTGCAATTCATTCAGCTTGTGGGCAAGCTCAATTAGGTGAGTGTCTTTCCTAGTGCAGACATAATTTATTTCTTTGCTGCATTTTTAGATGTCTTTTTGGGGTGAGATAACTAACTCAATATTGCTTCTTCATGAAATATTCTTGAAGAGACGGATCATGGATTTTTTACCCTGACGTGTCTAGATGAAGGAAATACCAGATGACATGAAAACACTGAAGGAAACATTGTTTCTAGGGAGATAAAACCAGATATGTTTCTAATAGCATTCCACATCAAGGTAATTATTGCAACATAAATTAATTATATCTATATTTCCACTGAATATAAAATACTACTTTTTTTGAATTAAAATTGAAATTCTGAAGGACAAAATAATAGAAAGTCTCTAGGAAAAGAAGTATCAGAAAGGTAAACTGTGGTGAAAAAGAATAATTCAATACCTGCTTGAAATCTTATGAATGAGGCCCATTAGGGAGTGCCAAACAAGCCATCACCTGGAGATGTATGACCTCTAGGCAATTTAGGTGGCGATCCTGAGTTTTAATATTCCCTTCCAGATCTGTTGTAAAGATAACTGATTTAGTAGAACAAAACTGGAACATCTTCAACAGGTATGCCAAGAGTGAATGATAACAAGATTAATTAGTATCTACAGCAATAATGACAAATGAGAAATAATTGGTTCTAAATGATGTGCCTAACTTTTTGCCCATCCATTAAGTTGCAAATTATAATTGTGTTAAAATAAGTTATGAGGTATTAACATGTTTGTATGATTTTACAAGTTTTCTGAGTATAAGAGACTGAGTCCCAAGGAGCAGTATTTCCTCTGTTCAGTATTGTAATGACAACAATGGAAGGAAAATGCAATCATAGCACTGAAGGAATCATACCACTTTCAAAGACCTAGAGAAAACAGACTAAGGAAACAGGACTCTCCCTTTTTAATAGCAGGGCTTTTTTAAAATTTAATAGTGACCAATTGTCCCCCAGGAAATCCCGCTGCAGATTGAAAGTAGAGCTGGTACTCTTAGGCTGTTTTTTAATACTCAAGAAAAGAGTAGTGTTTCTCATGCCATTTTAAAAAACCTCTTTTAATTTTTACATGCTTCTTTCCTGTGCTCTGGATGGTCTTGTACTTAGCTCTGCTTGCAAGAGTCAGTTGCCCAAAGCTTAGTTCTACATATTGAAATGCCTTGCACTGATAGTTCCTGACAAGAGGACACAGGTTCTGAACTCCCTCTTCAGTGAGTGGTATGTTAGTGCCGGTTTGGCAACAGATGGGAGAATGCTTCTTGAACAGTTGCCTAGCTGCCATCCCATGCTTCTTTGCACACTGTATATATTTAACAGAACTCTTGTCTAAGTGTTCTTTAGTGATGTGAAATCATGTTCCCTTGATCCAGTCTCACTCAAATTTGGTCGGCTGATTGTGGTACTAATCTATATTCCATATCTATATGACACACTGTGATGCAATACCAAACCAAATGCATTCTGTTGAAGCCATTGAGGGATTGTGAATCTCTTGATTCAAGGGAGATCACTGGAGCAAAGAAAAAATAAAACAAAAGAAAAAAAAAAGAAAAAACCAATGAACAGAAAAATCCTATTTTTTTGCAACACAGGTGTTCGAAGCGTTTACTAAAGGGAGTAAAATGTGGAAAGATGAAATGGTAAAAATATCAGTTTTTTTGTTACTGGTATTAATTATCATGAGGGCTCGGTTAAGGCTCAATAGCTGTAAATAATTGAAAATATCTACTACTTTAATTTTGATAGGTATATTGAAACAGGTATAAATACGTTTTTTGTACTTAATGTGATCAACTTTTTTAGAAGTTACAGGCTGAAAATTGTCATGCAATTCATTCCATAACAGGTAGTTTTCCTTTTGTTTCTAAGAAACTATATCATTCCTCCTAAAAAGTTCAGTTTGTTTCTATTTTTGCTGTCTGGTACATGGGAGGTACTATCCAAGTAAGGGCTTCCAACAGAATATGATCTGAAATTGCATGTTTCAGTTGTTTCATATTTGTTTGCTCTAGTTCTGAATTTTAGTTAAATATTTATGCACACATTTTCCCTTAAAAATATTTATATCCACTTGGATTTGGGGGAAAAGCTAAAAAATAAGCTTTTTAAGCTCTCATGAAGAGCACATAAAATATAGAATCCAATATATTAAAACATGTTTTCAAAAAAAGTACAAGCCAAATGAATTATAGATATTTTAAAGTAAGTAAGCTTAGAATTTAATTGTATATATTTACAACATAACAACAGAAGAAATCTAGAACATATTAACCTACTTTCCAATAGAGCTTAAACAGCTCAATTGGAAAAAGAGCTCAAGAAATATATCAAAGTTTGATATATTTCTTGAAGTTCTCATATAATGACATGAAATATAACTGTATATTCCATGTCATGTGAATTAAGAAAAGTTGTCAAGGCGGTTATTTTCTATGCAGAAACACATAGCATTCAATGCTCATCAGTATGGTCATTGCTATTTTAAGGAGTGTCTTTGTCCTGTTCATAACATTCTAAAAATCTCTGAAAGACTCTTATAAGCATTGATTACATTACTTTCCTGGTCTCCAGTTGCTGTAAAAAAAAACCCCAAACAAACAAAAGCTAACAAACAAAACAAACAAACAAACAACCTCCCCCACGGAATATTAGCATATAGATATCACATTCTAAAGGCCAGCATATGTAGACGTGTTGCTGCATATCAGAAGGGTTCTTTCCAGTGGAGCTGATATGCATTATCCTCCTGTCATGACAACTACAGGTAGAGTATCTGCTAATATTGATAATAAAACTGCTGCAAATGATGCTCAGGAGCATGAAAGTACAGCATAGCAAGCCTGGCATTGAGATGGTTTGTTACCTATGCAAAGTAATGCATCTTTGAAATTACCTACTCCATAGCAAAGAACAATGTTTTGTCCATTCTGTCTGGTAATAGTTATAAATGGAGTTACTTGGCCAAAACAAGAGAAACTACAGGATGTTTGGAAAAGAGAATCTTGGTGCTTGACCCCTGGTGCCAGAACTGCTACTGTTCCAGCTAGCTCTCATTTTTTATCACAAAATGTGCTGCAAGAAAAGTCCCGCAGTGCATGGAACTGGAGTTAAGGCAAGGAAGATAAAATAACTGCCCACGAGGCTCATCAAGAGAAAATCTTGCTGTGATTTTGAGAGCAGTGTGAGTTGGATGTACAAGTGGGTGCATTTATGACTCATTTACCAAGTAATGAACCATCACGTGATGTGATGAAGCTCCTTCTTCCCATCAACTCTACACAAATTGAAGAAGCCCTGCTTCCTGATGCTTTTCTTCTTATCTAAAATTTCTTTACTTTGAAACATTGCCTATTAAGCAGCACAAGCATCTCCTATGTTAAACATGATTACGCTATTCATAAAATGAACCTTTCACAGGCTGCTGCCATAGAAATCATATATTTAGATTTTAAATTACTGTGATCAGATTGTACTATGATTTTAAATTCAATAGAAAATTTTTCCTCCTACTCCTCAAAAACAGAATTCACCACAGAAAAGAGCTCTCTCAGTGAATGCCCACAATGCTAAGTACACAGAACAAGCAAGATTTTTTAAATAATGCTTCATTTCCCTTCAAAAGCCAATTGCCAATGTTGCTTTCTGTGATGGATGATACCTGTTTTGCTCACAGTTAATCTTTTCTATTAAAGGGACATAGCTAGGCAGAAGAACTCCTGTTTTCCTTGTTCTGCCTGCTAACCTCTGTAGTCAGCAGAACCCTTTAGAGAGAAGGGGTAGGGATGTCTCTGTAGAGCATGCCTGACACTGCTCATGTGGATGACTTTCCCATACGCACAGGGTACAGGCAGTGAGTGAAAAAAGAGAAGAAAGTGTAAGATCATAAGAAAGATTCTGGAAAATAGCAGAACAAATTACTAAGTAAATGTCAGAAGCAACAGAAGGAAAGAACTATCAGAGATTCAGACAAAGGGTATGGCTCTTGCTGAAACTCAGAAAAATTGACAAACTGAATGTAAGACTAGTAAAAAGGAGCTTCCTATCAAGAGTGCAGTGAGGAGACTGGATAGTTATTAATTCATTTTACTGTTAGTCTTCACGCCAAAGGATCTAAGTGTCTCTGTTTAGAAAAGTGAAATCCTTCATTCTAATAAAACTTTAACTCTGGAAATGCAGAGTTGTGGCACGTTTAGTTTCTGAAAATGTGTATAAAAGATTTCTTCAAAATTCTGGAATACTTCTACAGTCATGAACATCAATAGGGACCTATCCCTGACATGTTTGGAAGATTAAATGATAAGAATAACAAAATCACTTCCTCTTCAAGGGAAAGAGTTGGTGTAAATGCTAATCTTGTTTCTCTCCCATAAATGCACCAAGAATAATCAATTATGTTATTCAGCAATAATCTTTCTTTCTGCCAGAGAAGACAAATATCCAATTCATTCCTCAAAACTCATTATCAGAACAAGCAAGGCCTCTGACAGTAATTTTTAGTGTATGACTTTAGTAATGTGGTTTGTCAGCACATTCGCCTTAAGAGTTTCCTTGCTTCCCCTGCTTGCTTGTGCCTACCTTTAAAATAAGGCACAAAAAACTGTAGAAGGAACTGTAATCCAGACAGCTGAATTGATCCGGGTTAAAAAACAAACTCTGAAGAACAAAGGCTTGGGGAGGGTTAATATTACTGTGGTATACTCACCGCAATCTTAATGCTCCCTAGGTATCTGTTTGGACTCTGCCAAGAAATAGTAGAGAAGAGGCAAACTTCAATGTAGAGACAGGAATGAGAAGTGACAACAATTTCTTTATTTGGTGCTACTGCAGAGTCCATGGCTCATCAAACTGCACTTGGAGATGAGAGCCATGGGATGATCATGTTGCGCTTTATGTAGTCTTGAGCCAGGGCACCACTGCTGGAATTCAGTATAATTCACAGTATGATTGTTAAGACACACCTATTCATGCTGTCCTGCAGTGACTGATGCCACAAGCTGGAGATGGAAGGGGGATTATACAACAAAACATTTAGACATAGTTGAATTTTATGGGAAGAAAGAATGCTTCATTTCCCTCATTCCATTTTAAACAACCCTCAGATAAGTAACTTGATAGTTTTAAGAAAATCTACTTCAATTTGATCTGCGATTTCTTTTCAGCCAAACATCTGCACTAATAAACACCCAAATGTATATAGTAATGCTGTGTAACCATGGTTAACAGAGGGATTGCTTTTTTTTTTCCATACAGAATAAAAATACCAGTATAAAGGGGTTTCTTTATATCACCATACCTCTGCAGGTAAAGGAAGAATATATCCCTTATTTGTAACACAATTCTGTTCAGCTTTCCAACAGCTAATCCAAACAGCCTTTTCATCTTCCTCTCAAATACTTTTTCTGCCCTCTTGATGAGTAAAAATGTGCTTCAGAGTAGCTCTCTTTGCCCCTCTGTTCTTTTCAATTTAAAACAAGGTTTGGTTCAACTGGTCTTGGCTATTTGCCTTCTGTCCTTTGTCCTTCTGCAGGCAAATCAGGCTCCAAGTACTCTGCCAGTTGTTCCACAAGGGACGGTGAATATATTGGCATTTTACCTGCCTTGAAAGAGGTTATGAGCAGTTAATCGTTCAAGATCCTATGCAAGGAAGGCACAGCACACATATAAATTATGAGTTTAGTTGCAGCAACAGAATGGTAAAAGGCAATTGCAATGAGGGAGCTACTGCACAGATGTCTAATTGCTTATACGCAACAGCTGTTGTAATTGAATTTATGAGAAGACCCTGGCATTAATACAATGATTCTAATAAATGGACACAGAAATGAAACACGAACAAGGAGTTCCCTCTGGCAGGACAAACAAACAAAACCTGCAATTAAATAACACACCAAACAAAAGAAAAGTGCCACATCTACAGCACCATAAAAAAACCCCACATTTGTGCTAGGAGCACCCTAGAAGATTATAATTTTCTTCCTTCTATCTCCTGAGATTCAGAGCTTCCTCCCATCCTTTAGAATGAGAAGATATATTCCTAAATGTTACATTTCTTTCAAAACCTGAAAATCATTAAGTAGAAGAACTCTAGCTTCTGGAACTGATCTCAGAAGTGCTGATTATGTGAGTTCACCTAACCTCACCCATATGACCGGAGAAGCAATCAATTGTTTCCTTGCTACAAAATGTACTTTGTACAAATTGTACAAATGTACAAAATCAAATCTCCTTGTTGCTCTTATTTTCACTCTTCATTTTCTTGGCAGCCTCATTATAATGAGAATTTAGACTATTTTGAACAAAAATTCTGAAAGTTGTTAACTGAAAGATAAGAAAAAAGAAACTATACATGTTATTTGTAAATATATAATATCTGATTTTCAGATTGTGCTTCTAAATTAACTCATTTCTATTATTTCATCATAATTGGAATGGTATTTTTTTAACATAAAAGAAGGAGTCAATGAAATGCAAATACAGTATCAGTGGAAGTCAATGAGCTGGAATGTCCTTCTACAGATAACACCTAGGATGCAGCTAATTCCAAAAATGTTAAATATTATTAGTTATGGATTTCTTAATAAATATTTGTGATATTCAAATATAATTTTACTTTGGTGCTTGATTTTGTTTCATTATAAAACTCTGTTTTATTTTCTAACTGCGTAAATGCCAAAAGCTACATCTTACATACTTAAAACAGCAAACCATTTTCTCAAAAAAAAAAAATCTATGAATACATAGTTTATTATTAGCTTCAATGTAATATTTTATTTCTAGTTTTCTAGGAAGTAATACCCATTATTTAATCAATTTTCTGTGCAAAGATTTTGTTAGTACTTATACCATAATGCTAAGCTTGCCATTTCCTCTAGTAAGAGGGTGTGTAGACATTACCTCGGTGCAGTCTAAGCCAGGCACTCAGTGATGGTGTGGTCATGCAATCAATCTACCAGCTGGCAGTACTGCTGTTGCACCTAGATAGAGAGGAGCCCTACTTTGTCCAGATTCCTTCTCCAAAATGCTATGTCTGGCATCTATTTTCTCATGACAATACAAATCTCACTGCAGCAAGTACATTTTTGATTACCTAAGCTGTTTGCCTGCCAGAGAGTAATTAATACTGTTATCACCTAATCAACTGTTGTTGAAATGCAGAATGTAAACTATGTCCTTGGCTTTGTTCTTTTCACTCTGAATACTGGTAAAAACAATAGGCTCTTCAAAAAAATTTCCCATAGCTCAGACTCTTGAAGCATCACTACACAAAGATTAAAAGGAAGAAGCTGTATTGCAAGAATTTACATCTTGCTGTACTTAGAGAACTAAACACTTAACTAGTTTGTTTTAGACATTTCCAAAGTTGTTTTTCAAGATCTGTGTGAGAGCATTTTTGTTTACATGAATATTTTAATTGCTGTTTAAGACTCCTTATAATGCCAAATTTTTTGAGTAGACAATTCAAGGAACATTCAGCTCATACCAGGAGACTGAATTTCCTCTGTCATCACGCAGTTAACTTTTAGTTTGTGTTGCAGTCATCTGACTTATTTCACAGGATTTCAAAGAGGTGCTGACAGATGACCCATCCTTGTATGTTTTCTAGAGTGAAACTCAGTGTTACACAAAGCTACAGTCATGAGGTCAGTAAATATCTGACAGCAGCAGCACCACTGGGGGAGCACACCCCAGACTCCACAGTGGGTTCTCACAGTACTCTCAAAGAATCACATGTGGAGGCTAAAACACCAGCTATGAGCTGCCTGCTCAGCCTGCAGCAACATTGGACTGTTTTTTCACTGTAGATCACCCTCTTGTGCTCTAAGAAGTTTTTTCCGCAGACCTGATAAAAAAACCCTGATAGACAACACTAAGCTGTACTTTTTTCCCTCCTAGAAGTAGAAAGACAATATCTGTACAACAAGGGCTTCTAGGTGGAACGTGGAAGACCCTGAGGGAAGATCATATTTTGAAGTTCTCTTACATTTTAGCTGAATCTTTCATCTATTGATCTGTCAGAATTAGGTCATTCTCAGTCTCTCCTGCTAGGAAAAATAAAAAAATAAAACCCCACAAAATAATAAAAGCAACCTCTGTCATCTGAAAAGTTCTGAGGCAGAACTTAGGTCTTCAACAACCCCGTTGACTAACAGATCTATATGTCTAACAGATAGTCTGTGTCTCTCTCTCACGTTCATCAATTCATTCTGTGCATTGGAAAAAATCTATTCTTATATAGATTGGATTTTGTTGGCTTTGTTTTTTTGTTGTTGTTTGTGGGTTCTTTGGGTTTTTTAGCAGAAACTTTGACTATTTCCATCCAAGGTTTTTATAGAGGGATACGAGTCAGGGGCCTTTTCATCATCAAGCATACAGACAGTTACTGCTGTGAGCCTCAGATCAGATCTGTCTGGATTCCTCTGCTGCAGAGGTCTTTGACAGCCTTTCACAGTAAGATGCACTTCACCTCATGCTCAAAACCCTACTATGTGCTTCAGAGCAGGTAAACGAACAGCAACAGGGTAAATTCTTATTATGCCTGGCCACAGGAGATGACAGTAAGAGCTATAAGAGAATAGGACCAAAGCCCAGATTAACTGATAATTAGCTGTTTAATTTTATATACGTAAATACTTATGGTAGGTTTTTAAACACTGCAGACTTCTTCTTAAAAGAGAGAGGAGCACATTTCTGTTTTCCTTCACTACTTTTTAAGAGTTTACAGTGAAAAGAGTTTTAATTTAGGTATACCCGTCAGAATCAGAAATATAACCTCCGTATCTCACTGCTCCGTTTCACAATGTTGTAAGGGAAAAGACACTTTTACTTTTCCCTCCTTAGAGAAGTAATGAGTAGACTTCAAAATAATAGAAAAATCAGAACAATTCAAGCATTGTAGACTCCCACAGCTTAAACAAAGCTTTTATAATGACATTGACCAAAAGGTCAGCCTGTGAATCTTTCTGGAACTCTAGCTGATATAATTTTCAGTTTTATTGTCAGATTCATAATTAGAAGAGCTATTGGTGCTTTACTATTTTGGGTTATGAAAAAAACCTAAAAATTTTGAAAGATGAATTTCTCTGTGCATGTATTAAAGTGTATCAAGTTAAGTTTCAATTAAAATATTGTTGATATTTTTGACACTTTGTTTTTCTTGAAGAGTTGATATGTTTTTAGACTTATGTTTCTATCCTTGCGGTATTGGAAATTGAAAGTTATAGTTAATGATTTGTCTTTTTGAAGCAAATTTGAAAGAACACCTCAAATACACTACATTACAAAGATGTAAAAACATAATTAATAAGCAAGTTGATGTTATGTGGTATTTGGTAAAATGCAAGTTATATTAAACATCTTAGTATCTGTTATAAAAAAAGAGCATGAATACCATAATGATAGATCAAATTATGCACTCGAAAGATACTTTTCTTTAAAATGCAGTCTACATGCCAGTAGGTCTTCCCAAAATCATCATAAGCTTTCCTGAAAAAGCTTATCCTCAAATAAAGTTATTAATAGTGTTTTGTTAATGATAATACATGGCAGCTTAAGATGATTACAGGAACATTGAGAATTTACCTAATTCATCAGTCTAAGTCAAATTTTTTATGAAATACCAAAAGAGGGACAAACATTGCCAATCTTCATTTACCAAGTTCTTCAAAAGGTATAAGGCGCCCATGATCCCAAAGCCTGTGTCCTGCTCATGATGACACTGACATAAGTCTGACATCATGCCGTTGCCACTTCAAAAGCACCTTCCAAAAAATGTTAGAACAGCAAGTTTATTCCGTCATCGCATACAATGAATGTAGTAAAGCTAACTGAATGTGATAGTACGATCTGATCTAAATTTCAGAAACAAACACAGTGACTGACAAAGCTCTCCTTAACTAAAATTTAAAATGCAGTGACAAATATGAAAGTAATCAATACTGCAAAAAAACTGTTTTTCTTGTAACAATTTACAATGATTTAGTTATGTTTGTGGATCTACATGCATTGGATCTCTCTGAATTCCAGTGGAGTAGAAGATAGCTAATGACAAACTTCTGTAAATCTTCTGGAAAATATGCTATTCTATTTACCTTAAAGATTAAAAAAAATTCAATTTTTTGGAGTATATTCACTTCATCAATTTATCAGATAATAAATTCTTTGTGAATTAGATTATTTACAAACTGCAGCATACTATTATCACAGTATATTGAAGTAAAAATGTTACTCATAAAAAGAAAAAGTCCACTTAAAAATTGGACAATTTAAAACTAATTTTTAAAGCTCTCATTTCATTTAGGTTTCAGCTAGCATGGGCTCAGGAGCTTCCATAACTGGGCTCCCAATAGATCTCCTCCTCTGCACAGATGCAAAGTAAATAACTTCATACACTTGGGGTGCCATGAAGCAGGAAACTGCTATATTTGTTTGAGAATTGATGGGAACTCTTGGAGTACAAAATGTTTTTCCAGATCTGCAGTGTCACCTATCCAATATGCACTTAACAGATTTGTAGGATGAAGGTATGTGTTATATTTGGGGGTCTTAAAAGGAACCATAGGCTTTTCGATCTTGAAACTATTGAATCTATATTCACCCTGATACTAGTTGTTTCTCATTAGATTTAGTTTCACATCATTTACATCCTTTTGAGGTACATGTTTGAAGTCAGATGGGAGTTCCTGATTTCCAAAACTGGTGAAGGAATGAAAGCATAAGTATAGGAGTATTAAAGAACAACTCCTTTTGGCTCCATTCACAAGATCAACTGCAAGAAAAGCTTCCATTCTACAGGTCTCCTTTCAACTCTCTTCAGAAAATTCTAGTAGTGCTGTGGAAAACTAGCATTTTTTGGGGAATAAAACAACTGAGGGTTTTTTTTTTATTTTTGTCAAAATACCAAGAGAGACAGAATTGTTAAATAGTACAGGATACAACCCATTAAAATAATACATGATGAAAAGGCAGACGAGCCCTAACTTGGAGGCCTGACTAGACACAATTGCCTTTCTTTCACTGTGTATTCCCTAAGTGTTAATCAATAAATTTGCTTTTATTGCAACAAAATTTATTTTATTGTAATATATATATATATACATTTTATATATAAAATGGGTGCAAGAAATCCAAGTATTATATTTTAGCAAACATGGTGCATTTTTATTGGGCCTTGGATTCAGTTCTGCAAGCATACATATGACTGATTTTGCTAATGATGACATTTGGCCGAATGAGTCCTAGATAGGATCAGCCTAGTGTCAATGCTCCTTTACTGAAAGTGTTAATGAACCTTGTAAACCACAAACTGGTGGACAAAGAAATAACCCCTTAGTACCCCTGCCCTTTTGTATTTTTAATTAGGCTTAAAAATTAATTCAGAATTCAGTGTCTGATATCTGTTAATGATGTAGACTCTGTTAACAGTCTCCTCATCATAAATATGTTTTCTTCAGACAGAGTGGCAAAATTATCGCAAACTTCAAGAAAGTGTCATGTCAAAGTTCAACTTCCTGACTTTTTTAATTTTGCTCCAGGGAAGAAGTGATATGTGCCAGACTCATCAGACTTAACTGGTAAGAATCCCTTGTCAGTGTGCTGGTGTGTTTTTGCTGTGCATTAGCCAGCAAAATTCTATGTTATTCTATGAATAACAGGACTAATGAAGCCTGTCTTGATTTAAGTTTATGATTCAAAGGGTTTTCTTGCACT
This sequence comes from Neopelma chrysocephalum, assembly GCF_003984885.1. Classification (NCBI taxonomy): domain Eukaryota; kingdom Metazoa; phylum Chordata; class Aves; order Passeriformes; family Pipridae; genus Neopelma; species Neopelma chrysocephalum. The sequence goes on from NW_020897690.1 coordinate 22,387,347, forward strand.
TACAACATCTCTTTCTACTGTCTGTCACGGAGTGGCCTTTTGCTGCAGCATTACTCCTTGGTGAGTTGGGAGAGATTATTTCTGGAATAGGGAGAGGTTAAATCTACTAGGGTTCCCTCTTGTATCCAGACACACAATTTGACAAAGGAATTTCTAACCCCATTTGTTCATTTGTCAAATTTGGGTAAAAATTATCATCTCAGTTCTCTGATACCTGGCATGAAAGTTATTGTGAGGCAGGGAAAAATGCATAAATACCATACATACCACAAGCAAGGAGTAGTCTCACTAGCTTTGTTTCTTAGGAAGCCAGGGTAAGAGATCTCTGAGTATTACTTGTTTTGTCTGTTCTTGACACAAAATCTCTTCCCTGTCTGAACGTTGAGCTTCCTTCCTGCTTTTCTGTGACCAGCTGTGCAGGCAGTTTTTGTGGGGCGTAATAAAGTCCCCACATAAGTCATGAATTTGCTTGAAATTATTGAAACTGCCCATGTGATATGTGAGTAGGTTACCTGAGAACAGGAGACACACAGGACTTCAAATGACCATCTAACTGTAAACTGTTTTCTCAGTGGAGAAAAAATAATCCTAGTTCTGAAGAGTCTTCCAAAGCACCTTAGTTTTGTTATTCACTCTGGTAAGTCTAGCTTTTACTCTGTCTGATATAGCTGTTCATTGTTACATTCATTAAATTATTCTTTAATAAAAAATAAATTGGAAAAAAAGGCGGAAAGCTTCTTACACCAGGTTTCTTTTTTCTTATTCTCCTTTTCTTTTCTTTCCTTTTCCTTTTCCTTTTCCTTTTCCTTTTCCTTTTCCTTTTCCTTTTCTTTCTGTTTTTAGTATTCTCATTCAGCCTAAATCTTTGTTGTTACATCTTGCTTCGCTGAAATGAGACTGTGGCTTTCACCATCTAGCAGCAACAAAGCATCTAGTAGGATGCACAAATATTACCTTTCTAAAATAATCTTCAAACATTTCCCTACCAGTAAACTCAATTTTCAAAAAATATATGATGCTTTATTTTTACATTTTCTTTTGAGGTCTTATCCAAAGCTTTCCTGGAGCTGAACAAAGGAATAAGGAATCCTCCAAATCCCTGAGTCAAAGTTTTTTGAATTATTAAATGGATCAAGCAATATGCCAAATTAATACTAAATCTCATATCTAAAAATCTTAGATTTAATTTCCTTTTTCAGAGAAAATTCAGAGAAAAAAGCAGTTGTATTGAATCTCCTGTACCTCATTTCTATTATATTGCAAAATACTGATTTTCAGTTTAATAAACATGTAGAACACATAGATGCTATTGTCAAGTCTCTCTAACTTAATTACAAATTCAACTAGAAATTTTGGAGTGCAAACATCCTCAACATTTTATCTGCAAGATAATCTCAGAGAGAGAAAAATGAAGGAAATGCCAATTTTTCAAGCAAATCTTCAGAGCTGGCTGTTGCTAGCTGTTTAGGCTGTTCTTCATTGTTAGTATGCCAGATCTCAGCTGTCATTTTTTTGTCCAAGACATCCAGATATCTTACTATGCATAACACATATTCTGTTACCCTTATGGAGAACATTACTTGACGTTATAATTCTCATTCCTTTCACCATAAGACTTTATAAGTCAGGTATTATTTGATATAAATGAATCAAGTCCTGTCCTTTATCTGCAACTTCTCATCTTCTCTAAGAAATAAAAAATGCAATAAAAGTCATTGCATCAACCATGTTAAGAAACATATATGTGACTAGACAGTATGGATTGCTCTAACAGCTTTAGGCCCAAAATTACAGACAAAACAAAACAAAATGAAACAACCACAATTAATTTTTAAACAAAAGATTCAAATTTAGAATTAGAAATTGCAATTCCAATACAGGAGTATTTCCAACATTCCTCTGACTAACTTGCTTTGAATGCTGTTGTTACTCAAGAGTTCTCCGAAGAAGAGGCAATCCATTTAAATCCTTATTTCTTTAATTTTTTCATTCTGTTCTTGGGTTCTTATATGCACTTCTCTACATGAATGTCAGCAATTATCATCATTTCTTTAAATTATATCTTTTATAACAGAAGATACACTTTCACATCCTCAGCTTACCTTTTTTTCCCAAAGCTTCACAGTCTTTCTTTAGAGAAGAACGTGAAGACAGATTTTCTGAAGCAATGGAACTTAACCTTTTCTTAAAAATACTGCATCCCAAAAGAAATGTTGGAAAATGCAATCTTAAGTTTTATTGTGGCAGACCATAATAAAAACATTAGATTGGGGAATAAGAGATTCACACCACAGTATCTCTTCCAGAGGCAGTATAAGAAAACTGTTTTTTGAAACATGAAGCTATTTGGCCATTTAACATTTTTGGCAATACTGTTCTGCATGTGCATAAAAGTCCTGCTTCCCATTCCATACATAAATAGTTAAGAGCAAGAATATATAGCTCATTTAAATTTAAAATGCAGTCACTATATCTCAATGTCCCTTAACCACTTTTGCCTCATAACAAAGGCTGTTATCTATAAATGATTCCTGAAGTGGATTAACCACTCTCATGAGAAAATGTGTTTCAGATGGGAGGAGCGGATTTTTTACATGAGAAGAAGTGACATAGGAAAACTGAGGGGAGAAACAATGTTTGGGTAGATTTTCCTGCAATTTCTATTGCCCCTTCCACATCCTGGTTTCTTCTCCCAGGCAACTATCAGTAAGACAAAAGGTCATGGTCTTAAGCTCTGCCAGGGGAGGTTTAGGTTGGATATTAGGAAGAAATTCTTTACAGGGAGGGTAATCAGGCATTGAAATGGGCTGCCCAAAGAAGTGGTGGATTCTCCGTCCCTGGAGGTTTTTAAGTTGAGACTGGATGTGGCACTCAGTGCCATGGTCTAGTAACCATGGTGGTAGTGGATCAAGGGTTGGACTTGATGATCTCAGAGGTCCTTTCCAACACCGCTGATTCTATGATTCTATGATCCCCTAATAAAGCTGGCTAAGTGTATCAAACATTTTTCTAATCGGAATAATTATGATTATTACAAATAACAAAGCAGAATTTTTTAGAATGCTAGAATTTATTTTTAATTATTTACTTATAAAGTATTATGAAAATTGCACTTAATTTCCCAGAAACATCTGACACAAGGCTTAAGAGTTATTTTATTTTTATATATTATATCTGTTCTAATCTGTATTTCCTCAAGAAGGCTTAGAAAGACAAATTCAACAAGACCTTGTTATTTTATTTCAATTAATAATTACAAACTGTTGAGTGAATATTACTCTCTGCTATACAGTCACTAACCTAACAGAATGTACTCTTACAAAATACTAAAATCCTCCGGTTTCATTGCAATAGAAAATTTGGGATTATTTTACCAGGTTTGTGATTATTGGAAATGGCTTAGTTAGTTGTATCTGAAATAACTTCTCTACTTGTTTAACTTCAATCTTTCCTGTCAGTGACAGTGTAAATGCAGAATGAAAGTGCTAAAATATAAAAGAAGAAAACAAGTATGTTTTCCCAGCTTTTTTTTAACTTTATGCCTACTGAGTATGTATTATGCAAGACAAATTATTTAGTTTCATGTTTACAGACAGTGTATGACAGATGAAAAGCTCAGACCAAAAGTTGCATCTCACCCAATTTGTTCTGTAAGAGTGAACGACTACAGTTAGTTAAGGGAAGAGCCTTCTCCCTCTCTATCATCCTGACTTCTAGTTTAGGGTCTTCTCGACCTTTGAATTTCACCTAGATTTTTATTTGCAGAAGTCACTGCTCAATCTCTCCTCCATGTATGTAGCAGTGAATCTGCCTTGTATGGGAAGCTGTGGTTTGAGTGTGTTTCAAAATGGCTTTTTGTGGTCCCTTTGCTGGCTCGTGCTTTCTTCTTCCCAAAAAATGCCACAGCCAGTTCTTATCTCTGTCTCAGGAATGTCCTGAGAAGATATCAAGAAGTCTTCTCATTGGACCTTGTTAACCCCTTCCTTATTTGGCTGTTCCCTGCCTGATTGGTGTTTTGTAAGACCCTTTACCTTACATGGTTCCCTTTGACCCTCCCAAGAGCTTTATAAACACCTACCTACAATAAACTCTCTCTCTCACCTCCTCTTCCCGTGCTGTGTGCTGTCTCTCCGGCTGCCATGGGACCGCGTGGGTGGGGGGAGGGGTGAGCACCTAACCCCTCCATGCATCCAGGACCCTGAAGAAACCCCTGGAGCTGGAGTAACCCCTTCCCTATCCACCTCAAGCTGTCGGAAATGGTTCCTCAGATGGAAATGGAACTAGGACTGGTGCTGCCCCACATCATGGGAGGGGAGAGAGATCCAGACACGTATGTGTTTAAAATTTTTGAAACTGGTTTAGATTAAGCTACTTAATGTTGAAACAAACTTTACAGGTTTCTTTCTGATCTGCTCATAAAGTATTCCTTACTGATCTTCTCTATGATGTTGCATTTTTTTATAAATATCTAACAAATATTCCTCATCCACCTTTCATACTGAAGACTCCAAGCCAGTGCAAGCTTTCCTCAGAGAAAAGTTTATACAAGTTTTATTATTTTTATTTCTATTTGCTTTTTCCATGCAGAATTGCAACCAATACATATGAGCAGGGAATTCACATGCACATCATCAGTAACATAGAATCACAGAATTGTTACAGTTGGAAGGGGCCTCTGGAGATCATCTGCTCCAATCCCTTGCCAAGGCAGTGTCACCTAGAGCAGGTGACACAGGAACATGTCCAGGTAGATTTTGAATGTCTTCAAAGAAGGAGACTCCAAAACCTCCCCAGGCAGCTCTTCCGATACTCTGCCACCTGCAATGTAAAAAAGTTCTCCCTCATGTTGAAGTGAAACTTCTTTTGTTTTAGTTTATGGCCTTGCTCCTCATCCTGTCACTGGGCATCACCAAAAAGTGTCTGACACCATCCTCTTGGCACCTGCCTTTGAGATACTTACACACATTAAGGAGATTCTCTCACAGTCTTCTCAGAGTAAGAGACCCAGCTTCCACAGTCTATCCTCATAAGAGAGATGTTCCAGATCCCTCATCATCTTTGTGGCCCCTTGCTGGAACCTCTCCATTAGCTCCTTGTCTTTCCTGTATTGAGGAGCCCAGAACTGGACACAGTATTCCAGATGCGGCCTCACTAGGGCCAAGTAGAGGGGCAGGATCACGTCCCTTGACCTGTTGGCCACACTCTTCCCAATGAACTCTAGGATACCATTGGCCCTCCTGGCCACAGGGGCATACCACTGGATTCTACTCTGCTGATCATGACCCTCTGAGCTCTGTCATTCAGGCAGTTCTTGGTCACCTCACTGTTCATTCATCTAATCCACATTTCCTGAGCTTACCTATGAGAATGTTATGGGAGACAGTGTCAAAAGCCTTGCTGAAGTTGATGTAGACAACATCCACTGCCCTCCACTCACTGACTTCTGCCATGCCAGCCAGCCCATCACTGGAGCTGGTTCTCCTCGTAGGACCTAGTGTTTTACAACCTTGTCAAAAACCAAGATTGCTTGAAGAAGCAGAAATGAATCGGACCAGGTTCTGAAATGCACTGGAACTGAAGAGGAGCTGTGGACAAACCAAGCTGAAATTACTGGAGCCGTCTATGAGCTGGACCTAAAACAAACAGAGGCTGAAACAACTGACATGAAGCTAAAACCTTAATCCTCTAGCTGAGTCCGCTCTGACATCAGTTGTAATCAACATAAAGAGATGTTAGAAGTCAATTGCTCCTTGAATGTTTTTCTGTTGTGTGAGCATTATGTCAATAGAAAGATATACCAGTGAGCTAACAGAAGACAAGAAGCTGCCTCAAAGACACTTGTATCTGACAGACTGATTTTCTTCTTGTGTAGTGGGCAAAGCATAGGAAAGTGCAAAGGTGCTTGTAGAAAAAAAGAAATATTAAAAAATGTTATGGATTGCCTCAAAGATACCCAAGGTAGCTGATGATTCTTATGTTTGGTCTCAAGGGTCAGAATAAGCTACAGTCATTTATCTGGTTTATCTGTTTGTATGGCATCTATTTGTGAACTAATGGAAAGATATACTATGGTATTGATTCAATAAATAAAAACACTTTATAAGAGAATACATTAAGGGATGTATCATTTTCTCACTAGGAAGGTTTTAGGGGTTTGTGAAATGTTTCCTTTGTATGGGGTTTGGAACAGATATCAAGGTAAATAATCTGTGAGGTTACGGAGAAGACAAGTGGTCTGCCAAGACTCCATTCACAAAATTGTTTTGCCAGCAATTCCCAAAGTAATTCCCAGGAAGCTGTTAGTTTAGTCAAATGTCTTCCAGAACTCAGCTCTTGAATTAGTTGGAGTGCATACATTCGGGAGATTGCATCTGCATATCTGTATGTGAGATAGAGAGGACTATCATATGTTTTCTGTCCACTAAAACAGCTTTCTCTTAAAACTAGGTTTCTTTCATGGAGAAATAACCTAGCAGATATATGGTATAGAGTCCTTGCACAAGTGGATTGGGAACACATCTACACAAATCAAATAAATGTGGGAAAGATCTTTTGGATCCAGTCTTAGTATAAACAGTTTAAAGTATGATTTTTAAAAGGTATGATTTCTTTTCATTTCAGTTTACAGCTGTGGTTTTGGATTTTAACTTTTATACTCAGCTGTCCAATAAAGACTAAAATGCTAGACACCCTTAAAGTTGTTCAGGGCATTCTAGCCACTGCTATAACCTGTGACAAAACCAACCTTTAAGGGACATAGAGAATATCATCAGACCAACATTATGTGTAAAAAACAAACAAAAAAACCCCTAAGACTGTCAAATACTGTATGCAGATAGTATGGCATGGTGAGAATAGCAACTATCTCAGCACAAAAGTTGCTAGAGGCTTCTGATTAGACAAAAAAAAAAAAAAGAAAAGAAAAAGGAAAAGAAATCAGGAAAAACTGCCAGTGCAGATTGAGAGTGGAAGTGTTGATAAATGTAATGTTATCAACAATGACTACATCTTTCAGTAAAAATATATCAGTGCAACATACTGCAGGCAACTTGAACTCTTTCTGCTCACATTGAAAATGATGGGACACAAACCATTCAAATTCTGAATATGATAAGGCACTCATGCTAACATACCTTGCCTCTCAGCAGGAGCGCCTTAGATTTAATGTCACTCTGTATGGCTTTTGAAACTCACACAGAGCTTGTACAGAAAATTTTGTAATACAGCATTTGAACATATCCTTAATGCTTTTCTCCTAAGAAATCTGCAAAGTGAAAAGAGCAGTCATAGCAAGCAGAGGGCTATGGTAAAACAATCAAAGGGAAGAAATACCTAAAGAATATAAAATTCTTAATAAGTGACAACAAAATAGCAGATGTAACACAGTAAAGTCTCCAATGGGATTCGGTTAGCAGTAGGGGACAGAAACAGATCTCACAGAGGAAAGTGGACAGGTAGACACTATAGGTAGGCAACTTGAGGAATACTTGCCTGTTTGCTTATGGTAAAACATCAGTTTACAAGGTCTGTATGGTTCTTTTCATCAACATTTGGAAATTTCTTAAAAAATTATGCCCTCTGGCACATGGTGTGACTCTTGGAGATGGTCCTGTGCAGGGCTGGGAGTTGGACTCAATGATTCCTGTGGGACCCTTCCAACTCTGCGTACTCTGTGATTCTGTGAAAATTATTATATATTGTAAAAGCCATTTCTTTCAGACAGGGAGAAACAGAGAGGGTCTTTTCCTGGGATGTAGAACCTTGCTCTTATCCCTGGATCCTGACACAACCCTGTTTCAAGCAATGAGCAGTGCACATCTCTTCTGTGTGCTTGTTTCTGCATAAACCTTTTCTTCTTCCCCTCAATACATCAGTTGTAGACTGTTTGTGTTGTACATAGACCAGGTCAACAATGATCTGGGAAGAGGGCCAGTAGTGGTACTTTGGGAGATGAAAGTTTTGTTTCTTGAGGTGAAGAAGTGAGTGCTGCAGCCAGGCGGAAAAAATACACAAAAAAATTGGCAAAAAAACCTGAGAATATGGTATAATTGAAATGACCAATTCATGCTAGTAGAAGTATGAAAGGCCATTAAATTCCTCTTGTCCTACTTGCAGTTTATGGGTACCAAATGTGCATCAGGACATCACAGTTTGTTTGCTTTTGGAAATCTCTCAAAGATTTGGCTTCATCTTATCTGCCAGAGAACTCCAAATCACGGACTTTTAAGGAGTTTTCAGTGAAGGAGCTCAACTGGTCCTTCAGGATGTATTGTGATGAGCAATGTTAATCTGGAGTTGGTGCTTTGCTACTATGCTGCTACATAAGGCCCTATGATTTAGAAGAAATTCCATGTTTATCTTTTTTTAGGTTATTCTTTCAAAACAAATATAAAATAGCTTAGTAAATGTGAAATTTTGGAATTTTCTCTGATTTTCTCACTTTAATAAGTCTGAAAGAGTTTTCTCACTCTTACCTTCTTACCTATTCTATGCTACACACTATATACCATGAAGTTATTCTCCTATTCCATCTTATTATTTTTTTTACATCACTGCACCCTCCTTAAAATTCAAATTATAAGAAAATGCATAGGTTTATACAGGACAACAGCACAGGAATATAATTACATCGTAGCTTTTCCTGCAGACTTAGAAATAACTTCATATCACTAGCCAAAATATATCATGCAGTTGGAAATTGAACTATGAGGAGTTTTAGAAACATTATGAGGAAAAATATTGATAAAACAGGAAAGAGAGAGAGAGAGCAACAGGATTACTCAGAACATCTCTGAACTCTTTTTTCCTTAGCTGGAGTGAAGAAAATTAGTTTGTCTTAAGTTTGCAGCTCATAAGGGAACATAGGGATATTTGGAAGACAATGTCTTCAGACAAATGAACCAAGAGCTACTGTCAAAAGAATATGCAAGCTTACATTTGTGGTGTCAGTACTATGTTGCCCGCCCGTGTGCTAAGAATAGCTGATCCATGCTTTAGAGGTTTTCCTCTCCACTGCATAAATACAGAGGAGAAGTGAAGCCGTATTTACTCTGTCGTTGCCAAATCTTTTGAGCAGAACTAGGGGTTTGAATGAGACTTCATTTTTCTTTTTTTCAGTTCAAATTATATCACAATAATGAGCCTCCATCTACTGTTTCATATATTGTATAGCTTTAATTGTACCATAAAAATTTACCAAAGCCTTCCAAAAAGAGTGTTTCAACAGGACATTAAACTTTAGCGACTTAGTTTGAACTGTTTTGTGAAATTTTTTTCATTCTTTAATGCATCTATCTTTTCTGCTCCTACTAGTATTATCCCTGGGCCTCTAAGTCCTGCAAGATAAGGACATTAATTATATTAATTATATTAACTAATAATGACAGTAACGATAATAAACCTTTTTCTTCATTTTTCTCCCAATCTTAACATTATGACCAAATAGTTCAAATTTGCCTATTTCTGGTTGATTGAATTTTATGATTTTTCTTCACTCATATTCATCCTTACAAAGAAACATAATCATCATAGGAGAAAAACATCCTTTCTACTTTCATTAATTACATCTGAGCGTGCATCTTTGAAATCCCAGAAGGAACAACATTAGTGTTACAAGGCATACAAAGCATCATATTTTTCAGAGAGAGCTTTCTTTCAGCTACTGACTGTACATGTTCCAGATCAGTATGAAGAATAAATGAGTGTGTAATTTGCAAAGTTTGAAAAATGTACACTTGTATATATTTCTATATATAATGCAACCCTACTAACTTCTTTTAGTTAATTTATTTCATATACTACTTAATATTTTACCAATAAAAATTACCCAAAAAGAATGTTTTTCCTATGCACCAAAATATTTTTCATTAGTAAGAAATGATATTAAATATTCCACAATTATTGAGGATTTAATTGAGTGATGCATGATACTATTTCAAAATTCTGTGCTAACCTCACTGTACATCAAAATAACCTACTGACCTTCATAGTAAATTAATTGAGAAAATGTGATTATATACATGTGTAGTCTCTCTTGTAAAAAGAATCCCCATTCTTCCTACTTTCCTCTGCAACTATTCTCAGATTTCTAGCTTTAGCAGGATAGAGATTTTCTTTTTTTTTTCCAAAAACTTTCATCCTCTTTTATCGTCCAATGATCATATGAGTTAGAAGGTTAAAAAAGAAAAAGACAACCAAAACCAACAAACCAAAACTAAGAGAATAAAACCATTTTACATTATATGTATAGTACTATAGTATAAGCACATTTTTTAATTGAAGCTGCCTTTTTAAAGAGATTTTGCAGCCCTGATATATTTACAACCAAAGTAATAATCTAAAAGAACAACCAGAAATTCTGTGCAGTTGGTTTAAACAACGAGATGTGCAGAATTTATGCTTGTTCTTTTAGATTACAATTCAAAACAGCAACAGGTTTGCTATAAATATATTATTTCTTTCAGTCCCAGATGTGTAATTCTCAGCTACCCTGAGTTCAGTTCGAAGACATTAAATGGAAGAGGAAAATTATTATTTTCAGTAGTTGTTTTGTCACTGATTTCAAGTCTCAACAATTATCTCTTAAGCAATGAGTAGTTCAGACAGAAAGCAGCTTTAATGTGTTCCCACTAGAGCTGCAACTGCTGACTGTTCTATGATCCATCTCAGTTAAAACAGACATCCTTACTCTTTTTCTTCTCACCCACAAGTCAGACACCAAGACTTCATGACACATATTTAGTGAAGATATCTCTTTTCAGAACTTGCCAAAGTATTGCAATTGGATTCTTTACCTTCTTGCACCATTTAAAAAATTTACTATTAGTCTATCTATCTTGAATTCTGTAGAATAATGCCAACAAAGAACAAAGACACAAAATTTTGAGTTCAGATCATTGCTTGTCATAATTATTTGTAGCAGAAGGACAGTTCTTGATTGTATAGTTTCATTTTAGAAAATGAATTGAGTTATCTGACATTTCCCCTAGTGGCTTTTTTGAGGAAATGTTTTACAAGCAAGATCATGTAGTAGAACAAAGTTAAAACAGGAATTGCAGATGATGAACTGATTTGTCAGATAAAGTCATGATCCCAGGAGGTTAATTTAGTTCTGCATAAGAAATAAGAATCTGGCAGAAGAAAACACTTTATAATCAAGAGGCCTTTTTGATATATTTTTAGTTCCCTGAACTATGCCCTCATTTATCCAATGAGAGATGGCAGATAGAAAATACATCACCTACTCATAGCTAATTTTTTACAGTAGAACCAGTGGAGAAAGTCTATTTGGGACTTCCAAATTCCAGTGGGATTGCAAAATAGTAAACTGTCTATTCTGGACAAGTTGGAAAATTAAGATTTAGACTCAACACAGAAATCTGAATAAGTGGGCAGTCTATACACTCATGAACTGTTTTTACTGTGTCTGTCAAGAAAGATGCAATCACCCAAGAAAACCTGCTGTATATTTTATCAGTTACAAAAATAATATTAGAAAAAATAACCTCTTAATACTTTTACTTTGCATTAATTAAACTCATGCATCATTACTGTTTTCCATTCCACACTCCCAAGTAGTAGACCCCTAATCATTGAAGAGACTTCAGCCTGGAGACTTTGTCAGCTGCAGGGTGTAACCAAATAGAATCCTCTGTGAGACACACAGGAAAGACCTGCAACATATCTGCTGATAGGCTATTGCTGCTCCTTACAGACTGTGCAAAATACCATTTGACAGGAACATTCTGAAAGTTCAATGAAGTGAAATCCCAGCAGAGCAAAGATCCACATTCATATTAAATTTGAGGTTTTTCTCTGTAGCCCAAACCTTTACCATCTTTAAATATCTTCTGAATATATAATAATTCACCTTGGAGAAAGAAATCTCCTTTTATAACTGAACTACATGACATTTTCTGTGCAGACGAAGAAATCTGCCACGAGGGGTAGAATTTCAGGATCTAGGGGCTGGAAAAAATAATGTACCATGATGAAAAAAACCATAAAGAATAATATTTCACACCAAAACCAACCAACCAAACAAACAAACAAATCTCTTTTTTTAAGTTTGCTTGCTTTGAAAATAACTGGTTCTTCTCTTATGCCCTTTCTAGACTTTCCTTCTGACTATATAGGTCAACATAGATAGATCAAGACAAAAGGAACAAATGTGAATTCTGATTGTAGGAATAGGTTAATGGTAGCAGTAAGGTTTCTTAAATGTATATTATTTGCTTTAACCTTTCTTTCCAAACATAATGCAGCTGCTGCTGGAGGTTTTACCCTGAGTGAGCTATAGTGAATAAAATAATTCTAAAGCCTTTTAGATCACAGAGGAAAGATTTCTTCCTTTATATGACTCCAAGCGGTGTGACAAAGCCCTGCATCTTCCTCTCCATCTAGCTATATTAAAAAGTAAAGTTTTTGCTGCTTTCTCATTTAAGATATTGTATGTCCCAAGGCAGTCGTATATAGTGTTCTAAAAATATAGAGTCTTCAACTCTACTTGGCTACCATTCATAGACTTATCCTTATGCCTGTCCATGATTCCTGCACAGTAGAAAGCAGAATCTGGTTTGCAATTAATCAGCCACCTGGAGGTGCGTAGGTGGAAACAAGAAACCTACTCTACTATGTACCACAGAGTACAGTTGTCTTTGAGTAAAGAAGAATTCAGTATGTGTAATCTAGTATAAGAAATATCGAGTTCTTGAAACAAAAATTGTGTACCCCTGGGTCATGAGGAGTGGCTTGAGGGTTAGTTATCTTCAACATATCTTTTTTAAGAATACTGGACTCTTTTGCCTATGACCCACCAAAAGTAATAACACCATAAAAATCAGCTTTACTTCACTTAAAAATTGCAACAATATTAAGAATATTTTCTACTTGCTTTGTAACAACAGTTCATCCTACTTCATAAATAAAGGCATCAGGGAAGCATAACAGTCTAACCAATTAATGTGCTTAGGGGCTAGTCTGTCTAAGTCCTATGTATAAATAAGAGAAAGAGCATTATCTAGTGAATGATTTGGGACACATACCTTCAGCTGCTATCTGAAATTACTCCATAGGGGAGCGTCTCTGCTTTTCAGCTACGCTTCAATCTCACAGTGCTTAGAGCAAGGTGGTATGAAACCCCTCCATGTTTTAAAGGAATGCACTAAGAGGAAATCTGCAATCTTAACTCTGCATTTCAGTTTCAAAACTATATTTTCTAATTTTTAATTGCTGACTATCTAGGTTTAAGGATGGGGCAGGGGGATTATTTTGGGAAATTCTGTACAGCAACTGCTGAAATATGACCCAGTGTCTATATAATGCTGCTAGGCCCAACAGTAACCAAATGCTATCAGCAGTATTACCTCCATGTTAGATGTTGCATAAAACCATCAGAAGCAAACCCTACATTTCTGTTGTCAATATCTGAAAAACCAATTCCGAAGTAGAACTATGCTTAACCTGTTTTTCTGAGGTCTTTTCTCATCCACAGACATTTAACTTATAATTTCTGGAGCCACTTCTAGAGCTCTAAATGCCTGATGAGCTTCAGGTCACAGACATTTAATTATTGAAGAACTGTCCTGTGCATTGATGGAGAAATGCTGCCTTCTTCCTTGATGTACTACAGTCATACTGTGGCCTCATACAGAAAATGAGAAGGTGCGTGGAAGTTTTTACACGAACTATTGTGTAAAAAAAACATTATCCAGGCACAGTGGTGATCTTTTTTTTCTTTACTCGTCTCCTTTTCTTGTAATTACTGTCATTGTTTTTTAGCTACACTTTTGGCCTGATCTCTTGTTTCTTCTGAATAATTGATTTTATGGAATCATAAGGTTCCAAATGCACCCTCATTTTCTGCTTCTTTGTTTAGATGCATTCTTGTTTTTATTGTTTTCTTTCTAAAATGCTAAAAGTGTGTTGTTTGCTTGTTTTTTCCTACTACCTTTAGTACTAACGAGATAGCATCAATGTGTACTGCTCAGGGATGCTGGGAGTAGGAAGAAGAGGAAAGAAAACTGTGAAGAAAGAAGAAAAAAATATATTTTAATTCTCTGGCTCCTGCAAAGTTTTGCTTCTGCTCACATTTAATGATCCACAGGCAAACACTTTTTATTCCCAAGTCTCTCCACACACACTGAAGCTTCTGTTAAACAGCTCTAGTGCCTGGCCCTTCCAAATCAGTATGCAAACAACGCTTTCAGAAATTAAGGTCCTTATCAGCCTAATTGCTTCTTAAATATGTTTTATTTGAATGGAAGAAAGTGTTATTCCATCTCTGCCATTGACTGTGGATATGGTTTATTTCAGATGTGTTTTGCCATTATCAAGGATAGGTAAAAAAAACTAAGTGCAGTGTATTTGTGGAACAGATCAATTGCTTCTACATATAGTCTTATCACATGAGAATCGTTTTAATGCCTGAGGGCCTCCAGTAGTGCATTAAACAATGTGCAAAGGTCTGTCATATGCTTACCCTCTCAGCTTCAAGACTCTGTCCATTGAAATGTTGCATAATGGGGGAAAGTAGAGGTTTGATTTTTTTTATAAGAGGGATTGATTTGTGGGTTTTGTTTGTTTGTTAATTTGCACTTTTAAGAAAAATTAAAGGTCTTTAAAAGTTAAGATTTGGAATTTTCTAGACTGACTGGATCCATCAGTCTACATTTTGTTTATTATACACTGTCTTTCTCCTTGTTGAAGTATATGGACTTAGTCAAGTAAAACTGTTGGGCATATTTCTCCTCTAGTTTTTCTAGATAACATCATGTCAGACTAAAGACAATTCAGATATAACTTGAACATTGAAGTAACTTTCAAGGAAATACATTCTAAGACTATTAATATTGCATTTTTTTTAATAAAGGAAATGAGACTTTTTGAGTCTTTTCACCAGTTTCTGAAAAATACATTGTCACGTGCACCTGTGTTTCACCTATAGGATTTCAGAACTTAGCTCATGCTGCTTTAAAGCAGAAAGCTCATAGAAAATGTATTGCATATTATTTACTTTACCTATTTGTAAAAATGCGATGATATCTCTCCAGGAACATAACATTCAGCTCAAGTGGCTCTCTTATGTGCTGGATAAGTAATGGCACATAGTCCAAGTGATTAATTAGTTAACATGTCACAGGCCAATATTTGAAATTCCAGGTAGACCAAATCTGCACATTCAGGTGCTCTCAGTTACTTAGGCATTTGAAAATGAGACTCAGAGTTCTGTGTCAATTACATGTTGCTGTGTAATTTATCCTAAATATTTTAAAATCCTTTACCTAGAAACAGTTGTAGAAGTGCAGAACTGTTGTAAAAATATATATTTTTTTTACCTTCCACATTATTATTTCAATATATTTTTACAGACATGCTAAAAGAATACTGAATTTCTTTGAAATGTAGGTAGTTTATTAAAATTCTCTGTATTCATTATTTACATAGAAGGAATATGTAATTTTATCAGTAATTGCTGATATTTTTCATACGTCATATCTGTCACTGTGTTAAAATAGTTTCTTATATCATTACTTTTTGTCATGTCTGCTAATAAGAACAAGCATGAGTGCCATTTACTCATTAAAAATAAGAAAAAGTAATACAGTAATGTATTGTTCCTGATCATTATTTCAATCTAATCAATTTCTATTTGGAAATCTTCTCAAAAATCTATATAATGTATCAGATTTCTGAGATGCAACTGAGTTGCATAGCAAAAGCTACAGCTGAATTCTGGGACAGAGACAAGTGTTTTCGGCTACAACTCTAGAGTGACTTTTTTGAAGGTTTATACAGTGGTTGATCTTTCTGGACCTTCTTCTCCACACCATAGTATTGAAACGCATTTTGTATGAATTTAGGTGTAGTATGACAACATAGCAATTTAGTTTCACAAATCAAGTACTTTCAAAAGAAGACATATATTTTTAAAAAGAAAATAAAAGTTCAATTTTTGTAGCCAATAACCATGACAAAATTGAATCAGAAGTATTTTAAGGTCAGGCTTTTCCTTAAGCATATTTTTTTTCTTTTATCCTGTTTGATCTGCTGCTATTAGTGCATTAATTTACAGGTGGTTATATGAAGCAGATGTAACTGTTAAGAATTGCATATTGATTTCTACCTTTGCACCTGTTCATCTAAAACTGAAACCAGGCCAAGTCATTTTCTTTTATCTTTCTATCCTACTTAGAACATAGGGCTCACAAGCCCATTAGAGGTACCCAGTAGGTGCACATGGCATGGACATGCCATTGCTTTCACTTCCAATATGCCTGCCAGGCAAGGACCACACCTCTGAACAGAGGCTCTGATCTAGCAGAAGGTCAGACCAGAGGGAAAGGTAAGATAAAACTCCCACTGTCAGCCAGCAAAAAAGTGAGTCAAATATATTGAACTATAGAACATAAATGCAGAAACATTTGGCTAAAACACTGTTATTGTTTTAGATGACACAGTCACCTCGCAGCTGAAGTTCCCCTGCTCAGGTCTGATAAAGCAATGACTACAGAGTGAAACTAAATTCTGATCTGCATCAGTGTTCATCAATAACAAATCTGCCCATTCATTTTTTCATTGCCAGACACAACTTACGAGTATGTATAATTTTGGATGACCTTTGTTTAGAAGTATATGTGATTCTCTGCATATATGTATGTATGTGTACATGTATGCATATATATATATAGTGTCTATGCAAGTATATAGTAAAATAATTTGAAAAAAGACAAGGTTATTAGTAAAAGCTTAGAAGTATAATGTAGCAAGAAACACATGGAGCCAGTTTTAATAATTACAGAAAGCATGGGAGACTAGTGCTTGTTCAGAGGAGTCCTAATATAGTAAAGGACAGGCATTTTTTAAGTTGATGAATATAATAAAGGAGAATAAAACAATAAACCAGAGAAAGGGGAAAGAAGAAAACTGAGTAAGCACCCTCTAGTACTTTTTAAATACACTTAGAACCAGTGCACAAACCTTGAAACAGCTGGTTTTTTAGGATAAAAGCTAAAAAAAATTAAAACATAACCTCAAGGAGGCTATAATCCTAATAACATTTTTGACAGAAATCCTAAGCAGGAGAACATTCCCAGACACCGTATGCTTCTTTATGTGGAAAACATCGCTTTTGTAAATTTCTTGGCCTGTGGGTAGCGTCAAACTTTGGATCTTTCTTTCAGCAAGATAAGAACAGTAAAGACCAGAATGAGATTGTTGCATATTAGCCTACATAGGTAAGAATATGTAATGACATTTCATGTCTGATTTCTGAAAGTTCAGACAGTTAAGGGGGTTAAAGTCAATTCTGCTAGGTAACTTGGAGAAAGCATCTCACCTCCTCCTCACATTACTCCTTTGAGGTATTCTCAACATTCAAAACAGTAGGTGTGCAACCTCCATACTCCCTGGTGTTATGTTCAGAAATTGGTTATGAGCAAAAAGAAAGTGTATCTCAATATACAGAACCATGAATTTACTAGTAATACTGGTGGTATTAATATAGATCATATTGATATATGGCAGAAACTGTTACTATTCCAGGTCAAGTTACACCCATGCAACACATCAATAATCAAAATTGCTCGAGCAAAATAAAAGGGGAAAGTAATCATGCAGCTAAATTATTAATAGTCTATTTTATCAATGTCACTATTACCTGAACTTTTTTCTCACTGTTCTCGTTGCAAACAGTTTCCTTATTCGTGTCTGTCTCCTGTAGGTAAGTGCAGGTGAATAGTATCTATAAAGGTCTGTTAACCCAGTTTTTATGGTTGTGCCTTCTTCAGGTCCTCTTCAAATTTTTTCAGGTTTTTAATTTTTTTTATTGGTGTTTGTCACTATGCTTCTTTTCCATTTGGTCTGCAAGTCTATACTGCAAAAATGCTTTCCCTATGTTTGTTTATAAACCATTGATACAAATGGTACAGGGAAGTACTACCTTATATGGTATAAGTAATTCAAACAATTAAGCATTAGATAAGACAATTTAATAAAAAAAGTTTGAGTAAGTGCAGAGATTAATAATACTAAATAAGGTCTGTAGTTAAACAACAACCACCATTTGATTTTCATACTTCAGCCACCTGAGTGTTTCATAGTTACTGCAATAAATTATTTAGGACAAATCATGACAATTCCAGACTTCAATTTTACTTGAATATGTTTGGCACCTTCCCACGAGAGTACAGAGTTTCAGGGAATGGATTTCATTTGAATTCACTTGGGCTTGTTTTCCACTAGTAATACTTCATATTCTGTCTTACAAATTAAAAATAAGTGGATGAAACTGTCTAAAGAAATCAAGATTTGCCCATAGACTTCAGTGGAAATTAACATTATAAAGGAAGCGTTAGTGTTCTAGAAGGTTTCTGAAAATATTTTTCTTGTATGTGATATATTGAGTCGTGATCTGGACGTTAGTAATAATACTATCAAATAAACAATTTTTTCTAAAAGGTCACGGCCATCTGGTGATTAATACCAGTTAAAAACACAGTGATATTTCTTGTCAAGTGAGCCTTTTTAAAATCAATATCAAGTCAAAATCAAGTCCCATCTATTATAAATAACAGCCTTTTACTCATTCAGTGTTTTCATTCTGTTGAGTTTGCTGCAACATTACTTACCATTTTAGCAAAGCAGGTCTGACATTCCTAACATCATCACTAGTGCATGCATAATTAACAGTAAGCAAACAGTTTCAGGAAAATTAATAGTGACAACCAAAGCACCAAGACCATTTGCTCATCTCTTTTGCCCATATACATCCAGAAATCTTTCTCAGAGACTAATGTAGACATAACAGGGTATCCAAGAATCTCATAAAATGAGATCTCTTTCCAAAAGAAGGCAAGATGGAAAGAACGAAATGGAAAGTCTGCCTATGCCTTGGATTTATCTGTACATATTGTAGCTCTGCAATAACTGAAATTTGAACTCTCTAAATACATTCTTTTTCATCTTTCTGGCTCTTAGATAGAAAGCAGTAATTGTTGACATATGCATTTCCTAATTTGTTAAATATTTAAATTGGAAAATATATGGAATTTTCACAGGACGTTTTTTCTGGCTTTTTTTTTTCTTTTTTCTTGGTTAGTTGATTGGTTGGTTGGTTTTTTTGGATTTGGTTGTTTTTTGAATATTGAAGGTCATATCTCTAGTTCAAAAAAGCAGTTAAAAGGTGAAAGACAAAATAAGAACATAAAACATTTCCAAAAATCTTAATGTGCTGCCTAGCTGCTTTGCACTTTCTTATGGAGGTCTCAACACAAACAAGCTTAGTTAAAACAGTTCATGTGAAAAAAATCTGTCTGGTTTTTGGAAAATAGTTTTGTGAAATATAAGGTGACAGACAGCTAATAAGCCATGAAGCACCAGGCATCCAGGGCAGATTAGTAAGCAAGTACATCAGAGACAGAGAATTTGTAAAGGGTTGAGTAATGAAGAAGCAGAACTGAGAATGAGAAGTACAGAAGGGTAAAACCTCTTTTCTATTGAGGAGCTATCACCTGAAACTTTTCACTTATTTTTACATTGAAATGACTTCTTAAGGAAGGAATGGTGTCAGCAATGTCTGCAGCTCTATCTCTAAATTCTCATTGCCCACAGATTCAGGTCATTACTTCAGTTAATAATACCAACACTGGCATAGTCTCACAGATTAGAACATTAATAGTATACATAGTCAATATATGTAAATTGGTAGATTTATTTCTATTTTGTTATGATTTCTGGGCTACAGTAGAGTATTTAGGTATTTCACCCAAAAGTGTATTCTTAGGAAAAAACAGATGACTGGCAAATTCAGAACTTTAACACTTCAGAAGTGTGCTGCATTGTGTATAGAATTACAGTCTTTATATTCACATACAGTTCTTGAAGTGAAAAGACTGACGCTCAAGTCTAGCCCGTATGCATATGTACGTGCATGTATTACATATGTGCTATTTGTATATGTGATATTTGTAGCTTTAGGTGACAGTCTGAAAAGCTCTTTACTATCATGAAGCAGAATAGACAGTAAAACATTCACAAATATGAACTTTAAAGTGATGCTGGGTTAACATACTTACATTGAAATATCGACCTATTCAGACAGTTTGCAAGTTCCTAATTTTTGAAAAAAGCAACCAATTTCAGACTTGATTTGGATAACCAAGTGAACATTTTATGAATTTCCAGGAAAATTTAAGGTTTGGACTTGATAATGTTGGAGGTCTTTTCCAACCCAGTTGATTCTATGATTCTATGAAAACACTACTTCTTTCTATAGTGCTTCAGAAACTATTAAAAGTACTGTGCATTTATTTTCAAAGAGCTCTTCTACGTGATTTATAGCATAGTTATAACATCTACAGATCTCTTCTGCTCACAGTATTAAAAGCTTTGGTGAAATCAATAAAAGTTACATAGAGACCTTTGTTCTGTTCCTTACACTTCTCCTGCAGTTGTCTGAGAACAAATACCATGTCTGTGGTGCTCCTATTGGCTCTGAAACCAAACTGGCTTTCAGGTAGAAGTTCTTCTGCGATAATGGGTATTAATCTGTTCAAAAATATTCTTGCAAGAATTTTACCAGCAATGGAGAGCAGAGTAATACTTCGGTAATTTGAACAGTCTGATTTAATTCCTTTCTTCTTATACAAAGTGATGATGACTGTATCTTGAAGATCCGATGGTAGTTCGCCTAGTTCCCAAAAACACACCACAAACTCGTGAAATTTAGCATGGAGTGCTTAGCCCCCATGCTTCCAGACTTCAAGTGGAATTCCATTAACCCCAGCTGCCTTGCCAGTTTTCACCTGCTTTATGGCCTTAAGAGTTTCTCCCATAGTAGGGGCAATATCCAGTTCATTTTTCACCTGTTGTTGTGTAATGTACTGAATTGCTGAGCCTTGAACTACACGGTTGGTACTGAAAAGAGTCTGGAAATGTTCAGACCATGGATTCAGAATGCAAGTTTTATCTGTGAGAAGCATTTGACCATCTGCACTGAGTAAAGGGCTTTGAACCTGGTGTGTAGGTCCGTACAATGCTTTCAAGGTCTCATAGAATCCTCTGTAATCACATGAATCTGTGCATAATTGAATGTTTTCTGCTAGATTGATCCACCACTTGTTCTGGATGTCTCGAAGTTTCTGTTGGAGCTTACTGCATGCAAGGTGAAAGGCTGCTTTTCTTACATAACAGAGCAGAAAAGGTCTATGGCAGATTTTGGAATGATTAGGATGTCCCCCTAAGTTTTTGCTTCACGAGGATCAGCACGGCCAAGTCAGACATGGCAATGCACTTTCTGAGCCCTTTTTAATAACCAGTGGTGTGAAACAAGGTTGCATTCTTGCACCAACTCTATTTACAATCTTATTCAGCATGATGCTCCAAAGGACCACTGCAGATCTCAATGAAAAAAACGGTATCTACATTTGATATCGTTCCGATGGAAGCCTATTCAACCTAAGGCAACTGAAGGTCCATACTAAGACCTTAAATCATCTTGTCCGCGAGGTACTTTTTGCTGACGATGCCGCCCTTGTTGCCCACACAGAAGCAGCTCTGCAGCTTTTAACATCCTGCTTTGCAGAGGTTGCTGAGCTTTTTGGGCTGGAAGTCAGCTTGAAGAAGACAGAAGTTTTCTACTAACCTGCACCTCAGGAAATCTTCCATCATCCCCATATCATCATTGGCGAATCAGAGCTCAAGCCAGTCCAGCAGCTTAATTATCTGGGAAGCATCATCTTGACAAAGAGATAGACAACAGGTTAGCAAAGGCATATAGAGCTTTCAGAAAACTCCATAAAAGAGTTTGGTGTAATAAACACTTGAAGAAAAGTACAAATATTAGTGTTTATAGAGCCATTGTACTGTCTACTCTTTTATGTGGGTCTGAGTCATGGGTCATATACCACCACCACTTGAGACTCAGAACAATTCCATCAGCGCTGCCTCCATATAATCCAAAATATCCACTGGACTGATTACGTGACTAATGCATCTGTTCTTGAACAGGCAGTGGTTACAAATATTGAGGCCATGTTGCTGAGAACACAGCTGCGCTGGGCAGGGCACATCTCCAGGATGGAGGACCACTGCCTCACTAAGATCGTGCTCTATGGCGAACTTGCCACCAGCTGCCACAAGGAAGGAGCCACAAAGAGGAGATATAAGGACTCCCTGAAACAATATTTCAGCTTTGGTCATCTTGATCATCATCATTGGTCTACTCTGGCCTCCAGTTGGGAGACATGGAGACACACTATCTATAACGCTGCTGCTTCTTTTGAGAACACAGGCGGAATCATTCTTAAGGAGAAAAGACAAAGCAGAAAGGACTGTGTCTTGCCAATACCACTTAAGGAGACATTCCGCTGTGCCTTTTGCAACCGGATTTGTCTATCTTGCATTGGCCTTTTTAGCCATCAGCGCGTTTGTAGCAAGCGTGGGTAGAGTCCTTCTCAAATCTTCATTCACGAAGCCTAGCCATGATGATGATAACATCTACATCATCTGCAAACCCTGTGTTGCAAAACCACGTTTTACACTTCCATCACTTATTAGACCATATTCCAGGGAAATACTCCTGGTCAATGCAGTATTTTAGCTGCACACAGTCTCACTTGAGCTGATATTTAAATAAATGTACTTAGCATAATATAGAAAACTTTACATGGTGTTCACATTGCAGAATAACTTATTCATTAGAAATTAATGCAAAGTTCTTGAGTTTAGAAAAAGAGGTAAGTATAATACTAAACTATAACTAAGTACAACTGCTCAGCTCCCAGCTCAGACACAGACTCAAGGTTTGATCAGATGCAAATCCTGCAGAGGTAAGTCAGTAACCCTATCTGGCTTCTTGGGGAACAGATTCAGTTTGCAATGTTAAATAAGAAATAGAAAATATGGTAGCTCTTGCAGGTACAATTGGTCTAAATATAGAACCATGCTTACTATTAAAGATTAATTTTGAGGAAATAGAGAACAGGCAACAAATCCATGGCCAGTAATAGCTGAAGCAACAGTTGCATCCAACAGATATGTCAATGTGCCAGTGGTAATACAGGAAGAAAAGAGGGAAGCTGGCTAGTAGACCACAATGCAGGATGAGAAGTAGGAGGGGAGGATGCCTCGTCCAAGGGAGAAGAGTATTGCTTAATACTTCCTGTACAGCTCATCAGCTCTCATTTCTTCCTAATACAGGTGTTTTCTTCATCCTGGTGTAACAAAGATATTGTTTCAGCTACTTTTATCTCCATACTGTTTTCTCCATCACTACCACTCTCCTCTATTTAAATTAATTTAAATTAATGTCTCCATTGACCATGTCAGATATTTAATAACTGTTCACATTATAAAAGAGGCCTTTCAAATTTCTTTTTACTTTCTTTTGTTTAAGTGGCTGTGCTGGAAGCTGCACTAAAAGGATGGTTTAATTGATCAATTTTTTAAAAATATCTTCTGGTCTGGTTTTGAATGGCAAATCACTGTAGCAGAAATGGTTTATACAGTAATGGTAAATAGTCCTAAAGCAATTCTTTTAGATAATTCAGACAAAACTGAATCAAAGACAATTTAGAAACTGAAGTTTACCAAAATTTAGGCATATCAGAAGAATAAGAGTATATGTATCCTATTTATGTAGATAATGTGTTGATCTCTTTGTGAACTTGGATTTGATTAGGTTAAAGATATAGGGAGCTTCTTTAAAGGAATATATTACAGATTCTGTCGTACTTTCTAAGGAGTTAAAGGCCAATGACTCTTGACAGTGTCACACTAAAGAAAATGAATGAAGTTTTGAATCAATCTGGTGTTGTATATGACATTATTTCTATCTGGGACTGCTTTCTGTGTTTCTGTCATGACTATAAATTGCACTACCTGAAAGGTGAAAAATAAGTATTGAAATGGACTTAAGAAAGACCTCTGTTGATGAAGGTCTTTGATTGACTCCTAAACTGTCTTATCAGTCTGACTCATTGTTGCAGTCGATACTTTCCTTTAAAAGAATTACAACTATTACGTGTGTGCTTTGCAATTACTGTTGCTTTCTGGTGAAGGTGTATAATATGAGATCAATTTAGCATATAAAGAGATTACTGAGACTTAGCCCTATCAATGATTTCAGTTGAAATTACTGAAGTTCTTTACTTTGGTCTAACCACACGAGGGAAGGTAGTTTCATCATCATTTTGCTAGTGTATGATTTTGCTATGTGAAAAATGTCACGTGTTCCTGTAGACATTGCTAATTAACAATTTGTTACATTACAGCTTGGAAAACTGCTTGATTTTTGATGTTAGTTTTAATTATTTTGGGTATTCTTAATACTTTTCTTTCATATTTTAAAAACATAAAATAAGCAAATTTACCCGATAATGTTTTAGAAGGTTATGAAAACTTTCAGAATGAAACCATCCGATCTTATTTGAAAAAAAAGCATGTTTTGCATGACTTAGAATCATTTGAAAGTCTCCGTCATGCTGGTAGTAAAACAACACAGTCTTTCAAGAGAGGTTAGGTAAGTTTTATGACTAGATAATCACATTCTCACAATTTGTTTTCTAGGAGTACCTGGTCTGCAGTATGCAAGTAGTTTATTCATGAGGAACAATACATGAGATCATCCCTTGCTGATGCTCTGTACTATTTTGTCCAGATAATATTTGACCCCAAGCACAAAATTCCTTATACATGTTCTGTACCTGAGGAGAGAGCAAATTAGGATGTAGGAAAGCTGGAGGAGGTGAGTTGTTTTGGTTTTTGCATTTTGTTTTTTTTTTTCCAATTTGTACAGTCACAGTTATGGATGACATTGTACACAATGTTTTCTTTATTCCTCTAAGATAAGGCCAAAGTCATAATTAAAATGCTGCATAATGTCTCTCTCTTTCTAGTCTTACTCTTTTTAAAATGAAATACAGAAACTGCAGTTTCTTTATGTATTACCCTTGCATCCTAAATATTTGACTATAAATCACAGATTTTGACACAATGTTTATTTATGTGCAAAATTTGTGATTTTTATGGATTAGTTATAATGTTCTTCTGAAAAGAGACATGATCATGATCACTATTTCTGTAGACTTCCCAAACTTAACCAAATGACAAACCTGACACTCCTTCTATTCAAATCATTCTGTGGAAATTGTTTCTGTTGCATTTTGCTTTACCTTCTGTTGAAATAAATGTATAGAGATTTTAGCAGAAAATAAACTCTCTTGTCTTACAGCTGGTCCTCAGGAATCAGAGGGGCTAGGTGCAGTTAGGCTTAACTTCTGATTACAGCCAATTCAGCACTATCGTCCTGGTTGAGTTTAATAAGAACTTGCACAATCACAGATTCATGAATCTGATAAAATAGGTCTGGCCAAGTCCAATGAGAAATTATACAATCCAGATTCGTGAATAATGCAGTTTACTGAAGCAACAAAACAGCAGGATCAGGACTGCACTAATTACAGAATGTTATATGTGTCACGACAGAAAGTATAGTAACAGAGATCTATTAGTGATATATAAATATATATAAAATATATAAAATATAAATATTATATATAATATATATATAAAAATATATATATATATATAAAATTGGAGGCATGAAATTCACCTTCAGGGGAGGGGGAGAGACACAGTGCATTGACTGATACTGAGCAAGCGGTACTCTGTCTTTAGTTGTTCCAGAAGGGGTAGAACAATGGTTATGTTATAGGTGAGGCTTGGTGATTGTGGTCATACATGTAAGCCATGCTCTCTTTTCTCATAATTAGCATTTTAGGGGTGTGAAAATTAATATGCAAATAGGGTTTAATGAGCATCTTAGTTACGTCTGGTAAGAATTTATAGTTGATGCAAATAAATACCGAATA
Source organism: Neopelma chrysocephalum (assembly GCF_003984885.1). Classification (NCBI taxonomy): domain Eukaryota; kingdom Metazoa; phylum Chordata; class Aves; order Passeriformes; family Pipridae; genus Neopelma; species Neopelma chrysocephalum. Next base: position 22,413,215 of record NW_020897690.1, read on the forward strand.
AACATGTCAGTCCTCTACGTACTGACACAGCAGTAGACACAGTTTGACCCTTGCCAGAGAGCTTTTCTGTGCACTCTTATCTTCTTGCAGGACCAGATTTCCAAGAAGGTCTCTTTTCATGGTGGAGGGGCAGTGAGGCCAACATCTGGTACAGAAACATGGGTGCTCTTCTGTGCCTCACTGAAGCAGGTCGTGAGGCCTCTGCTTCACCCCAGACATCCTTCCAGCTTTAGGCCTTGCTCTAGTTTGGTGCAGGATAAGTGAGAGCCTCACATTCTTGCTCAACCAACCTCGCCAGTTTTTTCCAACTTCAGGCAACTCTGTAGCAAGAGTTTGAAAATTTAGCACACCTTTACGAATATTTTATGAGTAATCTATAACTTACGGCAGTAAAACAAGACAGTGATCATAAGCAAATACAGTTCCAAAATGTAAAAGAATGGGGTGAAGTCCTTGTTTTGCAGAAACTTTGAGAAACACCTCAATCGAATTGGCAAGAGTATATCTACAGCCATCACCCACAACTTTATTCAGCACTCCATGAATGTTCTTCCTGACATTTTTATGGATTTGGATGGAAATGTTTCTAATTACCATGCATCAGTCAAATTGGTTGCTATAGAAAATTTTATATACTAAATATTCTCCTTCCTTTGTGAAGGAATGACATATGAACTTCTGGCTTGATGGACAGAAATTGCTTTATTGCTCATGATCCATGATTTTTATCTCATTCACTTTCACCTGGGAGTGGTTAAGCAAATCCAGGCAGAACACAGCTGCAAATCACACATCAATCACTCTCACGGCCGGCCTGATCATCCAGACACCACACACACACAAACCTTGGAGTTTCAAGTTACTCTTTTTTCACACCCCCACATGGCGAATTGCAAACTTGAGAGCTCAGCTCTGTCCCTGGGCAGTAAATCACAGCCAAGAGAAAACCATACAAGATCATCTAGACATTTCCCAGGCCTTCCTCTTCTTGTTCTCATGTTTGGCTTGCTACATTCCTTTCATTGAAATCATATTTCCCACCAAGTTAGATACAATTATTGCGCACCTGTTCAAGATTATTTACTGTTCATGAAATTTCACTGTATTTGTTATCCCTACAATCACCCATTGAAGAAGAATTTCCATCAGGTAGATATCAAACACTGCAACCAATCTTACAAACAACTGGTTTTTAATAGTATTCTTAAATGACTCTGGAAAGACTTTCATTATGATGTAGGCAATTGCTCTCTTGTGACCTAGAGCTGTAGTTTCTCAACCCAAATCTCTGGGGAGAAAAAAATACAGAAGCTGCTAGCTGTTGATGGAAAATACATAAAGGATAAGAGTTATTTTCCACATATCAAGCAAATATTCATTATGCAACAAACCTTTCAAGATCAACCAGCCACCCAGGAGCCCGAGTGAATTTACTGTCCAACTGCGAGGGAAGTGGAAGAGAGCTACCTATGTCTGTTCCCCCATGCTCTCCCACTTCACTGAAGGATCTGCTTTAAAGAAGGGCTAGCAGGGGTTTTGCTGGGTGTTTGTTTGTCCACTGAGGCTTTAGTTTGATTTGCTTATGCTTCTTTTTGTATAATATTGTGCCAAATATCACTGCACACCATTTTGTTTCTCCTTAGTTGATGGTTAAAATAGAAATTAATATGATAAATAGGCTTTATAGAGCACTAATATGAAGTCCAGATGTTTTAGCTGGGTTTGCTTTAATGCCAACACTACTAACCAGTAGAGACATAAAATCACAGAAATTGAATAGAAGAACTCAGTGAGTTTTGATTTTTTTCCATAACACAAAATGAACAGCCGACTATCATCACCAGCAGAAAAAAGAAAAAAAATACATCGGCAATTAATTTCATAAAACACAAAAAGATGATAGGGTGAATGAGTTATTATAATGTCAATCACAAACATTTCTTTGGTTGCACTATGTTTGTGTAAGTTTCAAATTAAGTAGACTGTGCTACATAAATTTTTTCAATAAGTAAATTCAGAACATATTGGTCCAGTCCTACAAGCATTTTGGTTATCCATACATTATAGCTTACTAAATGTAAGAACTAAGTTTCTATAAAACATATAAATTACTTTTTAAAAATTATACTATTTATTCATTCATACTTAACTGCACAAACTCATAATTTTTTCATGTACCAAAAAAGAACCTATTAGTTTTTCAGCATTAAAGGTGAAATGAAGATACTCTGCTTACCTGCGTGCAAAATTCTACCTTCAGATAATAATCCAATTTTCAGGAGTCTGACTGTTTTTATGGAAGAGATATGCAAGATATAATTTGGTACTGTGTTTCTACATATCTGCTTTTTTGTTCTTTTGGATGCAAACAAAAGTACAGACAGTGCAGTGATGGTATGACTGGATCAATCAGAAATGTTCAATCAAGAAGTTCATAGTTTTCTGTACTTATGCTACTTTCCTCATCCTGAGATATAGAATAGCATTAGTATTTTGGATAGATTTGTGACTGTATAATGTTTTTACATAGCTGCTTAGTCTGATATGGGAAGGGACCCTTTAAAAGAATGGACACCTTCATTTTTTTTAACAGCAAATAATAGAAATAGCTAAACAAACCAATCATATGCCAGGAGTAAACTTAGCAATCAGCAAAGACTTCAGAAATAATTCTTGACTTTATAACTCACAGACTTACAGAATGAATAATTCAAAATTAAAATATTTGACTTACGACATGATGAGTACTTTGATAACTATCTAAGTTTATCAAGTAAATATCAGCTTCTAATTTTAATCAATTCTTGAATTTTTAAAGAAGCTTTTATAATTTCTCTTGAAATCAACCATGGTTAAGATTTTCAGTAATAGTTTCCTACATTTATTCTCCTGAGGAAGCACAGACTTAACAGTATTCTGAACATCCTCTCTCTGTGTGTAAAAGAAGCTGGTACTTAGATATGCAGTGGTTTAGGAATGGTACTCCCCAATTCAGTGACCCCACCAAGACTCTTCTAAACCAGATGCTGCTCTCTCACTTCCGTTATTCTCTCTTCTTCTTCCCGCTCTGGGGATGGAGTTGAGAATTGGAGGCACGAAAGATGAAAATCATGGGTTGAGATAAGAACAATTTAGTAGAAACAGCAATGAGATAAGAAAATGAACAGTAACAGCAACAATATTGATAACAAAAGGCATAAGACAAATAAATCATTTTACACAGAAAACTGCAACAAATACCAACCAACTCTTCCGCACAACATCATGATTTTCCCACCAGAAGGGACCACCCTTCTTCTCAGAAGTGAGAGAGTCCCTTTCCCCCAGCCCAGCACTGACATAAGATGGTATCAAATAACAAATTATGGTCAAGACCAAAACCAGGACAGAATATAAAATTATGTCTTCTGAAAATGAGGGTGGAAACTTGTTCTGAGCTTTGAAAAAATACAGGAAAAAAAAAGGAGGGTAGCCATTGAAATTATAAAAATGTGAGCACTACTGTAACAGATGTCTCATCCTCTTTCCATCATGTTTCTTTCCAAAACACCTTACATTTTAATCTGAATCTTAATAAAATTAAAGAATGAATCTCTGTTCTGCTAAGTTAGGGCCAAAAATTCAACTGATACCTTTTCATAGTAAAATTAGGGATCATATCCCATTATTAGTGTGGTCTTTTATGTATTATCATTTTATATTGTGAATTCAACATTAATATAAATGCTACAGACTTATGTACCCAGTAATATAGTTGGTGTTTTCTTCAATAAAAGATGCAAAATATAAGAAAAAACTTTAAAAAGCAGTATTCTAACTTTCTTTGCAGTGCTCTATAGAAATAAACAGCAGCTTCAGAAAGGGGTTTAATGCCTTACTCAAGATACTGGCATACAAGTAGCATAACAGAAAATGACACATCATGGGTTATTGCTGGTTCACTGACTCAAAAAAAGAAAGAGGGAATATTAATTAAAACCAGTGATGGTTTAGACAGGAGGGCTGCAGGGAAGGGGGAAAATATCCAGATAGATAACATCCAGAAGAGAACTAAATGATTCCCTGTCCTGGTTAGAACGGCTGGGACCAATTCATCCCTGGATGGGTGTAACCCAAAACTGTGTATTCTATAGCCTCCATGCCATTTCCCAAAAACTGCTGTCAGTAGAGGCCTGCAAGGTGGGAAGATGTTCCTGTACCCTTTTATGGAATTCCTTGCTCTGATATCCTTATATGGAATTCCCCGCTCTGATAAGAGGGACTGAGCATCCACATGCCCTTTTTATGGAATTCCCTACTCTGAGGGAGGGACTGAGCACTCCTGCCTGAACTGGAGAGTATATAACTGGGAGTTTCAGAGCCTTGGGGCTCTCTCTCGTGGGACCCAGAGGAAGACAGCAGACCACCGCTGCTCCCAACCAGGCTGAGACCACCACCCTCAACTGGACTGCAATCACCACTTCTGACCAGACTGCAGCAGCTCTCCCACCAGCAGGTTTATCCCGTCCCCCTTTGCTTTGGACTCGGGGGGGTGGGCCAAGGTACACCACTTTTGTTCATACCCTAGGGTCTTGGGTTTGTACATTTGGGTTTTGTGGGTTAAAACCAATTGTCTGTCTGTATAATTGTACTTATTGCATTATTTTAATAAATTGTTATTCTGACTTATAAATCTCTCTTTTGAATTGAGTTCATTTTGCCTTGCTGGTTAACTTTTAAACCAGCACATTCCCTTCTGCTTCTAAAGAGAAAATTCGGTCTGTGACAAGAACAGTCCATTAACTGATGTGACCTGATTGGGCTTATTAATGCTGCTGGCTGTATTATTAAGACAAATGAGAGGTAGAGAAGCCATGATTGTAAAGGCAAACAGATCACACCTGGGTATGTGTGCCAGATTAATATATTTTACGCTGCATGAATAAAACAAAGGTCAAAGTTCAAGAGAGTCAGTCAAGCAAATGATGGGATTACAGTTCAGGATGAAAAGATGGGTGAGGATGGGGAGGAATGATGAATACTCTTTCACCAGAGGAGTTATAAACAAATGTAATCCTTTTTGATAAAGTATTTAGTTTTCCTTCTAGTCTCAGGTCATTTAACATATACTTAAATGGCAAAAAAAAAAGAAAATATGTTTCAAAACTACAGTTCCTACCTCATAATTTAAAGTATGTGTCAAAGTAATTACTGAGTTTGTTACGTTTCCCTGAATACAAGAAAAAGAATTTGCTTAGAAATAAATTAGAGAAATGAGTGGAGGAATATACAATCTATTTTTTTAAGATAGGAAAGAATAACGAATTAGAATATAAAAAAACTCTGTTATTTTTTTCATTATTGATGCCTAAACTAAAATCATATTCAAAACTGAATGCAAGTATTGCATGAATTCTCCTAACAATCAAACAAGATTATTGCTTTCTGCCATTTAGAGATGAAAACTTCTAAACCAACAGAAAAATCACAGAGATCACTGTTGTCAGATTATCCATCGAAAGCAATAGGCAAGAATCAGTGTATGGGTTTATGTTGCAAGATTTTGGTAGCTGGAGGGGCTGCAGTGGTGGTGGCTGGAGCTGCTGCTATGCCAGATAGAGAGAGTTCCATCACACTTCAAAACAGACCCTCCACTGGCCAAGCTGAGCCCATCAGGAATTCTTTACTGTGAGGGTGGTGAGGTGCTGGAAGAGGTTGCCCAGATTAGGGGTAGACACCCCATCCTTGGAAGTGTTCAAGGCTGGGTTGCATGGGACTCTGAGCAAACTGGTGTAGTGGAAGCAGCCCATGGCAGGGGGGTGGGAAATAGATGACCTTTAAGGTCCCTTCCAATCCAAACCATTCTATGATTCTATGAAGTATGCATTAGATTTGATGGCATGCATACTCTGAATTGTGAGTACTATTTGGCTCCTTCACATATAAAAGTGATTGCTTTCTAGTCATGTGGGTGGCATACATGAAATCAAGCATCTGGAGATGTCTGTGATTTTGTGAATACGTTTTCCCTGTTCAGCTGAAGCATAATAGAGGTATTTCTCCTCTAGGTCTAAGTGGACAGTTACATCTGATACACCACTGTGCAGAGTTGCAAGTTTGGTTTGAGCTGCATTTGTATATTACCAGGGCTGTCCTTCTCAGAAGGACTAATTGACTGCCTCTGGTTTGAATATAGATTCATTGGTATTATTTGCGGGGGGTGGGTCTTAGAACATATTTCTTCCTTGAGCAGCTTTAAATTTGCCATTTTGTAAGAAAAGGCTCTAAAGGGAACTTTTTTGGGAGTGCAAACAACAAGAAAAGGAGTAACTATGGACAAAACCAAAAATATTGGGCAAGTATGGAAAGGCAGAAAAGGAAAAGAGAGGGAATAAGTTATGATGGAATAATTGATATAAAAAAGTTCGAAAACTAGCAGGTAGAGAAAGTGTCTGGAAATGCGTAAGGAATATAAACATCAGTAGCTCTTGGACCAAGAGGGACTGTATCTTACAGAGCATTGCATGTTGCCTTGGAGACTGAGAAGGAAGAATCATAAACTTGACCTCCTGGGATTCCAAAACATGAGGAAATCCTTTTGCATGAAGTTTCAGAATAGAAAAGAAGAGAGACTTTTTGAAAGGTTCTGGATCATGGTAGACCATGATAGTATTTATTCTTCCTCAGAATAAATACAACTACTCTAGAGTGAAAAATTATCAGACACAATCAAGAAATTCTTAAACTTTACTTTTAGTACAGCTTCAAAGAACTCATTTTGAAAGAAAGATGGGAGCGTTAACAAGAGATAACATATCTGCACAGTAAGTTTTCTCAGGAACTTCATATGACTATAGACAACAGACAAAGTGGATAATCACATCTACAAGGAATAAATTATGAAGTACAGCATGCATGCTAAGACCAAAAATCAAAGCAACGTCTTTGTTCCCTTCATTTGCCAGAAAATATACTAGGAAATACATTGATTACTTTTATGAGAAAAAGACAAAGCTCTTCCACATCTAACGGTTCTGATCATTAATTTCTATTTGAAAACTAATGGAAGGCAATCCTGTTGAGAAGGACTTGGGGGTGCTGGTGGATGAAAAGCAATGTGCGTTTACAGCCCAGAAAGCCAATACTTTTCTGGGCTGTGTCAAAAGCAGTGTAGCCAGCAGGCTGAGGCAGGTGATTCTACTGCTCTGGTGAGACCCCACCTGGAGCAGTGCATTCAGATCTGGGGTCCTCAGCACAAGGGAAGACATAGACCTGTTGGACTGGGTCCAGAGGAGGATGACAAAAATGATCCAGGGAATGGAACACCTCTCCTATGAGAACAGGCTACCAGAGTTGGAGTTGTTCAGTCTGGAGAAGAGAAGGCACCAGGGAGACCTTATTGTGGCCTTTCAATTCTGAAAGGGGGCTCATGAGGACCAGAGGTGCAAACTTTTTAGCATGGTCTGTTTTGATAGGACAAGAGGTAGTGGTTTTAAACTGAAATAGGGTCAATTTAAATTAGATATAACGAAGAAGTTTTTTACAATGAGAGTGGTGAGACATTGGCATAGGCTGTCCATAAAGGTGGTAGATATCCCATCTCTGGAAGTGTTCAAGGTCAAGTTGGATGGGGCTCTGAGCAACGTGATCTAGTGTAAAATGTCCCTGCCCATTGAAGGGGCCTTGGAACTAGGTGACCTTTAAAGGTCCGTTCCAACTCAAACCATTCTGTGATTTTGCTTGTCTGAGACAATCAAACAATAGGACTCAAAATACTATGCATCAATCAGCTGAGGTCCAATTCTCAGCAGAACTCTGAAGCAAATAATCCTACAACTTATTTGTAAATACATTAAATGGAAAAAAAATTGAGTATCAACCAGAATTCAATTGATGAAGATACTTCTCTGTCTAATCAATTTTCCACCTTCCATAATGCATTGCCTGTCATGAATAAAGAAAAGTTTCACATAGGTAAACACAAGTAAAGACTTGAATGCTTTTTCATGTTCAAGTTAGGGGAATGGATGCAGCCTCAATCAAATGGATACTGAACTGATCAGAAAACTGTTCAGAGAATAGGCAGTTGAAGGTCAGAGTAAAAACTACTAAAAATGCGTTGAGTGCATTTCTGTGGTAATGGGACCATAATTCTTTACTACTCTTTATTTTCAAGATCTGTAATGATGGAATAGCAGGTACACTTACCAAATATGCAAACTGCTCCAAACAAGGAGGGATTGCAGGCTGTGTTCTAAAGTATCCATTTTGTTTGGATGTTTACACAGTTATTAGAGGCTCTGCATAGCACTCTGCTTCTAATGCCATCAATCAATGCTTTATACACAGCCATGATGCGGCCAACAATCTGCAGACTGTAACCTTTCTTTTTCGTCTATGCTTTATTCATTGAATATTTTTTCCATGTAAGTACCAAACAGAAAACCTCTAATTTTGGTTCTGTCTTCAGAAGGGAGTGATATGGCACACTGCAAATCACTCTACAAGCTTCTATTTCAGTAAATATCTTGTTCGTTTGTTCATTCTGTTTTTTCTTTTTTTTTTCATTAAAAGCCTTTAATATGGATTAGCCTTGAATGAAATCCATACTGAATCACCATTTCTTATTCACTGCATTCCTATATTAAAAAAAATCAATGACATTCTAGAGCTAGAACATAAGCATGTAAAATGTATTTAAGTACAAGTATATGCATGAAAATTCTGTAATTATACAAAGGAAAAAGAAACACTGAAACCTTTAAAAAGAAATTAGCATAATTTCTGAATCATTGTAATATTTAGTTGTTCAAGAAGTTGGGTTATGGCCAACAACACAAATGAAAAAAACTACCATGATGACCCAGTAATAAACTCTAAATCCTGAAATCAATGCCAGGCAAAAGGTCACTGTCTAATCAAGCCAACTAAAGGATTTTAAAGCTTTCAGCTACTTTCTAAAACAGGAGAGGCCAGCAAGTGCACAGAAACTGAGTTTCAAATCTATTGACACAATGAGCAAAACCATTGTGTCTCTCTTTAGTAAACACATTAGTAAAATAGCAAGGAAATCAAGTGCTGTTTCGGCACTGAAACATATTTAAGCAGCTATAACTTTTCATGATTATTCTGTGTGCCTATCTGGTGTGTAATCAGTTCACAGTACCAAAGATGAACATAGCAAGACAGACTTTTTTTTTATTTATGCTGTGTGAATCTGTACAATTAACTATATTGTCAGCTGCATTTGACATATTTATACTCTTTAAATCAGTGAATTTCTGAAAGTGGCTGTATTTTCTAGAATGTGAGGTATGACTTTTGTTAGGAAAACTGTCTAAGGAATGTAAATCAAGTTTTGAACTTCTGTAGCACAAAACTAATTACACCCTATGTTGTGGCTTGAACTCCCCAAAAATCTAATTTCCAAACTCCCCACAATTTGCCTCAGTGTGAGAGAGGTTTCAGACATAACACGAATACTAACACGGGGAAATTATATCAAGATTTATTACTAACACAATAAATACTATAATACATTTATATACAACAATCCTAACTCTCTCTCCTATGGTAAAACAATATGTATACATAGATCATCCTTCCTTCCCTCTATAAATGTCCAGAAGGAAAGAAGAAAAAGTTTTTTCCACTTTCAGGGCAGCAGTGTCTCTCCTCTTCAAGGTAGCAGTTCTGATTTGTTGTAGCTGGAAAATCTCTCTCTCTCTTTCCATTACAAAGCAGGGGTTTCTTCTCTCATCCCTCTCGGCCCTTCGGCTCCAAGCGAAGGTCTCTCCCGTGAGCTGCAAAGCAGGGACAAAGCTCTCTTCACCATGGTCATATCACGAAGTGCAAGGCATCTCGTGAAAGTCCCTTTGTCAGGGGGTCAAGTCGCCCCCTGAATCAGAATGTTTAGAGGCTCTCAGTTCAGTTTTTGCCCCAAGTGTTCTAACAGAGCTCTTTTGCTCTGTCTCTGCTGCAAACGTGGCAGGGGAGGGCCACTTCCTCTGCATTCCTTATCTGACCATCCTGGTTCACCTCACAGGACATGTCTAAGTTCTCAGCTCCTTCCTCTCTCTCTTTAGCTGCTGCTGCATTTTGGGGTTCCCTAAAAGTTTAGAAGCCCACCCCTCCTTTTTAAGAGGTCTCAGGGTTTTGCGACAGTAATTCAGTCTTACCCCAAAACAGTCTCTACTGAGTTTTCTCTGCTCTGTTGCCAACTCTCCCTCCTGCAGGACATCTCTGCGTCTCTCAGCGTGGATCCATGCCATCTTGCTGCTTGCCAGCTATCTTCTTGGCTTTCAGCCACAGCTCTCTATCCAGTGCTGTCTCTGCCGCCATTCTTCTGCTGTCCACTTACACTGGAGAAACTCCCCCCAGTCTTTGGCCACGGCACCTGGTCCAGTTTTAACACTGCACCAGGCCCTCCACAGCCCAGCTGGGGGCTGGGGGCCTTGGCCCCCAGCAGGGCTCACTGGCCCCTTTTTCAAACACGTGGCATCTCAAGCCATGGCTGCCTCTCTTCCAGCTACATATCAGTCTCCTTTTCCGGTTTGTTGTAATATGTTAATTTTGCAGGGGCGCTGACTGGGTCAACACCAAGAACCCCACCCCTGGGGTTGACCAGCCTAAACCAATGGTACCATTGCAAATGTTTTTTCAAGGCAACTAACAGAGCTACCACTTCTTGGAAAGACCATCTGTAATCTGAACAACTGCATTCCTTTGACAGCTGCAGGAATAGATGAGATTTGATGGCATTCAATAGTTTATTTTAATGAGATCCCAAAGATTGATAATAGTCTTTATTTCTTCATCACTGACAGTCAGCTAAGTGTACAAGGATGAAGTAGGATACAGCTCTGCTGAATGAACTTTAGAGTTAGGGGGAGAAAAGTGTGTGTATGATAAATGGATGCATCTACATGTCACCTGGCAGTGTCTCTCAGATATAATGTTCTGAAAATGATCTCCTCTAGGGCAGTGGGACAAACCTATGAGTGATAATTTAAGGTACAGAAAGGCAGCCTTTATGTTTGAGGGTTTTATTCAGCACATTTGCATACTAAAATTGAACTGATACTGACTGAAATCCTTACAAAACTAAGTAAACTGGTCCATTTTTCTTAAATGAAAGTCATAGAACTTAGCTCGAAATCTGAATTTCATCACTTGTGGAGCCATTTTACTACGCATCATTGAGTCTTGACAGTGTTAACACATAAAGCCTTTTCTCTTCAGTGCAATACCTGAATTTTATTCAAAGAATATATTTTTTATTTATGAATCTTGTTCAGGGGGAAAAAACAGACTTTTAATTCAAGGTTCAAATGTGCTGCATGACTACTTTGCTAACACAACACTTGGGAATAGTAATCTCCATCAAGTGAAGCAAAAATGACTGAAACTATCTGAAAAGTGTTACAAGAGATTTTTTGAGTCTTGATTACTGCTGTGTAAAATGAGAGGTGAAGGAAGCAATGTTTAAAACACAGTAAAGAAAAACATTTCTAGTTGTCTTGTTCTCTGCATAAAACTACATGGAATTTCATAGAACATTCTAAGAAATTAGATTTAAAACCACAAAAAAACAGTATCTTTTGCTATGCCTGAAATAAAATTTATTTTGCCTTATGGCAAACACCACTAGGAGTGGTGATGTACCATAACAACTCAGGAATTAGATCAAGTACTATGCTCCGAATATATATTATGCAGTATTCATGATCTTTTCCTGCACATAATGTTGCACTACTGCACAAACCTTGGGGGGGCATTGTTTCAATACAGAGGTGTGCTTTTTTTTCTTGTGGATCATAGCTTTTATCATGCTATATTTTAGAGGCTCCTCTACCTTCATTCACACTGAGGAACTGGTCACACTTCTGTTTGTGCTATTTCAGATTCAGTTTGAAGTTTATAGTAGTGGCAAAATCTAGTGGCATGGAGAGAATGACTTTTCCTCTCTACAGTCCTGTTTGGTAACTAGGCTTAGCTACCAAGCAGGAAACTATCACATTCTCTGAGCTGAATGTATTAAATCACATCAGCTGTCCTCAAGCTATGCAAAGCAATAAAATAAGAATAGTTATGTAAATGTTGCATCATCAGAGACCACTTCTTATCTGACCACTAAACATGAGGGGGTACTCTGAATTTTACAAAATGCAGGTTTGTAGGCACAGTTTATTCAAAGGGCAGTCCAAAGGGCAGCATCATTCTTACTGGCCTTTACAGAGGTTAGATTGGACAAGATAGGGATGAGATGAGAAAACCTTTTGGAAATCATGCAGGATTCTCTGAAATAAGAATGTCAGATGTATTAAAATCATGGAAGAATCATGGTTGTATTGTGTCCAGATGACCAGATTTTGACAGCAAGAGTGGGCTGCAGAGGTGACCCATGTGGAGTGGGCAGGATGTGAGCCATGGAGTGGGCCTGGTTTAGTGGCACCTATGGCCAGACAGGGCAGGGCTGTGTGGAGTTGGAGACCAGCCCTGCTGCAGCATTGCTGGGATAGGGATGATCCCAGTGTGAGGCTGGCAAGTTAAATGCACAAGAATACACTAACATAAATCATTATTATACAATTGTCTCCCCAACCTTGATAGAAGAAATTAATCATGAAATTTTTGAAAGCCTTTGAGTTGCTAATGATTTATTTTCCACTAGCTGAAGAACACAAGAAAAAACAGAGAAGTTCAGGAAATGTTTTGCTGCTCTAGATTTCCTATTTACCTGTATTTCTGCCTTGCCTGAGAGTCAAATCATACAATAAGTTAAAATCCACTTTACTTACAAATAAAAGTCAAATAATAAAACTAGTCAGTGGAATTGCATTTAGGGAGCCAAGACCTTTTCCACCCAGTCTTGAGGCTAACAATTGAAATCAAGTCTCCTATTAGACAGAGGTCGAAGTGCCAAACAACCTGAATGAATACTTCAGCTCCCAGGAGTAATGATAAGGAGAAGGCTGCTGAAAGCAGAGCTCCTTATTTCCTTGGGCCTATATGCCATGATAAGACATTAGCAGCCATGACTCCCAAGTACTGAACTGAGTGGCATACAAAAACCTCTTTCTTATTGTTGTGCCTCTGACAACAGTGTGAATGCAATGCAGTTGGATATGTGACTTACAGCAAAACTTCATTTAGAAAGCCCTGCTGGGAAGCAGTTTCACACCGTCCAACAATATAGCCCATGATAGCTCATCATGCCCAGCTGCACAAACTTTAGGCTTCAGGAGAAACAGTATCCTGAGGTAGGTCAGCCTGACACTGTGCTTCTGCAGGACAGAATGACAATACGCATCATTCTCTCTTCTAATACCATAGCTTGGATTTATAGGCAGTTATCTGCATTTTGGCTTATAGAGAGTGGTTAGAATAGAAAATTTTTGAGCAAAAGATGTTTGAATCTCACACGTCAGTCACATTTTTCCCATACATAATATTTTGTAATTTTCTGTAAGGCTCTTAGGTAATGTAGAGGCATCAGTCATGGCTAAAATGTAGATCAGAATTGTGGCCACTCCAGGCTTTTTGAAATAGAAAATTAAATGCTTGTAGCACACACCACCCACTGCATTTCTCCCCTAATGTGCCCCCACCATCTTGGAATGCAAAGAAATTTTCCCCCAGAAAGGCTATCAGAAAGACAGAAAGACAATCTGAACCTATTTCAAATGCAAGCAGCAAAGCAAGGGAGTCATCCCAGAACTTGGTCTCTTAAGTCTTGCAGGTCATGCAGCAATACTAAAGAACAGATACATAAATATAAATACATTATACACAAATATTCTAGCTCCAATGCTACCCCAAATGAATAAGAAAAAATATCCCAGTCAGTAAGTACATATCACCAATCAGAAAGACTTTTTTTTCAGTTTGATGCAACAAATCCCCTTGGTTCTATCAAATAAACACAACAGTAAAGATGATGTATTGAAGCTTTTCAGTACAAAAATAAAATCTGTCAAGTTTTGACACAAATGTATGAAATTAGTTGCTCTGCTGTGACTTTCTGCTTCTCTCAAGATATTGTTTCTCACTAGTTTAAACTCTTTATTCAAACCAAGTGTCGTAGTTTGACTTGTCTGGTGTCCCTCTGGGGCTGGAAATGGTTAATTCCAGAGTGGCATTTCCGATGCAGAGCCAATCAAAAACTTAATAACACCTCTGCGAAATTCCATATTTTATAGATCAGAAGAGAAGCACTTGTTGCACAGAAAGAATTGGAGTCATGAGATAGCCAAGGGGAGCCCTGAGTTTGGGGGTGCCCCTGGGCACCCTGCAGCTCTGGTGCTATGGCCAGGGCTGTGGCAGTTCCTCACCGTTTTTCCCCTGTGAGCGGGGGGGGACAGCAGCGGCGATCGTGAAGCAGAGCAGAAAGAATCCCAGGTAGAGGAGAGAGAAACTTAAGCAGTCTCACTGCCACCTCCCCTGCCATGGCGAGGGGAAGGAGTGACTCGAGCTGAGACTGGAGCAGCAGAGACAGATAGAGGGAGCCTGGAGGCGTCCTGCATGAGGTTTGGACCAGGGTAGCCGAAACGAGGAATGCGGGGGATTGCCCTCACCACGTTGCAGCCAAGCTGATGCCTGCAACTGAGACAGAGAGAAGCCAAGCCGAGCAGGCTTTTTCTGGGTAAGGACTTTAATGAGAGTTATCAGAGTATAAAGACTGAGCAAAACCCAGAAATCCTGCGATCCAGGAGGAAGAAGGGACTCGAATTGGAGGAGTCCCAGAACCTTACCCCCTGGAAGGGACCATCCATGGAACAGGGAAAAAGACTCAAAAGCTTTAACTCCCTGTAGCCAGTGATGCAGACCACGGTGAAGTGTCCCCTTACAGCACATGAAACAGGGAAAAAGACTCAAAAGCTTTAACTCCCTGTAGCCAGTGATGCAGAACATGGTGAAGTGTCCCCTTACAGCCCATGAAGAAGCCCTCATTGGAGGCCGAGCAGCTGGTGGGGGGTGCAGAAGACCCCCCCCCGTACCCCGAGGAGAGAGGAAGAGACTTTAGCTATCATCCTGAAGGTTCTTCTTCTGGCCTGATGTGGGAGGAGATCGAATGGTGGTAGAAATGGTATTAATACTGTGTATTTATTTGCTCTTTAATTTCTATAGTTTTTATTCTATTAGTGATAAATTTTGATATAATTCCCCCATGCTGGGTCTGTTGCCTGTCTGAAAACTCTCAACATTTTAGCATATTCGTGGGGGTTTGAAAAATTTGTTTTGGGAGTCAAACCGTGACACCAAATTACTAATTTTACCATATATTTAAAACGTTTAAGATGAAACTATAACGGGGTGTATATGTGTGGTGTGAGTCTTTGGAAGGGGGGGATCTGATTTACTGAATAAAATTGGATCTGTAAGGAGCACTTTGTAATACAAGGCTGCTAATTTAGAATATTCAAAATATTCTAAATTAAATAGGCAGTTATTTGTTTATACGACCAAGATTTTCTCTTGGATTTTGTGCAGAAGCACATGCCCATACCTAACTGGATTACATGACTATTTTGGCCAGTATATTGGTGTGAGTTCAGTATATATAAATGAACTCTTAACAATGGGTGGTAGCTGTCACATTTGCAAATGACATTGACAGAAGTAATAAAGTGCTGTAAGCTAGATATAAGCTTGGGTAGACTGATGAATTTTAAATACAAGAAATAAGTGTTCCACTGATCAAGAAGGAAGGAAAAAATAGCTCACTGCAACACAATCATTCCCCCACAGAATTTTTGTATATTATCAATAAACTCTTAGTATGCATAGAATGCAATCTTCATTCTGCAAAAGGACAGCAAGAATTATAAGCTACAATGTATTTACTTTATATATAGTTGCACATATGTATACACACAGAGGCATTTATAGTCCAAGACCCATCCATATATTTTACTGTAATCAATATGATTAAACTGTCTTCTGTTAAATTACATACATGACTTCTTTTTCTCAGTAAGTAGCATATAGACATTTACTTTTTATACAAAACAGTTTATTTTTATATTGAGAGTATAAAACTCTATTAGAGAATATAACTAAGAGTGGTTCCTTTAAAAAGTTTAAGTACTGGAAAGAGGAGTAATTGCAATAAAACCACTCACTAATTTGCAGGTAAGAAGTAAATATGTTTTTAGCCACACGTGCCTATTTATTATGCATAATATGAATAATCTCTTTGCTTATTAAATGGGCAATGTAAAATTTGTAAGTTCATATGCTTAAAATATGACTTTCTTTCAAATTATCACATTTGTAACAAAAGATGTGATAGTTCAATGCATTCTTCTAAATTACCACTTCCAACAATAGATGGATTTAAACAGTTAGTTGGGTTTGCTTTGAATTTCTGAACTTTTAACGTATATAGTTGGAATCATTAACTTAAAAGTTGTATTTGAGCTATTCCGATACTGAATAAAGCACACAGCTGAGTTAATTTCTCACCAGGTATTTTATCAGCTACAGTCTCAAGCATAATAAGAAAGAACACCATGAATGTCACAGGTGATGTGATTAATAGTTGAGAAATATAACAGTTCACATTTCTATTTTTCTTTAAAACTAATTCTCTGAATATTTTATGTAGTTGCTCTGTAATTTCAGCTTTCAGTAATTTAATTAAGTAATGACTCACTTCAGAGCATTTTGAATGGGATAATAGAAGCCTGTGGACAGTACAGGATTAGTAGAAGCCAGCAGTTTTTTGTCTTCAGTTTCATAATTCATTGGATTTTAAATGGACTTGTGGGTTCATTTTCCTGACTGGCATAATCTACAGATGATCCATGTGGGTACTTCCAACTCGGCATATTCTGTGATTCTGTGAAGTCAGCTGAAGAAGGTTCATGAACTACATCTGTAACTGGGTGACAGGCAGATTTGAAAGACACAGGAGAGGATGAAGGTAAGTAGTACAGGGTTGGAAATTACTTGATGATTTCTTTGTATTCCAAACCATTAGGATAAAACTGGAAACAGTTTTAACCCCATAGATATTTGGTCCCATTTTTAGTATCTCTCCTCTTTGCCACAAGCCCAATTTATTTTTTTTTTCCCATTGCCACTAGGTAAAATTTCTTTGCATTGAGATAGTTTAAAATAAAAAAAAATAAAAATAATTTTAAAAAGGAGGAATATAGTGCAGTTTAGTAATTGCAGCTGTGTGACTTCCAAAGCTACATCTGTCATAGAAAAAAGGCTCTATCAGCTTTGTATCCACAGCATGACTTTTACCACTCAGTTGCATCGCATGTGAAGAAGCATGTAATTTAATATTTATTATTCACTATTCATTATTCGTTATTTTAAATCTGTTAACTAAAACCTCATTTAATAGTTCCTAGTTTTTTTCTTTTTACTTTTCTATTGTGAAAAATAATAATAGTAATTTTCTGTTTATTTCCCACATGACAGTTCTGATTTTGTAATTTTTTACTTATTAAATATTGTTTCCATCAGTCATTTCTTTTCCATATTGAAGAGTCCTAACTTTTAAAAGCTCCTGAGAGTTATGCTGTTCCATAACTGTGGACATTGTTCTTGTGTGCTTTCTCTGCTTTTCCTAAGGCACCAGATTGTTTTACTGAATAGTTGAAATGTGGAATCACTGTGGGTTTTTTGAAATAGCATAATGATATTTTCTAATTTTTTTTCTCTTATTGCCTAATAAATTTTAATACCAGCTTTATTTGAGTTGGTTTTGATGACTACCTAGTAGATATTTAGCTAGAAACAGCAACTCAAAATAACCTCCCTGTGTAATAACAATTTAGTCTGAGCTCATGATGCAGGTGCATTATGGTAGGTTTTGCCTTTGCTCATTACCTTGCATTTTTTTCTGTTTCAACCACAATTGAAGTTCACACAGTAACTATCCATTGACTGCTTTGCAAGTATTCACAGTTTGCTTTTCTAGATTATCTTTGGCTCTATCAAAAATTCCAATCCTAATATAATGTCTAATAATATTCTTTACATCGAGAAGCCTTACAAAGTATCCCTGTAGTTTGTTTCCTGTTCTTAAATCAGTCTTTAAGATCTTGTCATTCTATTATGGGTTTGATGAAAGACTTTATCAAAATCTTATTGGAAACCCAAGTGACTAAATCATATTATCCTTATTCAAAGGTTTGTCGACACGTTCAAGAAAATCTAGTAGTTTAGCCTTCTATATAAACTAGGTTTACCTTTCCCTCATATATCCTATGAATTGCTGTGTCCAGTTGATTTTGCTCTTTGGGACAGTTTCTAGACACCTTTTTAAGGATATTTTCAAAATAGAATGGGTAGGTTTTGGACTTTTCCAACGCTTTCACCCCACATTCCTAAAGTACTTAAAAAACGGATTTTGAAAGCTGAACATTAAAACTGAGGTTCTAAATCACTTAGTTTTAAGGTTCCAGGTTATTTGTAGAAATTACAACTTGGAAACTTCAGCACCGTTTGTTTCAGCATCTTCTGTTTAGAGTACATTGTTATATGGAGAAAATTGATATATGTAACAGCTGGGACTAATTAGTTACAAGCAAAAAAATATCAGCAAGTTCCTTGTTAATAGGCATATATGGGGGTGATTTCTTAAGGACAGATAGGGAATCAATGACAGAGACAGGAAAAGTATATTTGTAGATGCATCAGCATTTCTTTTTCATGAAACAGAATTTCATCTTTAGTATACTAAGCTCAAGGACCAAGTTTTCCTCTACTGTATTGTTCTTACTAACAGAATCTTTGGCCTTGATTCAATATCACTGTATACACAAAGAACTTTCTTATCACTAAGTGAACTATGGTTTTATGTCCATTATTACTGGATCCTATATGGTTATTCTCTTTCCTGTGTGTATTGAGAAGTTATCCTTTATCAATTACAAAAAAGGTGAAACAAGAAATTTTGCCCACCCACAATTTTTCCATTGTAAATAACCAGAAATATCAAATCATCCAGAAGCATCAAGTTATTTATTCCACATTCTCAGAAATGTTTCAGTCTTATCTTCCCCTTAGTTAAGCTGTCTCTTGGAGTTCAATTAAAAAATATCATCAATTTTATTTTTATTCATATTGTTTCTGTCAACAGCTGGATGAAAATTTTTCTCAGCCTCTTGTAGATGTTAAGGTTCCTGAGGGAGCAAATTTCATCTGGTGTTTATTCAGCAGCAAGAGTTTCAGGTCCTTATAATCCAGAAATTCTTTAGTTCCACTGCAATTTGGGAACAAGACTGTTGACATAGCAAGGGTGGAAGCTGGAACTGGAATGTTGTGCTGAACACAGCCACAGTGCTATTATTTAAAAATTGGATAGATCTGTTACATTACTTGTCAAATCCTCAAAGTAAAACAAGAGACCCAGAATACAATTAGGAGCAGAGAGGAATACAGTGATTATACTGACTGACTGTTTCTTTGGCACTGCCATCATGCAGGTTTTTCTGTACTAACACTGAAGTGAGATTAGAAACAAATTTCCTGTAAAGAAGCAGTCATTTAGTGGTAATCATGTTTGCATTTCTCATTTCCATTTCAAATATGAGCTAGTGACCTTGAATTGAAATTCTCAGTGTTTCATATTAATTTTTTGAACCAAGTTAATTTACCATCATACTTTTATTAAAAAGTCTGTCAAGAATGGGTTACTCCTTAGCAATACCAAGGATCATGCAGACTGCACCACTAACAAGAACTGCACAAGGTGCAAAAATACAGATCGACCATCACAACCACTCACATTCAGGATGAATCCTTTGAAGTTGTGATAATGTCTGTCATAAAACACCATGAAAACAAGGAAAAGCTTTTCACATTCAGAGGACAAAAGCTTTCTTTTCCACAGTAACAAATCATAGCAACATCTTCTTGGATGTCAGAATCAGGTAGAACTCTACAAGACACCAAGTAGTCTTTCCACTCACTTGAATTAGGATGTTTCTATCATCTGACCAATTTTCTCAAAAGATGTTTTTTCCTTCCAAAATATAACTTGGGAAGAGACTATCTGAGTTCAAGTCTAAACTGTTGTCCAAAGTAACTTACTTTTCAATTGACACACTGCATCGTTCTCTGTACACATTAAAACTATTGTCTCACTCATAAGGCAGTTGAGAATCTGGGGTGGAAGCCAAACACTAAGCTAGCCAAAGACTTTGCCCCTTTTCACTTTGTCCTTTAAGGGATAAAGTTTAGACAGTAAGATGAACATATCATAAGGTGCACTTGTGCATTTATGATTTGTGTTTTGTGTTATGTCTATATCCTTTGGATTTTTTTTCCATACAAGTCAAAGTGTGAACAATGAAATCATATTAAACTCACCTAACCTTAAATTTGGTTAGATGTGAAAGAGCTAGAAGACAGCAGAGGTTTTGTTATGTACCTCATGACCACAAACTTTCTCCAATGCCTTGTGAGCTCTGATGATATTTTGTGTGGACACAAATCAGGCAAAAATTAATAGATTCCTGCAAGTAGACACATAACCATTTTGACCTGCAGGCATCTGGGTACCTATGGTCACTGTTCTTGCAGTGTATAAACTTTATCAGAAAAATTAAAATTTTGTTCCAGAAGTAAGTTGTAGCAGTTTTTCATTAGAAAAGTACAGTCCAAAACTTCCTGCAAAACAAACTAAATATTTTCAAAATCCATATGTCTAATTAGCAAGCCTAAAATCTAGGCATAACGATGGGAATCTGTGTGTATGACTAATTCAGCAATGTGGGTTATTTACCATATCAGCAATAGACATTAGCATTAGCTGAATAGTATAAAGAAACACTGTGAAAAATAAATAAATAACTTTTAATTATGTTCCATTTTCCACTGTATTTTTTCTGAATTTCCTAATCTATCCCCCTTATATGTCACATATAACTTAAGTTTTTATTACCTTTAAGGGTAATAGTCATAAAATATTGCAATATTAATTCATAAAATTTACAATAATAATCAGAATACCTTAATTAAAAATCTGTCCTCTATCACTATGGATTTTGTTGTATTCTCTGATCATTTCACCAGTAATCGTATCTGTCCTGTGATATTTGTTGTCACTCTATTAGCCTTCCATTGCTGTTCATACTTCCTATAATTCCCTTTCCTGCCTTACAAGCCTTTGATTTGTAACACTGAAATCAGAAATCTTGCCTTTTAAGTAAAAATTCCTTAGGCAAATAATGTAATTTTCTATGTGACATAGGACACTAAGGTCTTGGCCAATATAAATACTTAAAACCAGCAAGATTATTTAAGTTATTATAGAAGGTGAATTTTGTATTACTGTGCTTGGAAAAAAGAAATTCAGTCGTGATAAAGTCCAATTTCAATGTTTGCCCAAGAGTACAAAAATGAAGATTAGTACATTTGGCATCAGATTCCACTGATAAGTATTTCCACTTTTTCAGAGAGATGAAGTTTTATTCCTAGATTCCTCTGACATTCTTAACATAAATTATCATACTGCAGTGTTTCAAGCATCCAGCACAAAAAGGGAGCCCGTGGGGGTAGAAAAGAAAGAAAAAAATTAAACAATAAAGGAGGATATAAAGTGAAGAATGTATAACTCATGTTTTCAGGATCCCTCAGTCCCACAGAGCCTGACAGAAAACAAGAATGTTGTTTTATGTAAAAATACTCATTAAGCAATCAGTAAAAAGTCATTGAAACTTCTAGTGTGGGATTATGATAAAGAAATAGTTGAACTGGGAGATCCCTATCTAACATCCTGCTCTGAAGTCAATCTTGCACATCCATTGTAAAGTGCTTTGATCAGCTGGTTATTGATTAGTCCTTGCAGATTTTGATTAGAAAGTTCTATCCTGGACTTGGTCAAAGAACTGTCCTTTTCCATCAAATAAAACAAAAGTGACCTCCTAATTTTTTGAAGAAATTAAAAGAAGTAAATTTGTCAAAAAAATTTAGTGAGTCTTACTGAAACAGTAAATACTACTGCAAAAATCTTGATAAAGATACATGAAATTTTCATTCGGAAAAAAACACAACATGAAGTGAGCACTAGTGGGCTTTTTTGTTTTCATTTTTAAATAACACTACAAAGGATGGAATATGCTTATTAGTTGGTAGTTTCAGATATGCTTAAAGAGTCTGAGCTTCTATTCCACATACAAGCTTTGAGAGGTTTACTTTACATTTCATTTCCTTCTCTCAGAAAATCACATGCTATATTTGCACTTATATAACTCAATTAGTCAACACTTAAAGTATATTTTGGAATCCTACATTGAAAAAATTATTATGAAAACAAGTAAGAAAGAAAAATAACATTATTTTTGTTATTGTTACCAACATCATATGCAAGTGATTTGTTTTTCAGAGCTGATAACCCAATTTGTTTCATAAAGAAAGACGTTTTCAAGTTTTGTCCTTTTTCATAACTACAGCAGCTAGAGATTAAAAAGATTATGATCTCTCAATCATTCTCCTTCATGTTTACCACTTCCCAGTTGAAAATTTACGTAGCACAAAGCATTGAGACTAACTGGAAAATACAAGTTTGACAAAAAAAAAGTTCAAGGAGTTTGTACATAGTACAGATTAGGAGCTGTGTTTACTTCTTTTTGAGAAATTCACATGTGGTCTATACGACAATCAGGATGTGTATATTTTCATATAACTTTACACTTGTAGCATAGTTTACATCAATAGACCTACACTAACAAAAAAAATAGTTTGCTTAATAAGAGTGAGCTTTGCTTGACTTTTGCCCAGCCCAAATTTGGTAATAAAACTACTTGTTAGATGTGTGTGCTTGATTTCAAAACAGGGCTGAATTTTAATTGTAGCTGCTTTGTCCCCAGTTCAATTCCAGAAGATAGAGGAAAGAATTGCTTTTATACATGAAATATGGATATTAATTCAGATATAAATAAACAATGTATAATCTTCAGAATAAAGTCAAGAGCAATGCAATTTGTTTCAAAACACTTAATGTGGCAGGTAAAGGTGTGTGTTAGAACTGCAGTATGTTTCAGAATTTCAATCACACTGTAAGCCTTACTGATCCATTCCTACCCAGGAGTCTATCAGATGTGGCAATTCTGATATTTGAACATTTAACTTCTTTACATGTACATTTACTAGGCTTTCCAATGAGTTCACCAGCAATCTGGACCTTGAGCAAGCATGATGACAAGATCCACTATGCTGGAAGGTCCCATGGACCCTGATTTTGTTCAGGCTTGGATAGGAATCTAACACCTGTCAAGGTCTGTGTGCCTCATGATCCTCTGAGTCCTAATCCCAATGTCTATTTTTCCTTTGAAGGTAGCTTTCCTGGATGAGCATGCTTCTGCAGGTATTGACTGCATATCAGCTATAATATGCTCTGTTGCATGTACTTCCAGAAAAAACAAATTTAGAGACAGCAAGTGTGGAAAGTTTGTTGGATCTTTGGGACTTCCTTGTTAAATTAAAGGTTCAGGTATGTTGATGGACTTGTGAGGAGTTACAAGAACACAAAAATGCTCCAAAAAAGTCTACTAAACTCACAAGTAAAGCTTTCTAGCTTTTGAAGACACTCTGCACCTAAATAAAAACAATACAATTGCCACATATGGTTTTTAGTATCGACTCCAAGCAACCCAAAAATCAATTTCACAATAAGTTGATAGCAGGCTTTGCTAAGACAAAAAATTAAAAGTTTAATCAATCTTAGATTATCTAAAATATTTCTAAAAATTCTTTTGAAAGTTTAAACACCTCAAATGAGAACCAAAACAAAACCCACAAAATCTCCCTGAACTTGCATTCAGATTCAGGCTGACAGTATTTATCTTGCAAATATTATCTTACAATACTTTCTTTTCTGGGTCTGTGGCAAGGCACATGTGAGAATTGCATAGCATAGTGGTGCACAATCTAAATTGGCCAGTGGGTAATAAAGTAGAGGAAGTAGGGTACAACAGCAAAATTCTACTTTCGTTTCCTGTCAACCCCAGCTTTATTTTTAAAATTCATGTCAGTACGAGAAAGACAGCCTTGCATGCAACAAGTTTTTTGTGAACTGTGGTACCTTTATTTTCTAAGATGTAATTTGTTGGTAAAGTCTGTTAATTCCTTTTAAATTCCTGAGAAAGAATTAGTGACTCCTGTGCACTTGAATTGCATGTGCCTGAGCTTAATCGTTGTAAATGTCCTTGTCTACTTTTGTCTTCTGTGTCAGCTTAGGATAATAACCCTGGCTGTTACCAACAATCTGGATTCATAGATGTGCAATTCCCCAACTCACTCATGCAGATAATGTATTCACCCTATAACACTGTGTTTCAGTTTCAGGACAGTGATGGTTGGAGCGGAATAGTTGCCACAAGTAAAAGTAATGAACCATTTAGCAGTTATACTGCAGTCTGTTGTAAACTACCTGATGTGTCTTTCACTATCACTATCCATCTGTAGCAATAACCATGTAAGACAGTCTTTGAAACAGTGGCACAATGAAGTGACTATACCAGACATTAAAAATCTAGTTAAACTTATCATACCATTTCTGACATTAACCTCATTAATACAACTGTATCACATCTGATTTTTAAGGACAGAGTGTCTTTAGATGTTATAGTTCTTTGGTGCATATAGAATACAGCAGTGAAGAGAAAATAACATATTCTAGTTGTGATGAGGAATACAATAACCCATCACCATAGCAAAGAGCACATTTTATTTGAAAAATACGAATAAAAGATTTTGTCCCTTTTGTTTATTAAAAGAAAATGTAACAATTTCTATCAGTAACACTTGCATAAGGAGGTATACTTTACATAACTCTTTTGTTAAAAAAAATATATATATTTTTGGAGACTTTGGAAAAATAAGGATGGCCCAAAACTTGCAACACACTTCTAACGTTCCTTAGAATGCACTGTGCCATTTATATGTACTGCAAGTACAAGGTCTTAGCAGTTTATAATCCACAAAATAACCCTAGGCAGCATAATTTCATATTCTTCTTTGCATTTAGAATATTCCCTTTGTTACCCTTGTGTGAGTTTATGAGTTTGGTTAATTCCAGACTGGTCCAATACTTAGAATTTCTAAAAGTTGATTTTAAAAAGCCTGAGACCACATAAATTTTTTAATTCCTTTTAAATACCAGTGAGAATACTTTCATATAGATATTTTCTTTCAGTATTCACAATTTAAACAACTGCATCAATTAGAATTCAAACCCAAAAATGTTTGCAATTAGTTTGGTTTTCTAAGAAGAATGAAAAAATATAAAGTGCATAACAGAGTGAAATTACTTTCAACTTTTACAGTGTTCTATGTTTTGTAACAAAACACTGATAAACAAGTTAATTTGTTTTCAATGTATGAATCTTAATCTAATACCAGTTGAATTCAAGCTCTTCCTTGCATTTAAAGTGCATTAAACTACATTTTTGACAGATTTTAGTTTGACAATATAGTTACACATTTTAAAATTCTTATACTGACCAGTTTCTCAGATGACTTGTCAAGATTACAGCATAGAGTGCCCTCAGCATTACAAGAAAGAGGGTTTGTTTGGAGGAATACAATTACTTATTTTGGTGCAAATATTAGTTGAATAGATGTTGCAGAAATCAAATTGTAAATGGGAAAGCCCTTAAGTAACACTTTGCATTTGCCATTTAACTTTACTCAGTATCTTCCAGTTTAAGTAAAACTGGCAGTTTTCAGCATTTACTTGTTATGCAGCAGCAGAATTACTATTTAGGCAAATAGGAAAATATTTGAGAATATGAGTACACAAAAGAACCATGAAAGCTTTAGGCAAAGTCTATATAATCAAACTCAACCATAAGCCAGGAAAGTTTCCCACAATACTTCAACTGAATGTATACTTTTTTCAAATTAGCAATGCTATAAAATGATTGTGATGTCCATGGCAAAAAGTATAACCTTCTTGCACTTCAATCTAGGTTAACATAGACATTCTCAAATATGGTTTAAATTTTTTTCTAGGACACAAAGGACCAAAGGAAAATATTTTGGGATAGGGATAAAAAATGCGTAAACCTGTTCTTTCTGCACTGTGAGGCCTTTTTCTGTGGCCCTGAAGATTTAATATTCTGCTATTTGTCATGCAAACAACACGACACTGTGATGTGTATTTGAGTAAAAAACAGTAAGCATAGCAAGCATGCAGACATATCATGATAGAAAAGCACATTTGGAGATCACTGTGAATAGGACATAGAACACACTGCAGCATCACAGAAGCAGCGTCTCAATAACCCTGCAGAGATTAAAGGACTCAGAATTCCTGGGTCCGGGGGTATGATGCACATGCTGTATAGCAGCAAAGAGAGCACCTGGAATGGTGAAAGGGGGATTCTTATTTCTCTGAGATATTATAAACTTAAACAGAACATTAGCGCAAAGAGGGAATATTTGCTTAAGTCACTGCACTTCTGTTGCCTTTAAGCCTGAATGTTCTATGATGCAAATAAAAGAAAACAGTGGTGGGAACACTGCTTAAAACACAAAATACAATTGATTTTCCCTGCTTTGGTGTAGGGTCAGATGGAGCAGACATAAAGATAACTAATACCTGCTCTCAAAACTATAATACAACAATTAATGCAATTTTCGTGCAGATGTGGTACAAAGTATTATAGCCCATGGTAGTAGTAATGCTAAAAGATTTTCTTTTTAACACTCATACAATATAAAAATTTAGATGTTGGCATAAAGCAAGTGTGACCTAAATCAAAAGAAAACCTCCTATTAAAATCGAACACTATTAGTTTCTTCATTTGGGACAAAACTGAAACATATCCTAACTCTACCCGCAAAAAAGACAATATATAGGCCATTCTCAGCTTCTGTGTAACTCTTATTGCATTAAAACATCTGTTTAACCTCACTCTACAGCAATAATGTCTTTTTAAATGCATTTCTAGAAGATTCTGTATTTGGTAAAAAGTAAAAAAAATCTGAACACAAATTATTAGACTACTTTCAAATCATCAGCAGAACATTTACAGTTCACGGGTTTTCCCTCCTAAATTTTCTCATGGGTTTAAATGCTGAAAGAAAGGAAAATAATTTTCAAACAGAACAGTGTAGTAAAAGCCAGTTCTAGAACTACAGTACAACTAATACTTTTTAGAGTGTGGAAAATTTCTTGCAAAGCTACTGGCTAATTTTTCCAGAAGGCTGTTTAAGCCAAAAGCAGTCAACTACATCTCAGGAAGAAGTTCACTCAAAAAAAAAAAAATCCCCTCAAAGTAGAACTGATCAGAAGTTTCAGCCATATCCAGGACCTACGCAACCCTGGAGCAAAGAAAGGAAGGTTTAATAATCTGGTTCACTTGTGTGGCCCACAGAAGGTCATCAAAAACTGTAGACCTTGCTTTACTAAGCTGAATATAAGCGGCACCTAAAATGCAAAGGGGGGAATCTACTGGAGCATACAAGTCTGTATCACTCTGCACACCAGACCAGAGAGTAAAAAAACAGTACACAGTTTCTGCTCTGGACAGTTTTCCTATCAAATTCATACTGGAAGAAGTCCACTTCCCTAAGTGGAACTACAATTTTCTTAAAAGCAAAGGACTGTAATAGACTGTGAGCCTTATAAGTCATAATCTTTCATGCAATATTTTGAGTACCTGGTCCTCTCACAGTATTATCACAAGAAAGACAAACAAAAAGGTTAAAGTTTCAAATGAAACAAAGGAAAAATCAGAATCTGCTGGATGAGTTGTTAAGCAGCCCACAGTGTTAAGCAGAACTGTTTAGCAGATCTGTAATGTTACAAACATAAATAATCAACTTATTTAACCCATATGAACCACAATAATGATACATTTCCTCCACTGACTTAAAATGTACCTGTTCCCATGATGCTTGAAATAGGGGGAAAAAAGCTTGTTCTGCTTAGGTGGAAATTAAAAGAAAGAAATATTAGCAGATTGAACTAAAAAGAAAAAAACCAGCATCATCTTATTTTATTTGTTTCAATTTTCACTATCCCAGTGACCTAACAGCAGCTCAATTTTGCTTTTAGTCACACACAGAAATAGAAAGACATTATGATTAAGAACTCTCTGTTCTAAACTCAGTGTTGTAGCTCCTGGACTCAGACCAGCAAAAGACTTTAAAAGCTTCAGCTCTTAAGTGAAGCACAGTGAACCAAACAACTGCATAGTTTAATGGTGTTTTTGTCGAAAGAGCCTACACTTCATCTGCTTCGCTGCATAAAGACTACTTTGGGCCCATTCTACTTAAATGAATGATGTTTCCATGAAAAGATGAAAAGAAAAAGCACAACACTGTAAATAACAGTTCCTTCAGCACGCAGTAGTAACAGAGCAGGTCTGGGCTTAAAGCCGTGTTTGAGCTACAGCTAAGGATGCCCTCCATCTGTTAGCTGGTTATGGATGACAAGATTATGAAGGACATTATGAAATGACAGCTTCTCAATGCAACCTGCTAATTCAATAAGATTAAATCATCAAAGGACCATTTATTTAAGAGGACAGGTGTAGCTTATCACCTCTGTAAAGGAAACAGACTGGTAGCACTTCTCACACTGATAGTAAGCCCCCCTGGCTACCTCACATTGAGATCACAAGGCCTAGAGCACAGCTAGAAATGCAACATTACAACCACCTGCAAGAGATTAGCTCCTCCATTAGCTATCTTCTTAAACAGACATGACCATAAACTTACTGTAGCTTGGAGATGTTATGCATATTGAAATAAAAATGTCATTGCTTGGCTTTACTGTAGGTATTGTTGCAGATACGGTACCACAGACTTTATTGAGCAATTAAAAAAAAAAGTACACAAGGGACAATATATTCTTTTTTCTGTATTTTTCAAAATTTGATTTTCTTCCAATTGGAGAACCCAGTTTCAAATATGAAAAGGGCACTTGTTCTACAGGAACTGCACACAACTTAGTTCCAAGTACTGTATTCACTTTTTTTTGTTACCAGTGCTGTCATTATATGTCCAGTTGTTTAGGAACTTCTCTGTTTGGGAATTACAACTAAGTTGTTCTTTCTGATTCTATTTCCCCATAGAGTTCAGCTAGCTTCTTGAACTCAGGTCCCCACTCTCCAAGGTAATTATAATCCTGGTCAGAGTGTGTTGTGGTTGAATCCAGAGAGCTGATAGATCCAGCTTCTGATCTATGACCCTCATAGGCATATGTCTGCAGGGAGTCATACGGTGGCACACTGGGGTCCAGATCAGCCTCTGCCAGTCTTTGTTTAATGAACTCCTGAACATCTATACTGTCAAGGCTTGAGGAGAGATGATGTCTGGACACAGGCTTCACTTCAGGACGAACGTCCCTCCGGTACTTTAGCTCTTCAGCAGCAGATGGATTCCGCAGTGCGGTGATGTCGAATGCTTCTGTGTCTTCCTCTCCACCACCCTCATCATCATATGTCACAACATTTTCCCGGACGTCTTCTTCTGAGATGATCAAGGGCTCCTTCTTGCTACGTCTTAGGGTGATGAAAAGGACCACAATTGCTAAAGAGAAAACTGCAGATATTAGAGTAGGTTTAAAGTTTACCTCTGAATATGTTACAGAAATAGCAGACACTAAGTAAAAAATACAGATGTTTTATTTTCAGGCTAATATTGGTATTGAGATCATCTGCTACTTAGATTATCAGGGATCTCATAAATGGACATAAATGGAGATAACATTCAGGTAAATGAGAAATGAGTTACTAGCGCTGACATTTTTCAGAAGCATAGTCCAGGGCTTTCAGTGCTTCACTAAAACAAATATTTAGCATATCAATTGAGTTAATATGCAAAAGGTTTATTTTTTCTCTTATGAATATTTGATTTTGTATAATAAAATGCAAAATTATAAACTAAATATATTATTATATATTTTTAAAACAGCCTTCTGGCAAGGAAATTCTGAAGTAAGGTGCAAGGAAAGTAGTCTAGAAAATCTCTGAAAGAACATTTTGAAAAGAGTCTTTGGGAAAAAAAATCCTCTAAATCTCCTATGTGGGTCATACTGCAATTACCATAAGAATGTAGAAAGGCACATGAGTAGCACAGAGATACGTATGCAGCAAGTTTTGTCTATGACAGAAAAAAAACCAAAACAAATCAACCCCACACCCCTGCACTCCCCAATATTAACTAGTGGGTAAAATTCAAATTGGCCTGGGGAAAAAAACCAAACTAACAGTCAAGAGAAAATGCGCTTGGGATGGCATTTATTTTATGGGTCAGTTTATAGTCTCACATGTCCCTCACCCCTGTGGATTATGTTGTGCATTGCTATCAGTTTATCCCACAAAGGTAATTAAGATATGGCTTTTGTACAAGAGCTAATGGTGCTTCTTGCTGCGTAATGCATTTCAAAAAGCTTTCCTCATCTCTTTTCTATCATTTTTCATACTGTTCTAGACATGGAATTAGTCAGTTGCTTTTTGAAATATTTCCAAATTACAGAAAAAGATCTGCAGTGTTAATTACTTGATAACCTCTGAAAAATAATTTCTAGTGGATTTCAGATATTCCTGAATGTACTTTAAAGGCATTTTCCCCTATTAATTTTAGTTAAACCTTTTCCCCCCAATCACAGCTATGTGTTTCTAATTGTCTCCGACTACCAAGGCAGCCACCGGTTCAAAAGCATACCATATTAAAAATTTCTGCCCTGTTACATTTGGAGAGCCAGAGGAGGGAGAGCATTACTTAATACTGAAAATGGCTTACCGAGAAGAATTACAACACAGAGTAGGATTGCGATTAAAGCTCCCGTGCTTAAGCCAGCCGAGGAGAGGAAAGCTTCAGCATGGCAAGTTCTCACTCGTCCATCTCTCTCACACGCACAGACCCGAATGGTGAGGGTACTGCTGCTGCTGAGAGGGGGCACTCCACCATCAGAAATCAAAACTGGGAGGTAATAGGTGTCTTGAGTGGTTCGACTGTATCTCCTTCGTCTTGTCAGGATACTGGCTGTATTATCTACAATATAATTATAATCAGAATAACAGTTCAGTGAAGTAAAAAAATGAAAAAAAGTTATTGACTATTTGTTTCCCATCAAGTGAAAGCTTGGGGCATCTTAAAACTGGACAGTCCTAATGTGTGAAAATGCACAATCTAGAATTAAAATTTGTCAGGAAGCATCTATGGCCAACAGAGGAAAAAGAGGAGGCAGTGGAAAGTTATTAACATGATAAAAATAAAATTATTTAAAACTCTTGTACTTTTATTAGAATATAAATGAACTTTGACAAACATTTGGGGTCCTGTTTGCAAGCGTTTTAATACCATGTTATGCTGTTGG
Organism: Neopelma chrysocephalum; assembly: GCF_003984885.1. NCBI lineage: Eukaryota > Metazoa > Chordata > Aves > Passeriformes > Pipridae > Neopelma > Neopelma chrysocephalum. The sequence goes on from NW_020897690.1 coordinate 22,444,494, forward strand.
TAGGATATGGACAGTCGTCAATTTGAATATCTGGAATTCTGAGGATATTTGTTATGGAATTTTTCCACAACACAAAATTGTCTTTATCCTCAGAAAAATGTTAAAAGGTCTTTAGTAAAAACTAAAATAAGACTTTCATATTTTACTGTTTGTGACAGGTTTTAAAGTTCAAATGAGCTTTCAGAAAACATCAGAAAGACAGTGGTCAAAGACTCATGCTGTAGAGAGGTCAAGAGGAAGAGGGAAAGAGAGGGGGATGGAGGAAAGGAGGGTAAAGGAAGGCAAAGGAAGAGAAAAAGAGCAGATATTACATGTTCTACGCTAATGGAGGTTAAAGGTAAGTAAGCAAAAGGGAGATAGTGACATAAGATTTTGTCACCATTGTTAACTATAGGTCCATCTGGCACACATTACTGAAGGAGAACGTAATGTTTATTACGCACACGTTGCAATAGTATTTACAGGTACTAATGAGGATAGGAAGTTGCTGCACATATCCCTTTAAGTCCAAGAAATTAAGGGGCATAAGGAAAATGTGGGAGAAGAAATGCTACAATAATATTTATTTACATTATTTACATTATTTACAATACACGTTAAATTTATTTTCAATTTGTTGCCATCACTTTAAAAGTACTAGCCCCTGAATAAAAGTACAAGATAAATCAAGCAAAATTGGAGACAGTGAGGACCAGAGACATGAGCAGTTATGGAGAGAGAGAGACATAAGGGGTGACAAATGGAAAGAGAGATTAGAATAAAAGAGCTTTCCTCTTGTACTGCTTGTCCATGATTTCCAAATGGTGGGATTGTGAGCTTGGAATTTTTTAGCAAACAACAAAGGGATGATGAGTACAAAAAAACATCTGCCAGGTTTCTCTTCCTATTACAAACAAACAAGGTATTTTCTTCTTTTCCCTTACCACTCTAGCTACAGCATTGAATGGATTTATATAATCTATGGAAAAATGAAATCCGTGTTGCTTCATGAAAATTTAGCACAACAATACAACTAGCATGGCATATTTTAGCCCATCTGACAGATGTATGCATATTTGAATGGAGGAGTTAAACACTTTTGTTTAAACTGGATAAACGCTCTTTTTCAGGTGACTACTCTTCATGCCACACCTTCTGTCAAGCTCTGTGCAAAATTTTAAAGCTCTCAGTTTAACCCACTTCTGCCAACATTTTGGTTTGCATATCATCTGTCAGTGGTACTGAGAAAAACTGCTAGTATAGCCTCACATAACAGTAATATATATGGTAACAGGTTTCACACAAGAAATATATTTATGAGCTGGGAAGTGATATCCTTAGTGCCAGGCCAAGAACTGAGCACTCAAGTCCTTTACTTCTCCACAAGAACACCGCCCATACACCCCCATCTTCTTGGAAATATCCAGCATGGTGAGCTTGTTATAAATTCATTAAGTGTTGATGTTTTCACTTGAAGTGGGTGCAAAATAAAATTTATTTATTTATCTATTTATCTATTTATTTATTTATTTATTTATTTGCTGTAGGCCGTGAAACCCTATTCTACTTGTCTGGTATTTTTTTAAATAGAGAGTTGTAGAGATGATTCCTGTATACATATAGCATATGATATGCAGAATTATTCTTTTACTTTTATGAAAACTGTGTTAAACTTTGTCTTTTCTCCATATTGCTTAATCTGGTCTTGTGAAATCTTATAAAAGTATACTGTGGCATTCTCATTAATGCTGATTTTTTTCATTATCTTATGGTTAAGAAATAAATTATTTCCACATTATTCTGCAACTAGACTAGGGAGAAAACTATTTGGTGTCACAATTGAGTCAATTGATTGAAGAAATGAAGCCTGGTATCACTGAAATTCAAAATGCATTTATTGTATAAAGAAAATTCTTATTCCTATAATAGAATGAGCAGGGGCCTTAAGGCCATAATTATAGACCATCTTCACCCATGGAGGTCTTGCTAGACTCTGCCAGAGTAATGCTAAGATACAGGAAAAGTACGAAGTCCTATTTATCAAATTTTGACCAGCTCACTTTTTAATACATGTATGGTCTTCTACATTTAATTAAATACTGTACATGAACAACCTCAGGGATCTATTTAAAATACTTCTAGAACAAGCAAGTAATCTTATGGAACACAGATTATAAAGAGGTAGGTTGCCTGCATGTCTTTTAATTTTTCAACACACATATGGATATAATCAGCAGGTAAAGCAAGCAGTTGTTTTATCTTTCTCTTACACAATGTTGCATAAAAAAACCTTTTGTTTGTTTTTTTTCTTTTATAATATCTTGTCTATTCCTTCCACTCCAGTTTTTTTTTATGCTAGCTAGATTGTAAGCCCCAACTTCCCTAACACTGCTGGAGGACACGGATAAAAACTTCAGTGTTTCAAAGAGGGAAACCACCACACACTATAAGATGACCTTCACCTTGTCTGCTTGACAGCTGTCCAAGCAGTGGTAGATTGAGCTCTAGATACAGCCCAAGAGCAGAAATAAACTCACATATCTGTGATTAGTAGGGAATTTCAAATGTATGCATATTTTGCATAAAAAGGAGTTAATGTTTGCAATATATAAAAGGTGATGACTGCTGCTTCTACCTTTCTACATCAGAAAAAAGATTCATATCATCACATCCTCCATGTGCAAGAAAAACTTCACTGACTTTTTAGTTTTTCAGAATCCAATTTATAAATGCTTCCCTTCCTTGAAATGAAACTTATTAGCATTAGATTATTAGCACAGCTCTTCTCTAGCATTTCCCTTTTTATCTCCTGCAGTTGCTGGTTATTAAACCAAACAAGACTGGGGAGTGCTTATGATCCCTGGAACACTGACTGTTCACACTGATGAATTTTAGCACTCTCCCTGGTATTTTGTTGATCTGGGCCAACTAGGACACCCAACCACAGTCAGTGTTATTATCATACACCAGGGACCCTTCTCAGCAGGCAGTATGGGGAAGAGCCCACCAGGTTTGTTTCCTCCCACTTTTCACTGTGCCTTAACATTATTCCAACAGCCTGTGGATCCTTAAGCAACCCTAAATAGCCTCATGCTACATACACCACAACACACTGTGGTGTGTACATTTCTTTTGTGACATGATAACACTATGCTGTTAGGCTGCAATACAACTTTCACATTATTTCATAAAATAAAAAGAGAAAAAAACCTGTGATAATGAAATCTGGGCTCTATTAGATTCTACACAGGGTCCAGAGGAGACACAAGGCCAAGTGCTATGTATGTTGCCTGTTTTACTAAGCTTCTTTGCAAGATAACAGTCACAGTCCTTTTTAACATTGTGGGTTGTTCTTTCTTTTTTTCCTAAGCACCAATACTGTCACTTTAAACTACTGTGATTGGACCCCTAGAAATCCAACTGAAGTCATTACAGAAGTACAACATTCTAATATGTAGTTTTTAGCACATGTACTTATCAACAGAAAAAGAAAGCAATTTTAAAGAAGTGACAGTTCTAAGGAGAATCATATCTCAAGTTGCAACAAAAGAGAAGATGACAATCACACAACAAAGTTATCTGGAAATGCTTTAAAGACCTAGGGATATGTTCAAGGACTCAGCTTGAAATATAATTCCCTATTGGTAGTAAGTGACACTATATCCATGAGTTAAGCATTAATATTAACAAGTGTCATGTCTCTCACCACAAAAGAAGAGGTTCTTAGATCTTGTACTGGTAAATCCAAAAGGTGACAGAAAGTGTTATAACCCATAATAAGAACATCTATTCCTTTCTTCTTAAGGCTCTATTTCTGTTATTGTGCCTACAGGTCCCAAACACTTCAGTTCAGCTACCTTGTCCATATAAGAAGAAAATCCTAAAAAATTGTGTCCCTGTGAAAGCTCCTGGGCCAACATCCAAAAAAGGCCCAGTACTCATATCTGTGCAGGAAAGGACAGCCCCTTCCTTCTATCCTCTGACATAAATAGAAAAAAAGACTGAAAGACGAGATATCACCATACAACTACAGAAGCAGTGATGAAAGTGCTGTCTGATAACAAAAGCATCAGAGGCTGAATATAATGAAGAAAAACCTAGGATTCCTGAGCAGGAATCTTGCAGTAATGAAAGGATTTTAGCACAGAGACTATTGGCAAAGATGTAAAAGAAAGAGCATTGGGATATGAGCATGTATGCTATGAGGATAACTGTGGATAGATGGGGGGAAATTTGTGAGTGCAAAAAATAAAAGCTAAAAATAAAAAAAGGACAAAAATGACAAAATGGACAAAACATACAATTCAAATGTTACAGTAAAAAAAATCTGAAAAGAACCTATAATTAAACCATGTTTCTCTGGGGCGGAATGTCTTACCAAACAGGGAACTGTCATTTTTATACTGCATAGAATAAATACAAATTAAATAAAACCACATTTTTTCTTTCAAGGTTGTATTTGTTCTTTCCACATTAAATTGTTTTTCTTGTACTGTTAAAATCATGCAATTCAATATTAGTATAAGACACAATTTTAGGAAAAGGAGGAGCCAATATAAAATTTTTAATTTCAAAGAATTGTCATGGTCAACTTGTGTTGTTTGTATTCTCTTGAGGAATAACTAGATTTTTGTAGAAACAGATGTTACATGACATATAGCCATAAGTTTCTGTATAACATATCCAGTTATAAGCATTCTCAAAGAAACAATGTAAAGCTTTTAACAGAAATAAAAAGTAAGATCACAGTATTTCAGGCACTGGCATGGAAATTTTCTGCTCCCAATATCATCAAAGGTGTTGATTCTCACTATGACTCTACTACAGATATACATATAGTAACTCTTAGTGCATTGTGTGTGTCATCATCATCATGTCATGGCTAGGCTTCGCGAACGAAGATTTGGGAAGGGCTCTACCCATTTTTCATGCAAGCGCGTTGGTGGCTAAAAAGGCCAATACGAGAAAGGCAAGTCCGGTTGCAAAAGACACAGCAGAAAGACTCCTTAGATGGTATATTCTGCAAGGTTCAATTCTTTCTGCGTTGTCTTTTCTCCTCAAGAGTGATCCTGCGTGCCTTCTCAAAAGCATCAGCAGCGTTATAAATGGTCTGTCTCCAGGCCTCCCGATTAGAGGCCAGAGTGGACCAGTTATGGTGATCAATATGCCCGAGGCTGAGTTGTTGCTTCAGGGAGTCCTTGTATCTTTTCTTTGGAGCTCCTCTCTTGCGGCAGCCAGTGGCAAGTTCACCATAGAGCAGGATCTTAGGGAGGCGGTGGTCCTTCATCCTAGAGATGTGCCCTGCCCAACGCAGTTGCGTTCTCAGGAGCATGGCCTCAATACTTGTGATTGCTGCCTGTTCGAGAACAGATGTATTGGTCACATAGTCTGACCAATGGATGTTAAGGATTGTACGGAGGCAGCGTTGATGGAAGCGTTCTAGGAGACGCAGGTGGTGGCGGTAGATGACCCATGATTCGGAACCATATAAAAGAGTAGACAGCACTATGGCTCTGTAAACACTGATCTTGGTGCTTTTCTTCAAGTGTTTATTACGCCAAACTCGTTTATGGAGTTTTCCAAAAGCACTGTATGCCTTCGCTAACCTATTGTCTATCTCCCCATCAATCTTACCATCTGAGGAGATGAGGCTGCCTAGGTAATTAAACTGTTGGACTGAATTGAGTTCTGACTGGCCAATGGTGATGTGGGGACGGTGGGGGACTTCCTGAGGTGCAGGCTGATGGAGAACTTCTGTCTTCTTTAAGCTGACTTCCAGCCCAAAGAGCTCAGCAGCCTCTGCAAAGCAGGATGTTAAACGCTGCAGAGCTGCTTCTGTGTGGGCAACAAGGGCGGCGTCATCAGCATAGAGCAGCTCCCGGACAAGATGGTTTAGGGTCTTAGTATGGGCCTTCAGTCGCCTTAGGTTGAATAGGCTTCCATCAGTACGATATCGAATGTAGATACCGTCCTGATCATCGAGGTCTGCCGAGGCCCTTTGAAGCATCATACTGAAAAAGACTGTGAATAGGGTAGGAGCGAGAACGCAGCCTTGTTTCACACCGTTCTTTATTAGAAAGGGCTCAGAAAGTGTGTTGCCATATCTGACTTGGCCGTGCTGATCCTCATGAAGTGAGATGATCATTTTAAGGAACTTGGGGGGACAACCTAAACGTTCCAAAATCTGCCAAAGACCTTTTCTGCTCACAGTATTGAAAGCCTTGGTGAGGTCGACAAAGGTTACATAGAGACCTTTGTTCTGTTCCCTACACTTCTCTTGCAGTTGTCTGAGAACAAATATCATGTCTGTGGTGCTCCTGTTGGCTCTGAAGCCACACTGACTTTCAGGTAGAATTTCTTCTGCTATAGCGGGTATTAGTCTGTTCAGGAGTATTCTTGCCAAGATTTTGCCAGCAATGGAGAGCAGAGTAATACCACGGTAATTTGAACAGTCTGATTTAGTACCTTTCTTCTTATACAAGGTGATGATGACTGCATCACGAAGGTCTGAAGGTAGTTCGCCTAGTTCCCAACAGCGCACCACAAGCTCATGAAATTTAGCATGGAGTGCAAGGCCCCCATGTTTCCAGACTTCAGGTGGAATTCCATCAACCCCAGCTGCCTTGCCGATTTTCACCTGCTGTATGGCCTTGAGGGTTTCTCCTAGAGTGGGGGCAGTATCCAATTCGTATTTCACTGGTTGTTGTGTGATGGACTGAATTGCTGAGTCTTGTACTACACGGTTGGTACTGAAAAGAGTCTGAAAGTGTTCAGACCATCTATTCAGAATGGAGGTTTGATCTGTCAGAAGCGTTTGACCATCTGCACTGAGTAGTGGGCTTTGGACTTGGTATGTAGGCCCGTATGCTGTTTTCAGGGCCTCATAGAATCCTTTGTGATCCCCTGTATCTGCACATAGTTGAGTTTTTGCAGCAAGATCGGTCCACCATTTGTTCTGGATGTCACGGAGTTTCTGTTGGAGCTTGCTGCAAGCAAGACGAAAGGCTGTTTTTCTAGCGTGACAGGAAGGCAGTGCAAGATGTGCTTGGTGGGCGGTTCTCTTCTTCCTCAACAATTCCTGGATTTCTTGATTATTTTCATCAAACCAGTCCTTGTTCTTCTTGAGGGAGAACCCTAAGGATTCTTCAGAGGATTGGAGGATGCTACTTTTAATATGCTGCCAAATTGTTTCGGGAGAGGAAACTGCAGAATCTGTGGAATGGTTATCAAGCTTAGTTTGAAGGTTTGCCTGGAATCTTTCTCTTACTGTGGCTGATTGGAGATTGTTAACTTGGAGTCTTCTCCTTGGGATACTGCCCCTCTTGGGTTTGAATTTGAGATAAAGGTTGAGTTTACAGCGCACAAGCCGATGGTCTGTTTGACATTCTGCGCTGGGCATCACGCGGGTATGGAGGACATCGCGGACATCTCTCTGTCGCACCAAGACATAATCAATGAGGTGCCAATGCTTAGACCTGGGGTGCATCCAGGTTGTCTTCAGACTATTTTTCTGCTGAAAGATAGTATTGGTGATGGTGAACTGTTGCTCCGCACAGAATTCTAGCAGAAGTCGACCATTATCGTTGCAGTTTCCAACACCATGCTTGCCTAATACTCCTTTCCAGGCTTCAAAATTCTTACCTACTCTGGCGTTGAAATCACCAAGGATAATGATCTTATCATCTGCGGGCACCTTTTGGGTAAGACAGCGCAGGTCAGTGTAAAATTTATCTTTTTCAGCAGGGTCAGCTTGGAGAGTTGGGGCATATATACTGAAGATGACAACGTGTTGCTTGTTGTTTAGTGGAAGGCGTAGGGAGATAATGCGGTCAGAGTGACCTGTCGGCAGATTTTCGAGTTTAGGGACAATGGAGTTTTTGATCATGAAGCCGACACCTGAGAGATGTTTTTCGGTTCTGGGCTTACCTGACCAGAAGAGTGTGTAACCGGCACCATGTTCTCTGAGGCTGCCTTCCTCGTGAAGGCGAACTTCACTGAGAGCAGCAATGTCGATGTTGAGACGACCCAGTTCATGGGCAATTAGGGCAGAACGTCGCTCAGGACGACCACTATTGGCAGAATCGAGCATGGTTCTGATGTTCCAACATGCTAGATTTAATTTGAGTACACCTTTGGAGGCAGGTGCATGCCTTTGACTTTTGCTCTTTGTGCGACCGCATTGGAAGAAGATGCCCGTCGGTCTGCGGTTAACCAACCGGGTGAAGGTGGAGATGAGCTTTGTTTAGGCCACCTTTTCTAGGCCCCTCTCCGAGTGGAGCAAGCAGTGCTGTCCTTGAAAAGGCTGCTTGGACGTTCAGGGTGCTGCCCCAAGAGACTCTCATCTCCGTCAGTCTCAAATGACCAATATCCTGAACCGCCTGCATGCAGGGTTGGGTCTGCGGCTCCCAGTGCACCTTTCACCTACCGTTTCGACCCTCGCCCGTCGCTACAGGACTTTTTGCATGTGGGTAAAGCCTTCAAGCCTGCGCAATGGATTTTTTAGGTGAGATGCAGTATGCGCGGAACTGAACCCACCCTTTAATCCTGAGGTTCATCTGCCAGGGCCGAGCAAGCTTGGACGGTGGCAGCGAGGTCCTCAGGACGTAGGTTTGATTAGAGTGACCTTCTCTGAGATGGATGGCCTTCCAGGGCTAAGCGAGCTCCATCTGCCCGGGTTTGGGATGAGAGTTGTCCTTCTCCTAGGATGACTGCCAGAAGGCTAATGAGCTCATCCTGCCCAGGGATGTAGTTTATCTGGTCCTATGGTTTTGACCTGTCTGGCATGGGCGACCCTACCGAAGGCATGAACCCTCGCCAGCATAGCTCGCAACCACACAGGGGTACATAGGCTATGTTCCTGTTAGAACGATTTGGGCAAGTCTTTTATTTCCAGTAACAACCCTTTGTCCTGCCCACTCTTTCAGGTTGTAACAGAGCAAAGCAAATATATCCAGAACATGCCAAACCTGGGCAGTAGCCGCAGGAGAGCCAAAACGAAAGAAATAAATAGACAAACAAACAAACAAACAAACAAACAAACAAACAAACTGACCAACCGTTCTGGCCCCCGTACCTGTCCAGGGCTGAGGTACCTTACAAGGCCCCAGCCTGGCCGGGACCCCCATCAATCAGAAGAACCCTCTGTCCACCCAGACCTTATCCTTCCCCCACTGTGTTACCACAAATTCCAGGTGCACTGCTCACATGTGATGTGATGTTTCATACGGGACAGCCCTGCTCTCCCACCCGCCAGTCGAAGGACCCCCATGGCCAGCTCAACACCCATCCCTCTGCTCCGTCCCCCTCCCCCTCTCCCTCCCTCCCCAAACCTGGAACGGCAAACCTCTGTGTGCTCCGAAGCTGTGCTCTCATCTTCCACGGGGGTGCAGTGCTCGCTGGCAAGGCTCCCCCTTTCTCTCCTTTCTCCTGCCGCGGCCTTGCCTGGGGTCCAAAACCGCGGGCGCGGAGCGCGCGCGGCGCGAAGCCCCCGGGCCGGCGCGGCGTCCTGCACAGCGCCTGCAGC